>NC_090373.1:147361972-147679306 GCF_036365525.1 Heterodontus francisci | reverse complement strand
TCCTAGAGCATAAGAACCAAAGAATTCCAAAACATTACTCCCATTCTGCTTTTTCTCCATTCTATTTTTGCTCCCTTTCATCTTCATTTTCTCTTTATTCTGTTGGTCTCTGGCACCACTAACCTATCTAGGAGCTTCAGAACTGAGACCATTAATTGCTTAAAATCTAAGAGTCGGACCGGTAATCTGGAGGGAGTACTGGGAGATATTGCAGGACAAAAGGAGAGGGGGAGTTGGGTTAGCTGTTCACGACAGGAGACATGCTTGAGGTGCCGAAGGAAGCATTCCTGCTCCTCCTGGCCCACTCGCAGTGCTGGAAAATGCACTTAGCTGTTGAATCTGGCTGCTCTTGCCTCCCTGGGAAACCCATCTGGCCAGCATTAAATTTAAATGGCTGCCAAAATATCAAGAACAAAGCTTTATTTACATATGATGGATCCATCTTTTCAGTGCAGGGTACTCAGTTTCCCCCAATCTGGTTGAAATGGGAGCAGGCGCATTCAAGGCAATGTGGGTTCAGGTTTCACATATTTGCCAATTAAACCTCCCCCCACCCCACCCCCAACCCCGACCCTTTCCAGCCTGTTGTGGGTGCAGGTTAAAATTCCCCTCCCCTTCTCTTCATGCTCTTGATACCTTTTCTAAAGCAGCATGCCCAAAACTGGGCACAATTTCTTAATTGCAGCCTGGCCAATCAATTTGCATTGGTTTAGCATTAGCCCTTAACTTTAGTACTCTTTGCCCATGATTATAAAATCTACAAACCCATAGGCTACTTTTACAGCTTTATCTATTTGTGTGTCTGAATCCCAGTTAACTCTGCTTCCCACTTTTGTGTCAACTGCAACTTTTGATATTCTGCCCCATACCCAAGTCTAGATTATTTATATAATAAAAACAAGAAATGCTGGAACCACTCAGCAGGTCTGGCAGCATCTGTGGAAAGAGAAGCAGAGTTAATGTTTCGGGTCAGTGACCCTTCTTCGGAACTAGCAAATATTAGAAATGTCAAAGGTTATAAGCAAGTGAGGCGGGGGTGGGACAAGAGATGACAAAGGAGAAGGTGTAGATTGGACAAGGCCACATAGCTGACCAAAACATTAACCATGACCATTAACATATTGTTTTCCTTTGCTCCATGACCTTTTGGACCTTTCGAGAGTGACAGACTCTTCCACAGGTGCTGCAGATAAAATTGGTTGTCGGGGCTGTTACACAGTTGGCTCTCTCCTTGCGCTTCTGTCTTTTTTCCTGCCAACTGCTAAGTCTCTTCGACTCGCCACGCTTTAGCCCCGCCTTTATGGTTGCCCGCCAGCTCTGGCGATCGCTGGCAACTGACTCCCACGACTTGTGAACAATGTCACAGGAATTCATGTCGCTTTTGCAGACGTCGTTAAAGCGGAGACAAGGACAGCCGGTGGGTCTGATACCAGTGACGAGCTCGCTGTACAATGTGTCCTTGGGGATCCTGCCATCTTCCATGCGGCTCACATGGCCAAGACATCTCAGGCGCTGCTGGCTCAGTAGGGTGTATATGCTGGGGATGTTGGCCGCCTCGAGGACTTCTGTTTTGGAGATGCGGTGCTGCCACCTGATGCCAAGGATTCTCCAGAGGCAGCGAAGATGGAATGAATTGAGATGTCGCTCTTGGCTGACATACGTTGTCCAGGCCTCGCTGCCGTAGAGCAAGGTACTGAGGACACAGCCTTGATACACTCGGACTTTTGTGTTCCGTGTCAGTGTGCCAATTTCCCACACTCTCTTGGCCAGTCTGGACATAGCAGTGGAAGCCTTTCCCATGCGCTTGTTGAATTCTGCATCGAGAGACAGGTTACTGGTGATAGTTGAGCCTAGGTAGGTGAACTCTTGAACCACTTCCAGAGTGTGGTCACCGATATTTATGGATGGGGCATTTCTGACGTCCTGTCCCATGATGTTCGTTTTCTTGAGGCTGATGGTTAGGCCAAATTCATTACAGGCAGCCGCAAACCTGTCGATGAGTCTCTGCAGGCACTCTTCAGTGTGAGATGTTAAAGCAGCATCGTCAGCAAAGAGGAGTTCCCTGATGAGGACTTTCTGTACTTTGGTCTTCGCTCTTAATCGGGTAAGGTTGAACAACCTGCCACCTGATCTTGTGTGGAGGAAAATTCCTTCTTCTGCCATATAAATACCATGGCTATAAGAGCAGGTCAGAGCTGGGAATTCTGTGACAAGTAACCTACCTCTTGACTCCATAAAGCCTGTTCACCATCTATAAGGCACAAATCAGGAGTGTGATGGAATACTCTCCACTTGCCTGGATGGGTGCAGCTCCAACAAGACTCAAGAAGCTGAACACCATCCAGGACAAAACAGCTTGCTTGATTGGCACCCCATCCACCACCTTCAACATGCACTCCCTTCACCTCCAATGCCTAGTGGCGGCAGTGTATACCATCTACAAGATGCACTTCAGCAACTCACCAAGGCTCCTTCGACAGCACCTTCTAAACCTGCAACCTCTACCACCTAAAAGGAGAAGGGCAGTAGATGCATGGGAACATCACCACCTGCAAGTTCCCCTCCAAGCCACACACCATCCTGACTTGGAACTATATTGTCGTTCCTTCACTGTTGCTGGGTCAAAATTTTGGAACTCCTTTCCTAACAGCACTGTGGGTGTACCTACCCCACATGGACTGCAGCAATTCAAGAAGGCGGCTTACCACCACCTTCTCAAGGGAAATTAGGGATGGGCAATAAATGCTGGCCTCGCCAGCGACACCCACATCCCGTGAAGAATAAAAAAATTCCCAATACTGACATCATTCATCTTTTGAAAAATATACGTTACTAATATATTTGTTTATAGCTGAAAACAGAGACATTTTGTCAAAGCTTTTCCTCTTGCACTCATCATGACAACTTGCAAGAATACCAATGTAAGGGAAAGCAACAAATTTATACTGTATGAGAAGAGAGTGCTGATTGGTTGGCAAGTGAACTCTGATTGGTAGAGGCGTTGCCATCCATGTATAAATTTGTTGCTTTCTCTTACATTGGTATTCTTGCGAAAAGTCCTGATGAGTGCAAGATGAAAAGCTTTGACAAAATGTCTCTGTTTTCAGCAATATTCAAGTTTTGTACTATCAAACAACTATTCCTAATATATTTGTAATTTTGTTTGTTGAGATTTTATGTAATAAATGTTTGTTATAAAAATATTTGTAAATGTTTTACCTGTTTCTCAAACAAACAAAGCACTTGCACTGTTTGTGATTACCAAGTTCAGCTACATCTCTGATGAGCTCACAATGTCATTAATTTTTAAATTAGAATGGTCTAAAACCAGTGGGAAACCATAAGGACAAATCCATTATATCGGATATTAGATTTTAAACAGCAAGGATCAATTACCTTGTATTAAATATGTGCAACATTCTGTCAACACTATGCGAAATTATTGGCAGTAAATGTTCTAACTAGCTTTTGTTCTAACTCCTGCCACTATTGATCTTCTCAAATCCTCACCTTCAAGTTTGATGCCTCTGTCCCCAGTAAAACCCCTCCTCCATTGTCATTCCACCTGGTACGGATCCATCTTCAATTCCTTAAGTCCAAGGGATGCAGACTTGAATGTAGATGGCACACAACAGGTTTGCCATTCATCACCTGATCTGGGTGGACTCCATCAAGAAATAGCGAGTCCTGCTCTCCTCTGCCAAAACTGCTCACTATTCTAGGATCTTTCTGAATGCAAAGGGGGAGACAGCGCCGTAGTGTTAATCCAGAACCCTAGGCTAATGCTCTGGGGACATGTTCAAATCCCATGATGGTAAATGGTGAAATTTGAATTCAATTAATAAATCTGGAATCCAAATCTAGTCTAATGGTGACCTTGAAACCATTGTTGTAAAAACCCATCTGGTTCACAAATGTCCTTGAGGGAAGGAAATCATGTGACTCCAGATCCATGGCAATGTGGTTGACTCTTAAAATGCCCTCTGAAATGGCCTAGCAAACCAATCAGTTCAAGGGCAATTGCGGATGGGCAATAGATGCTGGCCTAGCCCGTGATGCCCACATCCCATGAACGAATAAAAAAAAGGACAGTCAGCATGGATTTACGAAAGGGAAATCATGCTTGACAAATCTATTAGAATTCTTCAAGGATGTAGATTTGATGAGGGGGAGCCAGTGGATGTGGTTTATTTGGACTTTCAGAAGGCTTTCGACAAAGACCCACATAAGAGATTAGCTTGTAAAATTAAAGCACATGGGATTGGGGGTAGTGTATTGCGATGGATAGAAAATTGGTTGGCAGACAGGAAACAAAGAGTAGGAATAAATGGGTCTTTTTCCGAATGGCAGGCAGTGACTAGTGGGTACCGCAGGGATCGGTACTAGGACCCCAGCTATTCACAATATATATTAATGATTTAGATGAAGGAACTAAATGCAATATCTCCAAATTTGCAGATGACACAAAACTGGGTGGGAGGGTGAGTTGTGAGGAGGATGCAGAGAGGCTTCAGGGTGATTTGGACAAGTTGAGTGAGTGGGCAAATGCGTGGCAGATGCAGTATAATGTGGATAAATGTGAGGTTATCCACTTTGGTAGCAAAAACAGGAAGGCAGATTATTATCTGAATGGATATAAACTGAGAGAAGGGAATATGCAGCGAGACCTGGATGTTCCCGTACACCAGTTGCTAAAAGTAAGCATGCAGGTCCAACAGGCGGTAAAAAAGGCAAATAGTATGTTGGCCTTCATAGCGAGAGGATTTGAGTACAGGAGCAGGGATGTCTTGCTGCAATTATACAGGGCCTTGGTGAGGCCATACCTGGAATATTGTGTGCAGTTTTGGTCTCCTTATCTGAGGAAGGATGTTCTTGCTATAGAGGGAGTGCAGCGATGGTTTACCAGACTGATTCCTGGGATGGCGGGACTGACGTATGAGGAGAGGTTGAGTCGGTTAGGATTATATTCGCTGGAGTTCAGAAGAGTGGGGGGGTGGGGGGGATCTCATAGAAACCTGCAAAATTCTAACAGGACTTGACAGCGTAGATGCAGGAAGGATGTTCCCGATGGTGGGGGAGTCCAGAACCAGGCGTCATAGTCTAAGGATACGCGGTAAACCTTTCAGGACTGAGATGAGGAGAAATTTCTTCACCCAGAGAGTGGTGAGCCTGTGGAATTCATTACCACAGAAAGCAGTTGAGGCCAAAACATTGTATGTTTTCAAGAAGGAGTTAGATATAGCTCTTGGGTTTAAAGGGATCAAGGGATATGGGGTGAAAGCGGGAACAGGTTATTGAGTTGGATGATCAGCCATGATCATAATGAATGGCGGAGCAGGCTCGAAGGGCCAAACGGCCTACTCCTGCTCCTATTTTCTATGTTTCTATGTTTAAAAGAAAACTGCTGGTTTCCTTTCTCCACTACCTCCAATCTCCTCAAACCCTGCTCCCCTGCCTTCTCCACCCTCTCCTCCAACAACAATTGTGGGGAGCTTATAGACTTTTTGTCATTTCGATTCACATCATCCCTTCAGTTGCATCTGCCTGATCCCTCCCATACCCTTGCTCATCAAGCCAAGATTGTCCCCAGTCCAAGCCCTGAACCTGCATCTTTCTCTAGTTTCTCTCTTATCTTCCCTCATACCCTGGCTGAACTCAGCTTGTCCACGAGAAGCCACTTCCTGCTCTCTAGAATCTAATCCCACTGAACTACTGACAACTTCCCTTCTTGGCCCCCATGTTAGCTGATATTGTAAATAGTTCCCTCTCCTCATGTACTGTCCACCTCCTTTCAAATCTTCTGTCATCACCACTTCCTCAAAAAAACCTACCCTTGACTCCTTCGTCTTTGCAAACTACCGAAAGTGTCATGACCTCCTAAATCCTTGCCTACCTTTCCTGCAACTCCATGTTTGAACTGCTCCAATCAGGTTTATACCCCTGCCACAGCACTGCAACAGCCCTTATCCTTCTTCTTCTTTTCTACTTTTGGGCCTCCTTATCTCGAGAGACAATGGATACGCGCCTGGAGGTGGTCGGTGGTTTGTGACTGTGGTGCACTATCACTCCTCATCCTGCCTGCAGTCTTTGACATGGTTGACTGCACCATCCCCCTCCAATGCCTGTCAATTAAACCCTGGAAAGATTGAAGCCATTATTGGAGGTGGACAGTAGTTGTCAGTAGTTCAGTATCAATTTTGTCTGATTACATTCCGGTGAATCACCTTGAGATGTTTTACCACATTAAAGATGTTATATAAATGCAAGTTGATGTAACTTTAGCAAAGCTGTAAAAAAAAAGGGAAAAAATTCCACCCTGGCTAAAATAAATTGTAATGCTGATGGCATCTTGGGAAAGTCTGTAAATATTTTGTGGTGTTGTTAATTTGTTCCAGTTATTATACTAAGTGAGTTCTTTAACTTTTTACTAAAACAAGAATGGAAACTTTAACATCTGATAGTTTTCACCAGCTTCGCCAAGCTGTTGCCTCAGCCTGCCTACTGAAAATGGTAGAAAGCTTTGGAAATGCTCTAGTGGTCTCTTGTGGTAGCAAATAGATACTACAGCACTGCAATTTATCACTCAACACATATGCCTGATCCAAGCACAACTCTAATCCAAGTATATAACTGCAATGGAACAAACCACTTTCCATTCACTTCCATTACATATAATTCCTGATTCAAACATGACACATCAACACAAGACCTGCAAGATCTCATCCAAGCAGTGGTCCTCAACTAGAACTTGGCTTTCAAACCACAATGCTTTCAAATTCAAACTTTCACCAAGAAGCAGAAGATCACTCATTCTTGTGTGCAAGATACGCTTTAATGTATTCTTATTCTGTTTAACTAGAATGATTAATGGTCAGGATGGTGTGTGACTTGGAGTGGAACCCGGAGGCGATAGTATTCCTATGCATGTGCTGCCCTTGCACTTTTAGGTGATGTAACTCATGGATTTGGAAGGTGCTGCCAAAGGAGCCTTGGCGAGTTGCTGCAGTGCATCCTGTGGATAATGCACATTGCAACCACGGTGTGGAGTGGTGGATGGGGTGCCAATTAAGAAGTCTGTTTTGTCTTGGATGGTGTCGAGCTTCTTGAGTGTTATTGTTGCTGCACCTATCGAGTCAAATGGAGAATATTCAATCATTCTCTACCAAAGCGATACCTTCCCACTTTCTTTCTTTCTTTCTAAACCTACAAACCAAACAACATAAAAATGATATTCTAAGGAATTATTCAAGGAATTTCATTTTTTCCCTTTTGGGGAAGGTGTTATACTCACATGAAGTGCAGCGATTGGAAATACAAGAACTCAACCTGAAGTTTTACAAAAATTGACGTTTTTTTTAAAAAGTGGACTATGTGCTTCAAAATGGCCACTGAAGGTCAAAAAACCTGGCCTTGTATATTCAAACTGTCTGTTGTTTGGCAAGCACAGAGAATACATTCCAACGCTAAGAGGGGTCAATTGTGCCCATCCTGAACCCATCAAGAATTGAACAGGTTCTTCTGAAACAAAGAAGATGTGAAGTAGCCACATCCTGAGCCAGTCACCACAGGGAGGAAGATTATGTCGCCCAACAGAAGCAAGATGTGAGAGAATTTTAGCTTAGAAGGCAGTTCTCTGAAGAGAGAGTGACACCCAGAAAAAAACATCACCAAAGCTTGCCCAGCTGAGAGTTGGGTGAAAATCCAGCAAGCCACAAGGTGCCCTGCTGTGAATTCTGCATTTTAACTTGTGCAGCAGACAACTGGAAGTGATAACCTGTCTTCAAACTGAACTTTCAATTAACAGAGAAATCGACAAACACTCCAGGCCTGCAAATAAAGAGAAATTGGTCTTGAGAAAATTCAACAGGTTTACCATAAGCCCTGAAACCCTACCTCATTTCAAACCACTTACCCTTTTTCCTCTCTATCTGTCTCTTGTGTGCGTGTGAGTGTGCAAGTGAACGCGTGAGTGGGTACGGTTGCATCAATTTTGGGATAAGGCATATTGCTCAATAAATAATTAATCCTCTGTTTTAAACCTCCAAGAAAACCAGTCACTGACTGTTTATTTGACAAATAAAGAGGTTTAAAACCTTAATAACAAAAACACATACTGTGGTCAGGTGGGACAGTGCGGACCACCCACACCCCTTCACTGAGTGTGAAGAAGGGAGTTTGGTAAGTCCGTGGATTTTAAGGGTTAATCTCTCTAAAGTCTAGTTTTCGTTTTGTTTACATTTAGCAATTAATTGAAATTCCTGTTTCAATTAAGAGGTAAGTTAGGTTTCTTGCAGATTTAAACAGGGATATACAAGCTTTCAGAGTAGCTGTAACTAGTTAATTAGGTAGCTAGCTTAAACTGGTTTCTAAGCTCTAGCAGAGCTCTAGCAGAGCTGACACAGCATTGTTTTCAGAGTATAAATTCAGGGGACTCTCAGTGTTGCTTGACTGCATTGAGTGCTGCTGGAGGGAACAAAGGTGTGAAGGGAGTTTGGTAAGTGAGGGAGTTCAGTAAGGAGGGGAACTATAAATTAAGAAAAAATAAATTTGACTGCACTAAGAGCTGCTTTGAGTGCACAGAGTGTAAAGTGGGAGTTTGGTCTGTGAGGGAAGGGCTTCTTTATTTCTTACTTACACCATTTTTCAGCCTCCAGTGGCTGCCTCTCTCTTTGGTACAGGGATAGAAATTGATTGGTGAGTAACTGGTAAGTTATTCTACTTCTCATTGTAATAAAAAGTTTTTAAAGTTATGTTATGGCAGGTCAACTCGGCCAAGTAGAATGTACATCCTGCAGTATGTGAGTAGTCATGGACGCACCATGTGTCCTGGATAAACACATCTGCAGGAAGTGTCACTGGCTGCAGAAGCTTGAGCTCTGGGTTTTGGAACTCGAGTGGCGGCTGGAGTCACTGTTGTGCATCTGTGACGCAGAGGACTACATAAATAGCACGTTTAGGTAGGTGGTCACACCACAGGTTAGGAGCACGCAGGCGGAGAGGGAATGAGTGACCATCAAGCGGTCTAACAGAACCAGGTGGACAGTGCAGGAATCCTGAGTCTATTGTGCTTGCTAATCAGTTTTCCATTTTGGATGCTGGTGAGAGCAATGGCTTCTCAAGGGAGTGCAACCAGAGCAAAGTCTGTGGCACCACGGGTGACTCAGCTGCACAGGAGGGAAGGAAGAAGAGTGGAAGAGCAATAGTGATAGGGGATTCGACTGTCAGGGGATCAGACAGGCATTGCTGCAGCAGTAAATGTGATTGCATGATGGTATGTTGCCTCCCTGGTGCCAGGTTCAAGGATATCATGGAGCGGCTGCAGGACATCCTTCTGGGGGAGGGTGAACAGTCAAAGGTTGTGGTCAACATTGGTACCAATGACATAGATAGGAAGAGGGATGAGGTTCTGAAAGCAGAGTTTAGGGAGTTAGGAAGGAAATTAAAAAGCAGGACCTCAAGAGCAGTAATCTCAGGAGTACTCCTAGGGCCACGTGCTAGTAAGCATAGGAACGGGAGGATTGATCGATTGAACACGTGACTGGAGAATTAATGTAGGAGGGAGGGAATTAGAATTCTGAGGCATTGGGACCGGTTCTGGGGCAGGTGGGACCCGTACAAGATGGATGGGCTACACCTTAACATGACCGGAATTAACATCCTCGCAGGAAGATTTGCAAGTTCTTCTGGAGAGGGTTTAAACTAGCTTGTTAGAGCAATGGGAACCTGAGGGGTGGCTCAAATTGGAAGGGAGTAAAGCTGGTAACAGGAGGTAGAAAATTAGCAGGTGACATTCGAAGGCAGGCGAAACAAAGGCGAGCATCAACTAGGCTTAGAATGCAGAATAATGTCAAGAAGACAAGGTTAAGGGCACTCTACCTGAATGCACACAGCATTCGCAACAAGGTAGATGATTTAAAGGCCCAAATAGTGGTAAATTGGTATGATCTAATTACCATTACAGAAATATGGCTACAGGGTGACCGAGACTGGAAACTGAATATTCAAGGATATTTGACATTTAGGAAGGACAGGCAAAAAGGAAAAAATGGTGGTGTTGCACTGATAATAAGGGATGGGATCAGTACATTAGTAAGGGAGGATCTCAGATCAGAAGAACAAAATGTGGAATCTGTTTGGGTGGAGCTAAGAAATAGCAAGGGGCAGCAAACATTGGTAGGCGTTGTTTATAGGCCACCAAACAGTAGTGGTAGTGTGGGGCATGGTATTAATCAGGAGATTAGAGAAGCATGTGACATGGATAATCCAGTAATCACGAGTGACTTCAATCTGTATATCGACTGGGTGAACTTAATGAGCACTAATGCTGTGGAGGGCAGGTTTCTGGAGTGCATTAGGGATGGTTTTCGAGAGCAGTATGTTGAGGAACCGACTAGAGAACAGGCTATTTTAGATCTAGTTTTATGTAATGAGCAAGGGCTAATTAATCATATTGTTGTAAAAGAACCTTTGGGGATGAGTGACCATAATATGACAGAATTTTACATTATATTTGAAAGTGAGATAGTTCAATCTGAAGCCAGGGTGTTAAAATTGAACAAAGGAAATTATGAAGGTGTGAGGGGCAAATTGGCTGAGGTGGATTGGGAAAATACATTAATAGGTAAAACAGTACATAGGCAATGGATAGCCTTTAAAGAAATATTACATAGTTTACAGCAACTATACATTCCTTCAAGGCACAAAAACCCCAAAAGTAAAGGCAGTCAACTGTGGATAACAAAGGAAGTTAAGAATTGTGTAAGATTTAAAGAAAAGGCCTATAAAATTACCAGAAATAGTGGTAAACCTAAGGATTGGGAGGAGTTTAGAATACAGCAAAAGAGGACGAAGAAACTGATAAAGAAAGGGAGAATAGAATATTAATGTAAGATAGCAAAAAACACAAACGGACTGTAAAAGCTTCTATAGGTACGTAAAAAGGAAACATTTGGCTAAGACAAATGTGGGTCCATTACAGGCAGAGTCAGGAGAATTTATAATGGGGAATAGAGAAATGGCAGAGAAGCTAAATGATTACTTTGTGTCTGTCTTCAGTGAGGAAAATACAAGAAATCACCCAGAATTAGAGATCCAAGGGATTAGGGAGGATGAGGAATTGAAGGAAATTAGTATTAGTAAGAAAGTTGCATGGGAGAAATTAATGGGGCTGAAGGTTGATAAGACCTGATTTTCTACATCCCAGAGTGATGAAAGAGGTAGCTATGGAGATAGTGGATGCATTGGTGATCATCTTCCAAAATTATATAGATTCTGGAAAAGTTCCTGCAGATTGAAAGCTAACCAATGTCACCCCACTATTTAAGAAGGGAGAGAAAGTGAAAACAGGGAATTAAAGACCTGCTAGACTTACATCAGTTGTTGGGAAAATGCTAGGCTCTATTCTAAAGGATGTGATAAATGGACACTTGGATAATAATGATCTGATTGGGCATAGTCAACATGGATTTATGAATGGGAAATCATGTTTGACGAACCTGTTGGAATTTTTCGAGGATGTTACTAACAGAATTGATAAAGGGGAGTCAGTGGACATAGTATACTTGGATTTTCAGAAGGCTTTTGATAAAGTCCCCCACAGGAGGTTGATTAGCAAAATGAAAGCAGTTGGGATAGAAGGTAGTATACTGGCATGGATTAAGGGTTGGTTTACCGGCAGAAAACAGAGAGTAGGAATAAATGGATCATTCTCGCGTTGGCAGGCTGTGACTAGTGGGG
This sequence comes from Heterodontus francisci, assembly GCF_036365525.1. Taxonomy (NCBI): domain Eukaryota; kingdom Metazoa; phylum Chordata; class Chondrichthyes; order Heterodontiformes; family Heterodontidae; genus Heterodontus; species Heterodontus francisci. The sequence continues at coordinate 147,667,570 of NC_090373.1, read as the reverse complement.
TACCGCAGGGATCAGTGCTGTTCTCCAGCTGTTCACAATATATATCAATGATTTGGATGTAGGGACCAAATGTAATATTTCTAAGTTCGCAAATGACACAAATCTAGGTGGGAATGTGTGTTGTGAGGAAGATGCAAAGCAGTTTCAAGGGGATTTGGACAAACTTGGTGAGTGGGCAGGAACGTAGCAGAAGGAATATAATGTGGAAAAATGTGAGCTTATCCACTTCGGTAGGAGGAACAGATATGCAGAATATTTCTTAAATGGTAAGAGATTAGAAAGTGTAGATGTACAAAGGGACCTGGGAGTCCTTTTCAATAAGTCACTGAAAGCTAAAATGCAGGTGCAGCAAGCAATTAGGAAGGCTAATGGTATGTTAGCCTTTACCGCAAGAGGATTTGAGTACAAGAGTAGTGAAATCTTGCTTCAATTGTATAGAACCTTGGTTAGACCCCACCTGGAGTACTGTGTGCAGTATTGGTCCCCTTACCTTAGGAAGGATATTATTACCATAGAGGGAGTGCCACGAAGGATCACCAGACTTGTTCCCGGGATGGCGGGACTGTCCTAGGAAGAGAGATTGGGGAAACTGGGCCTGTATTCTCTGGAGTTTCAAAGAATTAGAGGTGATCTCATTGAAACCTACAAAATACTTGAAGGATAGACAGGGTAGATGCAGCTAAGATGTTTCCGCTGGTTGGAGAGTCTAGAACCAGGGGATATAATTTCAAAATAAGGGAGAAGCCACTTAGGACAGAGATAAGGATTTCTTTACTGGGAGGGTTGTGAATCTTTGGAATTCTCTACTCCAGAGGGCTGTGGAAGCTCAGCCCTTGAGCATGTTTAAAGCAGAGATTGACAGATTTCTAAATACCAATGACATAAAGGGATATGAAGATAATATGGGGAAAAGGCATTGAAGTGGGTGATCAGCCATGATCATATTGAATAGCAAAGCAGGCTTGATGGGCTGAATGGCTTACTGCTGCTCCTATGTTCCCTCACCACATGGCCATAACAGTAGGTAAACTTTAACTAAGGGAACATTCAAGTATTTGTCAATAAGCCCTTTTACCAATACTGTGGTATTTATTCTGCTTTCGGGAGGCATTTCTGTAAATTTGGTTGCCAGTAGTGTTTGAAAACAACTGGGACCCCTGAGGATGGTTATCTCTTTGCCTGGTGCCTGAGATACAAAAGGAGTCAATTTTCCTTTTTGTAAAACATTTTGGTAGGTTTTCTGTTCTTGGGTTAATGTTGGAACACATGCTTACCACTCTCATAGCTATGGACGTTGGCTTGACTGCAGCGGCCCCTGTTGGTTTTTTGAAATACCAAGAATTTGCCTGGGCATGCTCAGATTTTCCACACTGGAAACACACTGGATGTGGCCCTACTGGTTTACCACCTGGGTCCTTCTTCTAAAGGTTGGAGACTGATCTGGCTTTCCTTCCCTACTGTCTTCTCTTGAGCCCATTTCTGCTTCACTAGCATCCCAGCTATCTCTCCCTAGCCTGAAAGAATTACTAGACCCAAATTTATTCTGATTTTGGGGTTTGTGTATTAATTCATAGTCATCAGCCGTTTCTGCTGCTTCTCTTACCCTTGTAACTCTTAGTTCTTCAATGTGGTTTCTTATATTAACTGGGATGCTATTTTTAACTTCTTCCAGCATCATCACTTCTCTCAAATTTTCATGAGAGTTCTAGCTTGAGAGATCATATCCAGCGATTAAAAGTGTTACAACCAGGTGAGAAAGGGGTATCGGGGTTCCCTGTCAGCCTTTTCCTGGTTCGACTGTAATCGGGTTTAATTTTTAAAAACACCATATTTTTAGCTTCCCTTCAGTGAATCCTTGTTCACTGCTCTCCAATTGTAATGGCAAAGAAATCAACCAGACAGGTTTTCTTAGATTTAAACAAGAATGATGTAGGTTTACCAACCATAAAACTCTAATTCGGATAAAACTACTAAAAATACGTAACACAACCATGCTAGCATGCATATGCAATGAACACACATGCAGATAGAGACAGAAAAAGAGAAAGAATCAAGGGGAAAGGTTTGAAGCAATAGCTGGAGTTCATTTAGTCTCTTTGGAGTTCCATGTAAAGTCTTTGGTTGCAGTTAAATCTTGCTGTCTCGTTGGGGCTCTGTACACTGTTTCAAACTTGTTTCGATGGTTTTCTGTCTTCTTGAAATCCAGTTGCAGTCTCTGCTTTTCATGAGAGAAAGAGAGACAGGGAGATGTTGTCTTCCTTCAAGTTCAGTTGCAGTCTGACTCAAACTGTTCTGTGAGCACAATTCAAAACTTCAAGTTGGCCAGCAGGTTAGTTATGTGACTAATCCCTTATTTGGGACAACCGCTCCTGCAGTTTGTGGATTGTCCATCTTAGCAGACACCCTCTTGGGGGGGAAGGGGGGGGTGGTGGAAGGGAATGGAATGCTAGCTTTCTACACATTCAATGTCTGGTGATCAAAATCCATTTGGTTAATTGAATCAGGGAGCAGTTCCATTGCCTTCTCCAGGAAACTGTCTCTTAGAATGCAAATGATTCCAGCCACTGTCCTTTATGCAGTGACAGCCGTATTTCAGTCCAGTAAGAGTTTAAAAATTAATGTTCCATATGACAAAATTAATATGCCTCATTCTCAGCAGGTGGGGTTTCCGTCACAAAAGCCATATGCTTAATTCTTTCAAATTCAATGCAAGTCTGTGCGATTCTTTTCCGAGTGTGTCTGAATTCCTGTCGAAATGCTTTGGGTACTAAGTCATATGCAATTAGAATGGCAGTTTTAGTTTGTTTAGTCAGAGGAATGCTCTTCTGCTAACAGAGAAAAGGCTTCATGTGCCCTACCCACAAACTCGCCATGTAAGAGGAGAGTCCAAAATTCTTTCGGCCATTTTAGGCTGGTAACTATTTTCTCAAAGGAGATAAAATATAACTCATCCTCCTACTCATTAAATTTTGGCACTAAACGTGAGTGTCTCTGTACATTAAAGTATAGCTCTGAATTGGGGACTTGAGTGGCTGGCAGCATGCTCACTTTGTGCTTGCAGCCTTTCTAACTCAAACTTTCTGGCTGCTTCCTCACTGTATCTCCCTTTCCTCTTTTTCCTTCTGCAACTCCATCTCTTCTCTTTTCAACTGAATTTTTGCTGGACCTATCCTTTCAGTTTCAGATTCCGTGCTTGCATCTTCTTCAGCCTCAAGGGTTAGTTTCAAGTGGTTAGCTAGACTCTTCACCAGTTCAGGTTTCTTTGCTTTTTGTTTGAAAGTGATTCCTACCTGGACAGTTAAGCTGTTTAAATCTTTAATACTTAATTTATTTAACTTATTATGGGCTATATCTCCCTGTTCTACAAATTCCTTAGCATTAAATGTGGCCATCTCTTGTCTCTAGCACGGTAGAGAAAAACAGAAGAATACAAGAAAACCTGTTCGGACACAGCAGCAGAGCACATCGGGAGAGAGGAGTTTAAAAAGAGCAGAGAACCACCGGGAGAGACACAGAAGCAGAGCACATCGGGAGAGAGGAGTTTAAAAAGAGCAGAGAACCACCGGGAGAGACACAGCAGCAGAGCACATCGGGAGAGAGGAGTTTAAAAAGAGCACTGGAACCACCAGCAGAGACACAGCAGCAGAGCACATCGGGAGAGAGGAGTTTAAAAAGAGCAGAGAACCACCGGGAGAGACACAGCAGCAGAGCACATCGGGAGAGAGGAGTTTAAAAAGAGCAGAGAACCACCGGGAGAGACACAGCAGCAGAGCACATCGGGAGAGAGGAGTTTAAAAAGAGCACTGGAACCACCAGCAGAGACACAGCAGCAGAGCACATCTCCACATCTCCAACAGCAGAGCACGTGATCAGAAAGAAAAATTGAGCTGTGACAACACAGGGTAGGTGATTGGCTGGGTGAGACTTCGGAGCTACAAACAGCGCAAGAGGGGAGAGATAGAGCGGCGAGGCAGAGAGATCTAATCTGTAAGTACCTGGTGGGTATTTTCTTACTTTCTTATTTTCTTTTTCTGCAGATTTTTATTTTTTCTATAACATTTATGTCTATCTACTAAGTAGAAGCTACAATACCAGTAGTCAGTAGGTGGTTATTTTGTTCATTCTATTTTGAACCATTTTATTGTGTTTATTTAAATTCCAATTTTAGTGCAGTAAATAAATAATTCGAGGCATGGCAGGGTTGCTCACACCCGTTGAATATATTTCCTGGGCTGATTTTTACTGGCTCCTTGGCGCCGTGGGTCACAGCGCGGGGGCCAGTAAAATGCTGCAGGGAGAAGCCCACCTCGACCCGCGACATTGCGACGGGCCCGCCACATATTACCGACGACGGCGGGGTCTCGGTGCAGACCCCCCACTGCACGGCGGCGGCACCACAATTAGCATACGGTAAACGGTACTTACCTTTGCTGATTATGCAGCCCCCCACCCCTCCATTGACACTTCCCTGATTTTTCAATGAACGGGCGGCTGTCACATGCCGTCCCATTCATGATTGGAAAAGCCGGCGGGTCCACAGAGGCAGAAGGTTTTGGGGCAGAAGGTAAATTTTTTTTCAGGGGTCTCACTCTGTATACCTAAAGGAAGGAGGGAGAGGGGCATTAAAGGGGTCTCACTCTGCATTCTTAAAGGGAGGGGGGAGGGGGATACACAGGGGTCTCACTCTGCATTCTTAAAGGGAGGGGGGAGGGGGATACACAGGGGTCTCACTCTGCATTCTTAAAGGGAAGTGGTCTGGATTACCAGTGGGAAAGCTCTGCTGGCATGAAGGGAGGTACCATCCCTCCGTTTGTGTTTGTGAGGGAGCAATGGCACACTAGGCACCCTGTGTGTGGGGAGGGTGCCAGAAAGGGCAGGAGAATTAAAGTTGTATGGATGGTGGGGGCAATCGATTCAGCTGGTAGGATCTTGATGTGGCCATGATGTGCCACTCTGAGTGTTGGCCAAGATGGGCAATGCCATGGCACACCACATAGTTGATCCAGGAAAGCAGCTGATGTACCCGTCAACACCAATCCCTGCCCTGTTAGGAACCTTCGAACACATGAAGGGTTCAACTTTATTTATCACATGGAAATAGGTACGGCTCATCCTACATGCTTTTCTGAATGGAGGGATGTGACTAGTGGTGTTCTGCAGGGATCAGTGCTGGGACCTTTGCTGTTTGTAGTATATATAAATGATTTGGAGGAAAATGTAGCTGGTCTGATTAGTAAGTTTGCGGACGACACAAAGGTGGGTGGAGTTGCAGATAGTTTTTTTTTAGAGATACAGCACTGAAACAGGCCCTTCGGCCCACCGAGTCTGTGCCGACCATCAACCACCCATTTATACTAATCCTATACTAATTCCATATTCCTACCACATCCCACCAGTCCCTATATTTCCCTACCACCTACCTATCCTAGGGGTAATTTATAATGGCCAATTTACCTATCAACCTGCAAGTCTTTGGTTGTGGGAGGAAACCGGAGCACCCGGCAGAAACTCACACGGTCACAGGGAGAACGTGCAAACTCCACACAGGCAGTACCCGGAATTGAACCCGGGTAGCTGGAGCTGTGAGGCTGCGGTGCTAACCACTGTGCCACTGTGCCGCATAGTGATGAGGATTGTCAGAGGATACAGCATGATATAAATCGGTTGGAGACTTGGGGGGAGAAATGGCATATGGAGTTTAATCCGGACAAATGTGAGGTAATGCATTTTGGAAGGTCTAATGCAGGTGGGAAGTATACAGTAAATGGCAGAACCCTTAGGAGTATTGACACGCAGAGAGATCTGGGCGTACAGGTCCACAGGTCACTGAAAGTGGCAACACAGGTGGAAAAGGTAGTCAAGAAGGCATACGGCATGCTTGCCTTCATCGGTCGGGGCACAGAGTATAAAAATTGGCAAGTCATGCTGCAGCTGTACAGAACTTTAGTTAGGCCACACTTAGAATATTGCGTGCAATTCTGGTTGCCACACTACCAGAAGGACATGGAGGCTTTGGAGAGGGTATAGAAGAGGTTTACCAGGATGTTGCCTGGTCTGGAGGGCATTAGCTATGAGGAGAGGTTGGATAAACTCGGATTGTTTTCACTGGAACGACGGAGGTGGAGGGGCGACAGGATAGAGGTTTACAAAGTTATGAGTGGCATGGACAGAGTGGATAGTCAGAAGCTTTTTCCCAGGGTGGAAGAGTCAGTTACTAGGGGACATAGGTTTAAGGTGAGAGGGGCAAAGTTTAGAGGGGATGTGCGAGGCAAGTTCTTTACACAGAGGGTGGTGTGTGCCTGGAACTTGCTGCCGGGGGAGGTGGTGGAAGCAGGTACGATAGAGACGTTTAAGGGGCATCTTGACAAATACATGAATAGGATGGAAATAGAGGGATACGGACCCCGGAAGTGCAGAAGGTTTTAGTTTAGGCAGGCATCAAGATCGGTGCAGGCCTGGAGGGCCGAATGGCCTGTTCCTGTGCTGTACTGTTCTTTGTTCTTTGTACATTCTCTGCACGTGAGGATCGGTATGCGCCAGAGGCAATATCAACAGGCAGGTGCGAGGTAGAGGCCCCCGGTCATGAGCAGCAGCCCCCAAGGGGAGATCACCATTACATTTGCTGTGCATCTACAAGCCCCAGATGACATGCCATCAGATGTCAGAGCACCAGTGTCAGAGGCGATTGCACATGTAGAGAGGGTGAAGACACGGCTCTGTGCCCTGCTCAAGGATGACCTGCAGCCCATGGACTCCAGTGGACATCCCATACCTTTATTCCTCATCGTGACAGCGGTTCTCGAGCCTGATGCCTATGCACCTTTTTAACAGCCCACCAGAGATCTTCATGGGGTCACACAGTCAGCAGTGCACCGCTGCACTGGAGGGCCAGTGAGTATGTGCGCTTCAGGGCGGACTCTCACAGTCAGGCCCAGAGGGCCACTGGTTCTGGCACCATTACCGGAGAACCATAGGTTGTAATGTTCATAGACTGCACTCATGTGGCCATCAGGCCTCCCGCCAGGCTACCACCTGTAGCCATCACCATTAAAGTAGCCCTCTCAATCTAGGTGAAGCTGGTAAGTGATCACCGCAGATGCTTGCAGCGAATGTGTAACTGCTTCTCAGGCAGCTGCCATGACACCTGGGTCTTGCGCCAGTCCTGGCTACCACCGCTGTTCACTGAACTGGCTCAGATGGAGGGGTGGCTTCTTGGAGATAAGGGCTATCCTTTGCAGACGTGGCTCCCGACACCAGTGAAAGACCCCACCAATGCTGCAGAGGAGAGGTACAATGCCAGCCACTGAGCTACATGAGCCACTGTTGAGCAGGAGATCGGCATGCTGAAAGAGCACCTCCAATGCCTGTATGGATAGGGTGATGCCCTGTCCTATGGGCTGAAAAGGCCAGCTCTTTTCTTTGCTGCTCTGAACAACTACTCACCCAATAAGGGCCAGGCCTGGCATGATGAGGACAGAAGCCAACAGGATTCCTCCTTGGACTATGAAGACACTGAGGACCTACAACATGAAAAACGCATGGGAGGGCAGATGGCACCCAGGCTCTACAAGCAGGGCTAGCAGTGAGTTAGGGATGTACAGAAGTGGCTTATCAGACAAAGACTGTCTGCTCCATAGGAACCAATATGAGCTCTGCAAGCCAAACATCACCCTCGCTCACCTGCTGTGCACCAGTCCACATCTGCAGCATCCCTGTGTAAACCATTAGAGGCAGCAGCTGACTGAGCCAATGTCCGTGTCACTGTATCCATGGATACACTCATGAATAATGATGGCATGGCAAAGATGTTATTACATACATTGGCTCTCCTGAAGGGCCAACGATGCAAAGGGAAGTGACACTGGCACTGCATGCACACATCATTCACACAGAGTAAAGGACATACATGTTGGTGAGGAACATTTAGTGAAAGACGTATTTACATTGCTGTGACACCCATGCATTCCCATTTGTGTCAGTGTGTTCTCTGTAAACCTCTGTAATACCTTTTATGGTCTATTTAAGTCTCATTAATATCGTGGGGGCTCGGCGGCGCCGGCAAATACTGGCGCGCCGCCGAGTTCAAAGGGCGCCGCCGCAGAGTGCGGCACCCCAATAAAATTCAGCCCCCTGTGCCATGTGGGGACTCCAGGGCCGTACCCCTGTTCTGGACAACTACAGGTGCAGAAAGCGCCACCCAAATGCAAAAATTCGAGTGCCGAATCTTGGAACTCGAGGAGCAACTGGTGTCACTGAGGTGCATTTCAGGAAGTGGTCACCCTGCAGCTTTAGAGAGCGCAGGTACAGAGGGACTGTGTGGCTGCCAGACAGCCAAGAAGGGCAAGGCAGGTAGTGCAGGAGTCCCCGGAGGGCATCCCACTTTCTAATCGGTATTCAGTTCTGAGTACCGATGCAAGAGAGGGTTCCCTTGGACAGTGAAGCGAGAGTCATGACCACAGCACCATGGGTGACTCAGCTGTGCAGGGAGGGAGGAGAAAATACAGGAGAGCAATAGTGGTAGCAGATTCTAAAGTTAGGGGAACAGATATGCGTTTCTATGGTCACAGACATGATTCCAGGATGGTAAGCTGCCTCCCTAGTGCAAGGGATATGGATATCACCGAGCAGCTACAGAGAATTCTGGAGGGCAAGGATGCACAGCCAGAGGTCGTGGTCCACATTTGTACCAATAATATGGATAGAAAATGGGATGAGGTCCTGCAGGTTGAGTTTAGGGAGTTAGGAAAGAGATTAGCAAGCAGGACCTCAAAGGTAATAATCTCTTGATTACTCCCAAGGCCACGTGCTAGTGAGTATAGAAATAGGAGAATACACCAGATGAATGGCTGGAGAGATGTACAGAGGGAGGGTTTCAGATTTCTGGGGCATTGGGACCGGTTCTACGAACATACGAATTAGAAGCAGAAGTAGGGTATTTCGCCCCTCAAGCCTGCTCCGCCATTCAATAAGATTATGACTGATTTGTTTGTGTTTCGAATTCCACATCCCCATCTACCCCAAATAAACTTTGATTCCCTTGCCTAACAAGAATCTATCTACCCCTGAAAAATATTCAATGACCCCGCCTCCACCACCTTCTGAGGCAGAGAGTTCCAAAGTCGCACAGCCCTCTAAGAGAACAAATTTCTCCTCATCTCTGTTCTAAATTTAAACCCCTAATTTTAAAACAGTGCCCCCTAGTTCTGGAATCAACCACAAGAGGAAACATCCTTTCCACGTCCACCTTGTCAAGCCTGTTCAGGATCTTATATACTTCTATCAAGTCTCCCCTCACTCTTCTAAACTCCAGTGAAAACAAGCCCAGTCTGTCCAACCTTTCCTCATAAGACAACCCGCTCATTCTAGGTATCAATCTAGTAAACCTCCTCTGAACCGCCTCCAACACATTTACATCCTTCCTTAAATAAGACCAAAATTGCGCACTGTATTCGAGATGTGGTCTCACCAATGCCCTGTATAACTGAAGCATAGCATCCTTACTTTTATTTTCAATTCCCCTCGTAGCAAAGGATAGCATTCCATTTGCCTTCTTTATTACTTGCTGTACCTGCATACGGACTTTTGCGACTCATGCACTAGAACACCTAGATCCCTCTGCACCCCGGAATTCTCCATTTAAGTAATACTCTGCTTTTTTATTCTTCCCGTCAAAGTGAACAACTTCATATTTTCCCACATTATACTCCATCTGCCAGATTTTTGCCCATTCACTCAACCTAACTATATCAGTCTGCAACTTCCTTATGTCCTCTTCACAACACTTTCCTACCTATCTTTGTGTCATCTGCAAATTTAGCTACCATGCCATCGTTCTCCTCATCTAAGTCATTAACATAAATTGTAAAACGTTCTGGGGAAGGTGGGATCTGTACAAGCCGCGGTCTACACCTGAACAGGGCCAGGAAAAATATCCTTGCAGGAAGGTTTGCTAGTGCTGTTGAGGATAGTTTAAACTAGATTGGCAGGGGGATGGGAACCTGAGGGCAGTTTGAGAAAGGACAAATTCAGAACAGGGAAGGGGAGGCAGAAAATTAGCAAGTGCCTCTGAAAGACAGAAGAAGCAAAGGTTTAAAAGTGTACAGCACAGGAATTTGGCTGTGTTAAAAGGTATTTATTTAAATGCAAGGAGTTTAGCAAAAAAAAACAATGAGATGAGGGCACAGATAGACACATGGCAGCATGATATCATTGCTACAACAGAAACTTGGCTTAAAGAGGGGTAAGAATGGCAGCTCAACATCCCTGGATATAGAGTTTACAGGCAGGAAAGAGAGGGGGATAAAAAGGAGGGGGTGTAGCATTATTGCTTAAAGAAGCAATTACAGTTGCGAGGAGGGATGATGTGCTAAATGAATCATCAAATGAGGCCATATGGGTTGAGCTCAGAAATAAAAAAAAAGGGCAGCCACACTACTAGGAGTGTACTATAGACCCCCAAATAATGAGGGAGATAGAAGAACAAATATGTAGGCAACCTTCTGAGTGTAAAAACAATAGGGCAATAATAGTTGGGGACTTCAACTGCCCTAATAGCAACTGGGATACAAACAGTGTGAAGGGCACAGAGGGCACAACATTCTTGATCTGCATTCAAGAGAAATACTTTAGCCAGTATGTAACTAGCCCAACAAGAGGTGGCGCAATTCTAGATTTAGTCTTAGGAAATGAAGCTGGGCAAGTGGATGAAGTAGCAGTGGGTGACCATTTTGGAGATAGTGACCATAATACAGTTAGATTTAGCATAATCATGGAAAAGGATAAAGATAAAACAGGAGTAAAGGAAGGCAAACTTTACAGAGAGGTGATCTGACGAAAGTGGACTGGATATAGCTACTTGAAGGAAAATCAGTGGCAAGCCAGTGGGTGGCAATCAAAAACGAGATTCTATGGGCACAATGTAGACATGTCCCCACAAAGATAAAGGGTGGTACTGCCAAATCCAGAGCCACCTGGTTATCTAGAAGCATACAGGTTAAGATAAAGCAGAAAAAGAAAGCTAATGACAGTCACAAAAGACTTACTACTTAATACTGGCAAAGACATACAAGGTAACTTATGTGTGGATGCAGAAGATGTGGGCAGGGTTCTTAATGAGTACTTTGTCTCTCTCTTCACAAGGGAGAGGGATGATGCAGTCATTGTAGTTAAAGAGGAAGAATGTAAAATATTAGATACGATAAGCATAATGAGAGAGGAAGTACTAGAGGGTCTGACATCCTTGAAAGTGGATAAATCACCAGGCCGGATGGATTGTATCCCAAATTGTTAAAGGAAGCCAGAAAGGAAATAGCGGATGCTCTGTGGATCATTTTCAAATCCTTACTAGATACAGGCAAGGTACCAGAGAATTGGAGGTCTGCGAACGTTGTACCATTGTTTAAAAAGGGTGCGAGGGTTAGGTTAAATAATTATAGGCCAGTCAGTCTGACCTCGGTGGTGGGTAAATTATTAGAATCAATTCTGAGAGATAGGATAAACTGTCACTTAGAAAGGCATGGATTAATCAGGGATAGTTAGCATGGATTTATTAAGGGAAGGTCGTGTCTTACTAAATTAATTGAATTTTTTCTGGAAGTAACAAGAAGGATTGATGAGGGTAGTGCCGTGGATGTTATCTACATGGATTTTAGTAAGGCATTTGACAAGGTCCCACATGGCAGAATGGTCAGAAAAGTAAAAGTCAGTGGGATACTGGGGAATGTGGCGAGTTGCATCCAAAATTGTCTCAGTGACAGGAAACAAAGGGTAATGGTCAACGGATGTTTTTGTGAATGGAAAACGGTTTCCAGTGGTGTTCCACAGGGCTTAGTGTTGCTGTTTGTGGTATATATTAATAATTTGGACTTAAATATGGGAGGCATGAATGGGAAATTTGCAGATGATGCAAAAATTGGCCATGCAGTGGATAGTGAAGAGGATAGCTGTAGAATCTAGAATGATATCAATGGTTTGGTTAAGTGGGCGGAAAAGTGGCAAATGGAATTCAATCCAGAAAAGTGTGAGGTAATGCATTTGGGGAGGGCAAACAAAGCAAGAGAATGCACAAGAAACGGGAGAATATTGAGAGGGGTGGATGAAGTGAGAAACCTAAGGAGTGCATAGCCACAGGTCCCTGAAGGTGGCAGGCCAGGTAGATAAAGTGGTGAAGAAGGCATATAGAATGTTTTCCTTTGTAGGCCAAAGTATAGAATACAAAAGCACAGATGTAATGCTGGAACTGTATAAAATGCTATTTAAGCCACAGTTGGAGTATTACATACTGTTCTGGTCACCACATTATAGGAAGGACATAGTTGCTCTGGAGAGAGTACAGAGGAGATTTACAAGAATGTTGCAAGAGCTGGAAATTTGCAGCTATGAGGAAAGATTGGACAGGCTAGGATTTTTTTCCTTAGAACAAAGGAGGCTGAGGGGTGATTTAATTGAGGTGTACAAAATTATGAGGGGCCTAGATAGAGTAGACAGGAAGGACCTGTTTCCCCTAGCAGAGAGGTCAATTACCAGGGGTCACAGATTTAAGGTGATTAGTAGAAGGATTAGAGGGAACATGATGAAAAACATTTTCACCCAGAGGGTGGTGGGTGTCTGGAATTCACTGCCCAGATCGGTGAGGGAGGCAGAAACCCTCAACTTGTTTACAAGGTACATGGACCTGCACCTGAAGTGCTGTAACCTACAAGGCTACCGACCAGGAGCTGGAAGGTGGGATTAGAATGGTTGGCTAGTTTTTTTCAGTTGGTGCAGACACAATAGGCTGAATAGCCTCTTCCTGTGCTGTAACGTTTCTATGGTTCTCTGGTACTTCTCCACAACTTTCCTCCTGTTCTCAAATCTCTCATCTGTCTGGTGATTCAGATCGCAGCTTCGAGCCTCCAATTTGTTATGGCCACGTGATATGGGGTGTGCTTGCTCCCCACTGTTCAATTCCCAACTGACTACAGCTAGTGCTTTTGTTATTGGGGTTTTAACCCCTTTGTGGTTTATTTGTCAAATAAACAGACAGCAACAGGTTTTCTTACAGATTTAAAGCAGAAGATTAACTATTTATTGAGCAATATTCACTCCCAAAATGGTCGCAACTGTACCTGCACATGCATTTACTCACATACACACACACTAGAAGAGTTGATAGAGAGGAAAAGAGGTAAGGGGTTGGAAGTGAGATAGGTGTTCAGGGTTCACAGTAACATGTTGAATCTTCTCAGAGGTCAATTTCTTCTTTAAGGTTGCAGGCCTGGGATTTGTAGATCTCTTTGTTGGTTGAAATTTCAGTCTGGAGACAGGGAATCACTTTCAGTTCTCCGCTACAGAAGGTGATGTGTAGAACTCACAGCAAGGCACCTTCTTTTGGCTTGCTGGATAATCTCCCAGCTCTCTGATGGACAGGCTTTTGTAATAATTTTCCTGGGTCTCCCTCTCTCTCTCTCTCCAGAGGGCTACTTTGAAAGTCAAAATGGTCTCACATCTTGCCTCTGTTGGGATACAGAGATCTTCCTCCCTCTGGTGACTGACAATGTTCCAGGATGTGACTACATCAAACCTTCTTTGTTTCAGAAGAACCCATTCAATTCAAAATGTCTCTTGATGGGTTCAGGATGGGTGCAATTGCTTCTTAGCTTAGAATGTATTATTTGCCCTTGCCAGAAAGTAAGACAGTTTGAATATGCAGTTTGATCATCAGTGGCCATTTTTGAAGCACAACGTCCACCTTTTAAAGAAAAAGTCAATTTTTCATAACTCTTCAGTTTGAGTTCTTGTATTTTTAATTGCTGCATTTCACATGAGTCTAACAATTTGTTCTTTTCTTTCATGCCAAATACTACTTTTCATGCCAGGATACCAGGGCAAGGCTCTTCTAGCACCTCTGACACAATCTGGTTTGTAATACAGGAAAAGACATGGTCAGCTGATAACGTCAAATTTTCTGTTATTGTAATCTTCCTTATCTATTGTAAAAATACATTGTTCTTTTGTTGCTCGTAAGCTTCAAAATGTATGATTATATAGATGCTATAATTATAGAATTTTACAGCACAGAAAGACCCTATCCTACCCATTTTATCAGTGCTGGCTTTCTGAAAGGGCTATCCATTTCGTACTGTTCATCTCCCCTTTCCTCATACCCACTTCTTTTTCTTTTCGACCTATTTATCTACTTCCCTTTTAAAAGTCACTACGGATTCTGCTTCCACGATGGCTTCTGGTAGGGCATTCCATGTCTTCACAATCCTCTGCGTAAAAAAAAAAAAATCTCCTAAACTCTACTTTTGAGCCACACTCCAAACTTCACCGTATAATCCAAGCTAACACTTCACTACAGCACTGTCAGAGGTCCAAGTCTGCCTGCTCAGATGGATGTAAAAGATCCCTTGTAAAAGACCCCACTACAAACACGCCTCACTTCAACTAAATTAGGATTCATAGGATTGGGATTTTTCCACTGGTGGATTTTTCCATTGGTGGATTGCATAGAAATTATAAAACGGAAACAGGCAGTTTGACCCAATCAGTCTGTGCTTATTCTCCATACTAATCCCATGTGCCTATTCTGTTCCCATATCTCTTAATTCCCCCTTTCCTTCAACCAACATATCTAATTTATTCTTAAATTGTCTCTTCTTCAATCCGTAACTCCAGTAGGACATTCCACAGTCTCACAACCCAATACAACAACCACTTCCATTCTTATAACACCTTTAACACAATAATACATCGCAAAGCACTTCACAGGAGCATTATAAGGAGCTATTAAATGAGATGGCCAAAAGCTTGATCAAAGAGACAGGTTTTAATTAGCACCTTAAAGAAGGAAAGTGACACTTCATTGATGCTCAAGAGGCCAGAATTGGGGGAGTGTGGATACCACGGAGGGTTGTAGGAGATTGCAGGGATAGGGAGGGGTGAGACCATGGCGGGGCTGACATGGCGAACAAGGATGAGAATTTTAAGATTGAGTTGATTAACTGGGAGCCAATGTAGGTCAGTTAGCAAAGGGGTGATGGGTGAAGAGGACTTGGTGCGAGTTAGGACATGGGCAGCAGAGTTCTGGATGACCTCACGTTTACAAAGGGAAGAATGGCAGACCAGGCATTGGAATAGTCGAGTGTGTCAAAGTACCAGTTTCCAACGTGATAATTATTTCACTTGTTAAACATCCTTCAAGAAACTGCAATGAAGTAAATGTTGCATTACATGAGGGCAAAGATCAGGTGATCCAATATCAAAAACAAAAACAGTAAATGCCAGAAACACACAGTAGCTCATGCAGTATCTGTGAAGACAACAGGCAAGTTAACTTTCGGATATGGTCCTTCGTCAGAATTAGAAGTTATATTAGATGAACGGTATTTAAAAGAAGGCAAAAAAAACTCATGGGGGGGTGGGGAGGTGCAACACCTGCATACAGAAAAAGAAATAAAATAACATGTAAGTTCATGTGTGAAAACCAAGAGATGGTTAAAAGGAAAGTATGAAAAAATAGAAGGCATAATGAGAAATCAAATAAATAACCAACATACACAATAAATAGAGTGAGCGAATCACGAAAGAAGTGGGGATAGGTGAATGAAAAGAGAAGCTTGAGAAACTGGCAAATTAAATCAGGGTCCAAAAGGATGGTAGGAGAAAAACACAGATCAATGGATAGATTTGCTGAGTGTTTACAGTATTTTTTCCAGACAGCAGGTGCTGGTAATGGGGAATGGCTACATGGGAGTGGAAAAGCTGCTTGGGTTGGGGATCACCTATCAGTCAATAGCCAGCAGGGTGGTCTGCAGTCCTGAGATCTACTCATTGATCTTCACCACATTCTAGGACCATGGGAATATTCTCCTCTTGGCCAGATTTTCTATGCTTCCCTTCACCTCTTCTATGGTGCTGTTTTTTGAGGATGTAGTTAGTAGAGTAGATAAAAGGGAACCAGTCGATATAATATACTTGAATTTCCAAAAGGCATTCGATAAGGTGCTTGTTACGACCAGCTGAGGAGGGAGTCTAGGGATCCCCTCTCAGCCTTTTCCTGGTTTGGCCGTAACAGGGTTTAACTTTTAAAACAGTGTTTTTTAGCTTCCCTTCAGTGAGTCCTTGCTCACTGCTCTCTCACTGTAATTGCAAAGAACTCAACCAGACAGGTTTTCTCAGATTTAAACCAGAAATATGTAAGTTTATTAACCTTAAAATTCTAATTCAGTTTAAACTACTAAAAATACATGATGCGACCATGCCAGCATGCATACATGATAAACACACACGCAAATAAAGACAGAAGAGGAGAAAGAATTAAAGGGGAACAGTTTGAAGTAATAGATGGAGTTCAGTTACTGGTTTGGGGTTGGATTTAAAGTCTTTGATTGAAGTTAAGTCCTGCAGTTCTCATTGGGGCCCAGTGCACACTTTCAAGTTTCGCTGGTCTTCTGTCTTGAGGCTTAAATTACTTCTGTGGGTCCCTGGAACTTTGCTTGAGAGAGAGACAAAGACAGAGAGAGGGAGTGCTCTCTTCTTGAAGTTCTATTGCAGTCTCTTCCAAAAATTGTTCTGTGAGCACAATTTAATAAACTCCAGGTTAGTCATGTGACTAGCTCTCTGTTTGAACCAGCCTCTCCTACGAGGTTTGTGGATTCCTCCAAGCTCACCAGATACTCAGTGGGGGAGGGGGGAGGCAGGGGTGGAATGCTGACTCTTACACAGTCAATGACTCTCAATGTCTTTTGATCATCATTACTGACAAAGACCATCTGGTTAATTGAATCCGGGGGTACTCCCACTGACTCTCCATGCCACTGTCTTTTAAAATGCAAATGTGCAGCCATGTTTTCAGCCACTGTTCTGTGGTCTTTTTAAACAAGTAATTTTAATGTCCAGTAAACGTTCAAATAATAATGTTCCATATGACAAAATTAATATCTCATTTTGTCAGGTGTGGTTTCTGACACATGCTACACAAAACGTTAATACACCAGACAATGGCTCATGGAATTGGAGACAATATATTAGCATGGATAAAGTTAACAGACAGAAAGCAAAGAGTAGGGATAAACAGGGGATTTTCAAGTTGGCAGGCTGTGACTAGTGGAGTGCCGCAAGGATCAGTGCTAGGATCTCAGCTATTTACAATGAACAGACAGGGAGTAATGTATCTAGGTTTGCTGATGATACAAAGCTAGGTGGGAATGCAAGCTGTGAGGACACAAAGGCTGCAAAGAGGTATAGAGGTTAAGCGAGTGGGTAACAAGGTGTCAGATGGCGTATCATGTGGCAGAAGGGTGAGGTTGTTCACTTTGGTCTAGAGTCATAGAGTCATTTATGGTACAGAAGGAGTCCATTCGGCCATAAGAATAGAAAAGCAGAATTTTTTTTAATGGCATGAAACTTGTAAAAGTTGATGTCCAGAAAGACTTGGGTGTACTCGTATCAGGAACACAAAAAGTAAGCGAGCAAGTACAGCAGCAATTAGGAAAGCAAATAGCATGTTGGTCTTTATTGCAAGAGGATTGGCGTACAAGAATAAAGAGGTTGTGCTACAATTGTACAAGGGACCACATCTGGAATACTGGGAATAATTTAATGCAGCCATTTAAGGCGGGAATGGTGGCATGGGGGGGAACGGAGAATTGCATCGGAACCGTCCACCTGGAAATCTGGCGTTGTGACATTGGTTCCAGATTTTGTCAATGGCAGGAAAGCACCAAGACAGCACTGCCGTCCTGACTTGACGGGAAGCTATTTTAAATTGCCGAGCAGTTGTTTTTAATGCATTTACATCTAATTATACTCAATTTAATGGTTGACCTTCAATTTTGTGGACAGTGGGTGGCACTCACATGCCTTTGGGCTCATGATCGTTAAAACCTGATGGCACAGAGGCGAGAGACTTCAGTGCCATGACAAGGAAGCAGGCTGAGCATTGCTGCATAGGGAAAGAGGGGGGTGAGCAGGCAGTTGTCTGACTGTGTTGCTCTGTGCTCTGCAAGGGGATCTGGGGTCTTGGGGGCTTTGCACAGAGGATCTAAGTCACAGGGGCTCTGCAAGGGGGTTCATTGTCTTGAATCTCTGCAAGGGGTTAGCATGGGTTTGGGAGGGCTGTATTGTCTTACCAAACTGCTCACTCATACTGCTGGATGAGAGGGTCAGCTATCAGCAAGGTTGGGCTCTGAGGGCCACAGGGACTCCACAGGGAGAATTTTCAAAAGCTCAGTTGCCAAGGCAGGGTCATTTCTGCATCGACAGGTTTGTGCAGGTCCACAGGTCACCTGGCATGGGTCTCATACACCCTGTATTTTTGGACCTCCCTGGTGTGATGTGGCACCTCTGACAGAGGGAGTTCCAACAGGCTGCTGTGCCTGTCTGTGAAGCTCCATGATGAGAGCAACAGCAGCCAGCCATGCCAAGAAGGGCCCACATACGCAATACAGTGTATTGCACTCGTATCAGCTACCTCCAAATGGCATTGTCAGCGAAGATTACACCTCTCCTGGGAGTCCGTAACTGACTTGTGTGCCCTGCTGCAGGACGAGTTGCGACCTTTGGGATTTGGGGGTCACCCTATGCCAGTGGCCCTGAGGTTCACAGTGGCACTAAACTTTTACACATTTGGATCTTTCCAGCGATCCACCAGGGACATGCGTGGGGTCTCCAAAGCAGCAGCCCACGGGTGTATCAAGGAGGGGACCAACACCCTATTCAAGGGGGCCAGGGACTGTGTGCACTACTGGACCGATCCTGACAGTCAGGCCGAGAGGGCCATCGGGTTTGGTGCCAACGCTGGATTCCCCTGGGTGCAAGGTGTGATAGATTGCCCCCATGTGGTCATCAAAGCTCCCACAGACCAGCCAGCGCATTCATCAATAGGAAGGGCTTCTATTGGTCAATAAGACTACCAAAAGCATTTCCTGCAAGTGTGTTCCCATTCCCAGCAAGCAGCCACAATGCCTACATACTTTGACAGTCCCAGGTGCCACAGCTTTTCCGGCCCCCCGCTCGTCTTCAGGGATGGATTCTCGGGGGCAAGGGATACCCACTGAAGACTTGGCTTCTGACGCCTGTGAGGAAACCTCGCAATGCAGTGGAGGAGAGGTATAACAATTGCCATGGCTGCACTCAAGCAACCATCAATCAGGCCACTGGGCTACTGAAGATGAGATTCCGTTGCCTCGATTGATCCGGTGGAGCCCTGCAGTATGCCCCAGTGAGGATCTCATGTATCGTGGTGGTCTGCTGGGAGGAGGAGGGAGAGGAGGGAGAGGGGGGAGAGGAGCAAGCAGCACTGGATGGTGTAGACCTTGCATCTGAAGCCAGACAGTTGAGTGACATGCCAAGGAAGCAAAACACAGCTTCATAATCACCTGCTTCCAACCACCCTGATGTCATAGAGTTATATAGCACAGAAACAGGCCCTTCGGCCCATCGTGTCTCTGCCAGCCATCAAGCACCTAACTATTATATTCCCATTTTCCAGCACTTGGCCCGTAGCCTTGTATGCTATGGCGTTTCAAGTGCTCATCTATATACTTCTTAAATGTTGTGAGGGTTCCTGCCTCTACCACCACTTCAGGCAGTGCGTTCCAGATTCCAAACACCCTCTGGGTGAAAACATTTTTCCTCAAATCCCCTCTAAATCTCCTGCCCCTTATCTTAAATCTATGCCTCTGAGTTATTGATCCCTCTGCTAAGGGAAAAGGTTTCTTCCTATCTATCCTATCATGCCCCTCATAATTTTGTATAGCTCAATCATATCTCCCCTCAGCCTTCTCTGCTCTAAGGAAAACAACCCTAGCTATTTCAGTCTCTCTTCATAGCTGAAATATTTCAGCCCATGCAACATCCTGGTGAATCTCCTCTGCACCCTTTCCAGTGCAATCACATCCTTCCTATAATGTGGTGACTAGAAGTGTACACAGTACTCCAGCTGTAGCCTAACTAGCGTTTTATGCAGCTCCATCATAACTTCCCTGCTCTTATATTCTATGCCTTAGCTGATAAAGGCAAGTATCCCATATGCCTTCCTAACCACCTTATCTACCTGTGCTGCTGCCTTCAGTGATCTGTGGACAAGTACACCAAGGTACCTCTGACTTTGTGTACTTCCTAGGGTCCTACCATCCATTGTATATTCCCTTGCCTGTTAGTCCTCCCAAAATGCATCACCTCACACTTCTCAGGATTAAATTCCATTTGCCACTGCTCAGCCCATCTATATCGTCCTGTAATCTAAGGCTTTCCTCCTCACTATTTATGACACCACCAATTTTCATCTCATCTGCGAACTTACTTACCATGCCTCCTATATTCACGTCTAAATCATTAATGTACACTACAAACAGCAAGGTCCCAGCACCAATCCCTGTGGTACACCACTGGTCACAGGCTTCCACTCACAAAAACAATCCTCAACCATCACCCCCTGCCTCCTGCCACTAAGCCAATTTTGGATCCACTTTGCCAAATTGCCCTGCTTCCCATGGGTTCTCAGCTTCTTAACCAATCTTCCATGCGGTACCTTATCAAAAGCCTTACTGAAGTCTATGTATACTACATCAACTGCTTTACCCTCATCTACACATCTAGTCACTGCCTCGAAAAATTCAATCAAGTTAGTTAGACACGATCTCCCCTGACAAAGCCATGCTGACTATCCCTGATTAATCCCTGCCTCTCCAAGTGGAGATTAATCCTGTCCCTCAGAATCTTTTCCAATATTTTCCCAACTACGGATGTTAGACTCACCAGCCTGTAATTACCTGGTTTATCCTTGCTATCCTTCTTGAGTAATGGAACAACATTTGCTGTCCTCCAATCCTCTGGTAACTCTCCTGTGGCCAGAGAGGATTTGAAAATTTGTGTCAGAGCCCTGCCAACTCCTCGCTTGCCTCACATAACAGCCTGGGATACATCTCATCTGGGCCTGGGGATTTATCCACTTTTAAGCCTGCTAAAACAGCTAATACTTCCTCCCTTTCAATGCTAATTTGTTCAAGTATATCACAATCCCCCTCCTTGATCTCTACACCTACATTGTCCTTCTCCATAGTGAACACAGATGAAAAGTAATCATTTAAAACTTCACCTATGTTCTCCGGTTCCACACACAGATTGCCACTTTGGTCTCTAATGGGCCCCACTCTTTCCCTGGTTATCCTCTTGCCTCAATATACATATAAAACGCCTTAGGATTTTCCTTTATCTTGCCCGCCTGTGTTTTTTCATGTCCCCTCTTCGCTCTCCTAATTACTTTTTTAGTACCCCCCTACACTTTCTATACTCTAATGCCTCCGCTGTTTTCAGTACTCCGAATCTGTCATTAGCCTCCTTTACTTTCCTGATCCAATCCTCTATATCCCTTGACATCCAGGGTTCCCTGGACTTGTTGGTCCTACCCTTCATCTTAATGGGTTCATGTTGGCTCTGAACTCTCACTATTTCCTCTTTGAATGACTCCCACTGGTCTGATGTAGACTTTCCTACAAGTAGTTGCTCCAGTCCACTTTGGCCAGTTCCTGTTTTATCATATTGAAATCAATTCAGTACCTTTATTTCCGGCCCGTCTTTGTCCTTTTCCATAACTACCTTAAATCTTGCAGAGTTATGGTCACTATCCCCGAAATGCTCCCCCACTGACACTTCTACCACTTGTCCAGCTTCGTTCCCTAGGATTAGGTCCAGTACTGCCTCTTCTCTTGTAGGACTTTCTATGTACTGGCTCAAAAAGCTCTGCGGTATGCATTTTAAGAATTCCGCCCCCTTTAAGCCTTTTACACGAAGACTATCCCAGTTGATATTAGGTAAGTTGAAATCCCCTATTACCCTATTATTTTTACACTTCTCTGAGATTTGCCTACATATCTGCTCCTCTATCTCTCCCTGACTATTTGGAAGCCTGCAGTACACTCCCAGCCAAGTGATTGCCCCCTTTTTGTTTTTAAGTTCTACCCATATGGCCTCATTTGAGATATCATCTTCTAAGATATCATCCCTCCTTACTGCAGTAATTGACTCCTTGATCAACAGTACAATGCCACCTCTTCTTTTATCCCCTCCCCTGTCACACCTGAAGATTCTATACCCTGGAATATTGAGCTGCCAGTCCTGCCCCTCCCTCAACCATGTCTCTGTGATAGTAACAATATCATAATCCCATGTGCTAATCAACGCCCTCAATTCATCTGTCTTACTAGTAAGACACCTTGCATTAAAATAGATGCAATCCAGCCTTGCATTTTTCACTTGTGCCTTAACAGGTCTATATTTGCTCTGCCTTCCAGACTGACTCAGTTTCTTTTCTATATTTGACTGAGCATCACCCCCTACTGTACCTCCACTCTGATTCCCATTCCCCTGCCAAATTAGTTTAAACTCCCCCCTCCCCCCACTCCACAACAGCACTAGCAAGCCTCCCAGCAAGAATGTTGGTCCCGTTCCGGTTCAGGTGCAACCCGTCCAACTTGTACAGGTCCCACCTTTGCCAGAAACAGACCCAGTGATCCAGGAAACTAAAGCCCTCCCTCCTGCACCATCTCTTCAGCCATTCATCTGCTCTAGCCTCCTATTCCTATACTCACTAGCACGTGGCACCAGGAGTAATCCAGAGATTACAACGTTTGAGGTCCTGCTTTTTAATCTGCTACCTTGCTCCCTAAATTTGTGTTTCAGGACCTCATCCCTCTTTTTACCTATGTTGTTGGTACCAATGTGTACCATGACCTCTGACTGTTCACCCTCCCCCTTCAGAATGTCCTGCAGCCGCTCCGTGACATCCTTGACCCTAGCACCAGGGAGGCAACGTACCATCTTGGAGTCATGTTTGTGGCCACAGAAACACCTATCTGTACACCTACGATTGAATCCCCTATCACTATAGTTCTTCCACTCCTTTTCCTCCCCTGCTGTGCAGCAGAGCCATCCGTGGTGCCACGAACTTGGCTGTTGCTGCTTTCCCCTGGGTGGCCATCCCCCCCAACAGTATCCAAAGCGGTATATCTGTTTAAGAGGGGATGGCCACAGGGGACCCCTGCACTACCTGCCTGTGCCTACTACTCCGCCTGGTGGTCACCCATCCCTTTTCTGCCTTTGCAGCTATGACCTGCAGTGTGACCATCTCGCTAAACGTGCTATCCATGACGTCCTCAGCATCGCAGATGCTCCACAGTGGATCCACCCGCAGCTCCAGCTCCGTAATGCGGGTAGCCAGTAGCTGCAGCTGTCCACACACAGAGAATCCAATAAAGACTCACCTTAATACATGCGGTCTGTCGCCTCTTTGTCATTTTGTTCCCTGACTTTCGAGCAGCTGCAATCCACGCTAGTGCCCATTGAACAACATATGTTAATGAGGCCTGTGGACACATTGGCGTTGCACTAAGGGGGAAAGGGGATGTCAGCAGCTCACAACTAAGGCATACAGGAAAAAGGCTCTCAGACAATGATGGTTAATGATGAGCACAAAAGAAATTTTAATTAATCAATATATGAAATATTTCCTACACTAAGTCCCCAAGTGTCTCTAGGTGGTTTTCTTAATACGTTTGCAAGTTCTCCTGCGTGGTGTGTTCCCAGCAACAGCAGCTGGGCTGGAGCCAGGCTGCTGATCAGACAGCCCCTAGACCCGTGATGACTTTGGCAGGCGTCCACTGGCTGCCTGAGGCCTGGAAGGCCCCGGCTACCTGAGGGTTTCCTACACTGGTGCAGAACTCTCCTTAGGCATCGCGGCTGCTGGAGCTGGGCTCACAGGTGGAGGGGCTGAGGAGCCGTTGTCGCTATTCAGAGCACCCTGAGAGGAGCCACCAGATGTCAAGATGAGCCTCTCCTCCTCCCTTTCAAGGCCCACTTGAACCTCCCTGCTCACCAGAGAAGGATGCGGAGTGAGAAAAGTTTCTGGGCTTCTGTTCCTTCTCTCGCCTTGCCACTGCTACGAACTCACGGCCAAGGCGGAGGTGTGCAGGTCTGCATGTATCTGCGGGATCTGGGTTGGCAACCTCTCGATGGAGGAAGTTATGCACTCACATACCTGAGACATGGCAGCACTCATGGCACAGATGGACTCCTCCATCGTTCACTTATGGCTGCGTATTGCCTCTAGCTTCTCCGCCAGGTGTTGCCTTACCTCTCTTTCTGCAACTCAAGCATGCCCTGTGCTGTCAACACCAGAGGCTCATCATCAGCCTGGGGCTCAGCATGGGCCTGGCCACCCACAGTCCTCCAAATGTCAGAGGCCTTGGCTGTCCCAGCCTCAGCCAGCGACTCGGATGCGTTTGAGGTGCTCTCATCAGCTTGTGACCCTAATTCTAAAGCCAAGCGGTTACCACCAAGGTGCAGGTATCTGCACTGGTGGAAGGTGCTGCATTCTCTGAGCGGTCCTCCTCCTGAGGTTGACGGCTATTGCCCTAGCTGCAGTCTCCTGTGCATGCCTACCTGCATGAGAGAACACAAACATGTGCGGGTTAGGCTGTGCAGATCCCATTATGCCAAGCATTTATGATGTGGGTCTCCAAAAGTGTTGATGGAATCCAATCCTCACTCTCTTACGCAGAAACTCCAGTCTCTCCATTTGAGATTGCACAGCCATCCTGGGTCCCTGCCAGTTCCAAGGCCTCTTCCTTGGCTGGGGTGAGAGGGTCCAGCTCTGGAACTCCTCTGCCAGTCCGGGCCATCTCCCTCCTGTTCTGGGCCCTCTTGTCCTGCAAGAGGAAGGATGGAGTTCTGATATATCTCATGCTGCCACACGCTGTCAGGGGAGTTAATGGGGCTGAGCTTTGAAAGAAGGTGGCCTGTGGCAGAGATGCAGCCTTGTATTTGTCAGGATGAGGTAATACCTTAGTCCCTTTGCCATTGCCATGGGAGTGCCACCCTCTCCATGTCGCGCACCCTCCCACATAGTCACATGCAATCCCAAAAAAGGAAAATGGTGTAGAGCACTCACCTTGACCGAAAGCAGGAGGTCATTGATTCTCTTTCGGCACTGTACCCTTTTCTGGTGGGTGACCCCACTGTTGCTAACCTCCTCTGCGATCTCCACGCAGGCTTGCTTGGTCAGGCAGGAGGACCTCTTCTCGCCATCGTTGGGGAACAGAACCTCCCACCTTTCCTTTCTAGCCTGGTGGAGAATCTGCAGGGAGGCATCACTTAACCATGGGGCTATGCTGTGTCTTGCCTCGGCCATCCTGTGCTGTCCTCCTGCAGTGGGGGGTGGTGGGGGGGGGCTTGGGGGGTTGAGGAATCAGTCCAGCAATGTTTTCAGCTGCACAAATCTAACAATGACTAAGACAGGTTTGAATGCAGGGCTGGCAGTCTTTTAAATATGGTGCCAGCACCTGCTCTGAAGTCCTCTCATGCAGTATTCGGCAACTCACATCCCGCCACCATGTGATGGGGGGTGGGGGGTGCAGGGGGGGAGTGGGGGCTGCATCTCCACTATGCAGCATGCCGTGTGATCGCAGTGTGGCATCCGCCCACTTGACAGACAGGAACTGCACCCATTTCTGGCCCACCTCAGACTGGAGGTGAGCTCATTAAATTCAGCCCAGCATGTGCAATTTTGGTCTCCATATTTAAGAAAGGATATACTTGCATTGGAGGCAGTACAGCAAAGGTTCACTAGATTGGTCCCTGGGATGAAAGCATTGTCCTACAATGAGAGGCTGAGTAAATTGGGTCTATATTCTCTGGAGTTTAGAAGAATGAGAGGTGATCTCATTGAAACGTACAAGATTCTGAAGAGGCTTGACAGGGTAAACACTGAGAGGTTGTTTCCCCTGGCTGGGGAATCTAGAGCAAGGGGGCACAGTTTCAGAACATGGGGCCAATCATTTAGGACTGAGATGAGGAGAAATTTCTTCACTCAAAGGGCTGTGAATCTTTGGAATTCTCTACCCCAGAGGGTTGTGGATGCACCGTCATTGAATATATTTAAGGCTGAGATAGACAGATGTTTGGTTTCTCGGAGTCAATCGATATGGGGAGCAAGCGGGAAAGTAGAGTTGTAGCCCAAGATCAATCATGTTCATATTGAATGGTGGAGCAGGTTCGACAGGCTGTGTGATCTACTGCTGTTCCTAGTTATGTTCTTAACTATTTACACCTCTGGACTTATATTTTGTTTCTTTATTTGTCCCATTACTACCCTCCTTTTGCCTTGTGCCATCATCCCTTTTATCATTCCATCACTCCAGCCCTCCACCCAGGGATAGGCAGCAACATGTTGTACCATGGACATTTGACAAAATTATTGACTCAGCCACGGACATGGAGGCAATTAATTTGTGTACAAAGTGCATAGCCAACTTAATGCCATTAAAACACAGTGCGATTTAAAACTCATTTCACCCTATTGAGTGAGTACCTGGCATTTTTATTTTATTTCGAGATACAGCACTGAAACAGGCCCTTCAGCCCACTGAGCCTGTGCCAACCAACAACCACCCATTTACACATCCTACATTAATCCCATATTCCCTACCACATCCCCATAAAATTGCAAAGAGATATTGACAGACTAGGTGAGTGGGCAAAACTGTGGCAGATGGATTTCAATGCAGGCAAGTGTGAGGTTATCCATTTTGGATCAAAAAGGGATAGAGCAGGGTACTTTCTAAATGGGAAGAGGTTAAGTACAGTGGCTGTCCAAAGAGACTTGGGCGTTCAGGTGCATAGATCTTTAAAATGCCACGGGCAAGTACAGAAAATAATCAAAAAGGCTAATGGAATGCCAGCCTTTATATCTAGAGGATTGGAGTATAAAGACACAGAGGTTATGCTGCGGCTGTACAAAGCCCTGGTTAGACCCCACTTGGAGTACTGTGAGCAGTTCTGGGCTCCACACCTTAGGAAGGATATATTGGTCTTGGAGGGAGTGCAACGTAGGTTTACAAGAATGATACCTGGACTACAGGGGTTAAGTTACAAGGAGAGATTACACAAATTAAGCTTGTTTTTGCTAGAATTTAGAAGGTGAAGGTGATCTGATTGAAGTCTTCAAGATATTAACAGGAAAAGAAAGGCTAGATAAAGATAAACTATTTCCACTGGTTGGAGATTCTAAAACTAGGGGACATAGTCTAAAAATTAGGAGCAGACCGTTCAGGAGAGATGTTAGGAAGCATTTCTTCATGCAAAGGGTGGTAGAGGTTTGGAACTCTCTCCCACAAACAGCAATTGAAGCTAGAACAGTTGTTAATTTTAAATCTGAGATAGATTTTTGTTAAGCAAAGATATTAAGGGATATGGGCCAAAGGCAGGTATATGGAGTTAGGCCACAGATCAGCCATGATCTCATTGAATGGCGGGACAGGCTCGAGGGGCTGAAGGGCCTACGCCTGTTCCTATCTTCCTTCCTATGTTCCTATGTAAGTAGTCAATGCCTGCCCGCACATTTGATGTAGTGACGTGGAGAATCTGTATAGATGTCCATCGGTCAGGTGTGATCTTGATTTCTTTCTCTCCCCTCTCGCTCACTCTATCAATCCCTATCCCCTCTCTGTGTCCATCTCTCTCTCCCCCCCGTGTCTGTCCATCCATCCATCTCCTCTCTCTCTCTCTCTCTCTCTCTATCTATCCCCCCTCTTTCTCTGCCCCTCTATTTCTCTCTCTCTGACAATGGGAGAGAGCGGGAACTCTCCCCAGTGCTGCTTTGTGATTGGTCAATTATTTTTAAAAATCACAGCCGTCAGTAACACAGCTGACAGCTGGTGTTCAGAGCGGGAACAGCAACTTCCGAGCTCAAGAAAAGTTCATGGTTTTCCGGCAGGCTGTTTATACAAAAAGTCAGAGCCCGCTGAGAATTTTTTTGAAAGTCGGACTTGTCTGGAAAGAAGTCAATGGGAAATTTCTCATTCGTGAAATTAACAGTCACGGACACCAAAATCTTTTACCACGGACACGTTGCCGACCTCTGCCCCTTGTTTTTGTTCCCTCCTTTTCCCTGCCTCTGTGTTTGTTTTAAAAACTCTTGCATCTCAGTTATTCCATTGTCAGCGTGCAACGCGCCCGTGCGCATGCGCGCCCGCCTCCTCTCCCCCGCCGCTGTCGTTGCCATAGCAGCGGAGGGAGGGAGGGAGAGCGGTTACCCACCGCTGCCATTTTGCGCGCCGGTTGGTAACCATGGCGATCACTCCGGCTCAGGTCTTCGCAGCGTTGTTGTCCGATCCGGATCAGGAGAACAACAGACGGTGCAGGCCCGAGCGTCGCCGCTCCAAGTCGCCGGCGGCCGGCGGGGAGCGGGAGGTACAGGTCAGCGCCTCGGCCGAGGTGTCGGCGCCGCCCAATCGGGCGCGGCTCTACGTGATGGTGGCCAGCAAGAAGGAGACGGCGGCGGCGGCCAAGGGCAGCGTCAACCGGCGGCTCGACTACATCGTACAGAGCGTCCGCGGCCACGGCGTGCGGGTAAGTGGGGCTGGAGCGGATTTGCCAGCGCCTCTCAGTACCGGCGCTTGCTGCTGTTGGCGAGGGGATGGCCAGCGGCGGGGCCGCCTGGTTACCGCCCTCTCTCACCGAGCCGCAGAACTTGACATTCACTCTTCGCTACTCACATTCACTGGGCTGGGTTCCACTTTACCCAGGCTGGGGCTCCAGTACAGAGAGAGACCCTGCACTGTCGCTGCTTGTATGGACCATCTCCTGGCACTATTTCAAAACAGACCCGGGGAGTTCTCCCCCAGCGTCACGGTCAATATTTATCGCGCAACCAACATCGCTGGAAAAAAAACCGATTATTTGATCATTATCACTTTTGTTGTGTGCAAATTGCTGCATTTCCTACATTGCAACAGTAACTACCATTTCAATTAAGTACTTAATTAGCTGTGTTTTTTTCTTTTCCCCCATTACTAATCCTCATGTCTAGAAAAAGAACTTGGATTCCCATTCCAGATTGTATACTGCAATTGGGTTAAATTAGCACCCTGAGAATGAGGCACATCATTATTGGTCAAATTGATACCAATGTATAAAGTGACCGACGATTTGTGGCCTCGTGATTGTGATTGGAAGACTGGTGCAGACTAAATGGGCTGAATGGCCTCCTGTGCTGTACTTTTCTATGATTCTTCATTGATACAGGTTGACTGTGGTGTTAATGGTCACCGAGTTAAAAATAACAAAATAATGAGCTATTGACAATGTAGCCAATCTGCATCAAAGATGCAATTACTGTCATTTTTGGTAATCATAAATGTCACTCCTGATATCTCCCCGATATTCAGTAACTGCAGTATTAATGTTACACTGGGTATATATTTCATAGAACAGAATCATAGAATCATTACAGCGCAGAAGGAGGCCATTCAGCCCCTCATGTCTGCACTGGCTCGCTGAAAGAGCAGTTCCCTCAGTTCCATTCCCTTGCCTTCTCCCTGTAATTCTGCACATTCTTCCTTTTCATATAACTGTCTAATTCACTTTTAAATGCTTCAAATGAACCTGCCTCCACCACTTTCTCAGGCAGCGCATTCCAGACCTTAACCACTCACTGCGTGAAAACGTTTTTCCTCATGTCACCATTGCTTCTCTTACCAAATACTTTAAATCTGTGCCCTCTCGTTCTCAATCCTTTCGCAAGTGGGAACAGTTTCTCTGCATCTACTCTGTCCAGACCCCTCATGATTTTGAATACCTCTCTCAAATCACCTCTGTGCCTTTTTTCCAAGGAAAGCAGTTCTGACTTCCCCCAAACTATCTTCAAAACTGAAGTTCCTCATCCCTGGAACTATTCTCGTGAATATTTTCTATACTTTCTGCAATGCCCTCATGTCTATCTCAAGTGTGACGCCCAGAACTGGACGCAGTACTCCAGCTGAGGCTAAACTTGTGTCTTATACAAGTTCACCATAGCTTCTTTGCTCTTGTAGTCTATGCCCCTTCAATGACTTATGCACATATACACCCAGGTCTCTCTGCTCTTGCATTCCCTTTAGAATTGTACCCTTTATTCTATATTGTCTCTCCATGTTCTTCCTACCAAAATGAATCACTTCATATTTCTCTGCATTGAATTTCATCTGCCACCTGTCTGCCCATTCCACCAATTTGTCTGTCCATTTGAAGTTCTACACTATCTTCCTCACAGTTCACGCACAGTGTTTCCAAGTTTTGTATCATCTGCAAACTTTGAAATTGTGCCCTGTACACCAAGGTCTATCAGGAAAAACAAGGTTCCCAACACTGATCCTTGGGGAACTGCACTACAAACCTTCCTTCAGCCCGAGAAACATCCATTAACCACTACTCTTTGTTTCCTGTCATTCAGCTAATTTTGTATCCATGTTGCTGCCGTCCCTTTTATTCCATGAGCTGTAAGTTTGCTCACAAGTCTGTTGTGTGGCACTGTATCAAATGCCTTTTGAGTCAATGTTCACCACATCAACAGCATTGACTACATCAACAGCATTGCCCTCATCAACCCTCTCTGTTACCTCCTCAAAAAAACTCCAGCAAGTTAGTTAAACATGATTTTTCCTTAAGAAATCCATGCTGACGTTCCTTAATTAACTTGCATTTGTCCATATGACTGTTGAAAAAATAATTCGGGACAAAATCGAGACATTTTCCCACCACTGAAGTTAAACTGACTGGCCTGTAGTTGCTGGGCTTATCTTTATACCCTTTTTTGAACAAGGGTGTAACATTTGCAATTCTCCAGTCCTCCGGCACCACCCCTGAGTTGAAGGAAGACTGAAAAATTATGGCCAGTGCCTCTGCGATTTCCACTCTCATTTCCCTTAGTATCCTTGGATGCATCTCAGCCGGTCCTGGTGCTTTATCCACTTAAAGTACGGACAGCCTATCTAATACTTCCTCTTTATCAATTTTAAACCCCTCTCATTTTAAAGGCCTGCTTGGATCTGCAAAAAAAAAAAAACCTGACCCGAGCCTGACAGAACCACATCCGACCCGGCCTGAGTCCTTCCATTTTTTTCCCGTGCCCCACTCAACCTGACCTGACCATCTGTTTTTCACTTTGTTGCTGATCTGCACAAACTTAAAACAACTGTTTAGAAAAAACTTTCTAGTCAAAATATTACATTAACAGTGGAGCCACTTACCTGTGATAGAGCGTGTCCGGCCCTGGCAGACCCGGAATTGCAACCCAACCCGAACCCGACACATGTCGTCTGGATCCCATCGGGTTCGGGTCGGGTAGCAGGCCTTTATCTGACTTGCCTCCTTTTTCAACATTGCCTGGGTTGCATCTTCTTCCTTGGCAAAGACAGATGCAAAGTATTCATTTAATGTATCAGCTATGCCCTCTGCCTCCATGTGTAAATCCCCTTTCTGACCCTAATCAGCCCCATTCCTCCTTTTACCACCTTTTTACTATTTATCTGCCGGTAGAAAACTTTGGAATTTCCTTTAATGCTAGCTGCCAGTCTCTTTTCATGCTCTCTCTTTGCTTCTCTTATTTGCTTATTCACTTCCCCTCTGGACCTTTTATATTCAGCCTGGTTCTCAATAATATTTTATACCTGACATCTGTGATAAGCACACTTTTTCTTCTTTATCTTAATCTCTACTTCTTTTGTCATCCAGGGAGCTCTGGATTTGTTTGCCCTACTTTTCCCCTTCGAGGGAACATACTTTGACTGTGCCCGAACTACCTCTTCTTTGAAGGTAGCCCATCAACCAGTTTTCCTGCCAGCTTTTGACTCCAATTTATTTGCCCCAGCTCTATTCTTACCCCATTAAAGTTGATCTTCCCCTAGTTAATTATTCTTACCCTGGATTACTCTTTGTCCTTTTCCATAGTCAGCCTAAACCTTATGATACAATGATCACTATCCCCTAAATGCTGTCCTACTGATACTTGATCCACTTGTCCCATCTCATTCCCAAGAACCAGGTCTAGCAATGCCTCCTTTCTCATTGGACTAGCAACATACTGTTGTAGAAAATTTTCCTGAGCACACTCTAGGAACTTTTGCCCCTCCCTGTCCTTTACACTACCATTATCCCAGTCTATGTTTGGATAATTAAAGTCCCCCATTATAACTAGCCTATCATTTTTGCACCTCTGTAACTCCCTTGCAAATTTGTACCTCCACGTCCTTCCGACTAGCTGGCGGTTTATACATAACACCAAGCAAGGTAACCGCACCTTTTTTGTTCCTTAGCTCTAGCCAAATTGATTCTGTCCTCAACCCCTCTGGGACATCCTTTTTCTCCAGCACTGGTCCCTAATCGGCCCCATTCCTCCTTTTACGACCCTTTTACTATTTATCTGCCTGTAGAAAACTTTGGGATTTCACTGCCACCCATCCCCCTTTTTTCCCTTTCCTATCTTTCCTCAACACCTTATATCCAGGAATATTTAACACCCAGTCCTGCCCTTCATTGAGCCAGGTCTCTGGTATAGCCACAACATCATATTTCCATTTGGCAATCTGCGCCTGTACCTCACCAGTCTTAGTAACCACACTCTATTCATTCACATACATGCACATTAACCCTGATTCAGACTTTATTACTTTCTCCCTTACTCTGACCCCCCCACCTAATAATTTACTATTTCCTACTCTCGTGCTATCTATCTTCCCTAGTATTCTGTGCACCTTGGTATTCCTCTCTGATACCACACCCCTGACAAGTTACCAGTTTTGCTTCCCTCCAATCTGAGCTCCCTCTCAGGCTCCCATCCCCCTCACAATTTAGTTTAAACCCTCCCCAACAGCACTTGCAAATCTCCCTGCGAGGATATTCGTCCCAGTCCTGCTGAGATGCAACCTGTCCATCTTGTACAGGTCCCGCCTGCCCCAGAACCGGTCCCAGTGTCTCAGAAATCTGATGCCCTCCCACCTGCTCCATTTCGGCAGCCATGTGTTCAATCGCTCAATTGTCCGATTCCTTTGGCAATCACTTGGGAAACCTAATCCAATGTCTGGTGTTACTTGCATTTGAAGAAATTGGTTGCATCAGGCAGACAAATCAATGTAATATGGTTACATCCTTAATTTTTTGTTGAGCTTTTTTCAAGTGATCCCAACGTAATAATCTTTTCCCCACCCAAGTGTTTGTGAAAGCAATTGCCTAGTCTGAGTAGGTATTTAGAGTGTGATCCTCAAAATCATGCAGTATATTATTTGCTTGTATAGGGCAGTGTGGACTGTACCATACATGTGGACACTTTGCAAAATGTAAATTTGTAAATAACAATCACAAAAAAGCACTAAACTTCTGTAGGCAACATGCCGAAAATTGTGGCTTCTAACAGTTCAACAGTAAGATCAGCAAGTACTTGGTGTTACCACGACTGTCATAATGGGGGAGGTGGTGGTGTACTTGTATTGTCACTGGACTAGTAATGGCAAAACAAAAACAAGAAATGCTGGATTCACTCAGCAGGTCTGGCAGCATCTGTGGAAAGAGAAGCAGAGTTAACGTTTCGGGTCAGTGACCCTTCTTCGAAGAAGGGTCACTGACCCGAAACGTTAACTCTGCTTCTCTTTCCACAGATGCTGCCAGACCTGCTGAGTGAATCCAGCATTTCTTGTTTTTGTTTCAGATTTCCAGCATCCGCAGTATTTTGCTTTTATTTTAGTAATGGCAAAACCCAGGGTATTGCTCTGGGGATATGGGTTTGAATCCCACCACAGCAGAAGGTGGAATTCAATTAATAAATCTGGAATTAAAAGTTTGTCTAATGATTGCCATGAAACCATTGTCGATTGACGTAAACCCGGTTCACTGCTGTCTTTACCTGGTCTGGCTGACATGTGACTCCAGACCAACAGCAATGTGGTTGACTCTTAAATGCCCTCTGAAATGGCCTAGCAACCTCTACAAAGTCAATAAGGAATGAAACTGGAGGGGCCACCCGGCAGCGACCTAGGCACTAGAAACGACAATGTCGACCCTGCAAAGTCCTCCTTACTAACATCTGGGGGCCTCTGCCATAGTTGACATAGTCAAACTCATGGAATCGTACCTTACAGACAACGTCCCAGTCACTGCCATCACCATCCCTGTAGAGGTGGTGGCAAAGTGGTATATATGGGCAAGGAAACCTGCTGCTGATTACCACCTACCCACCCACCCACCCCCCCGACTTCAGCTGATGAACCATGTTGAACACTACTTGGAGGAAGCACAGAGGGTGGCAAGGGTGCAGAATGTAGGGGGCTTCAATGTCCACCGTTACTGGCTGACTGCTAAAGAACATAGTTGCTAGACTGGGTCTGCAGCAGGTAGTGACGGAACCAACAAGAAGGAAAAACATACGTGACCTCGTCCTCACCAATCTGCCTATCGTAGACATGACATGACAGTATTGGTAGGAATGACCACCGCATGAGACGAGGAGCAGCACCAGGCATACCTCAAAATAAGGTGTCAACCTGGTGAAGCTACAACGCAGGACTACTTGCATGCCATACAGCAGAAGCAGCATGTGATAGACAGAGCTAAGCGATCCCATAAGCAACATGTGATAGACAGAGCTAAGCGATCCCGTAACCAATGGATCAGATCTAAGCTCTGTAGTCCTGCCTCTTCCAGTCGTGGATGGTGGTGGACAATTAAACAACTAACTGGAAGAGGTGGCTCCACAAATATCCCCATCCTCAATGATGGGGGAGCCCAGCACATTAGTGCAAAAGATACGGCTGAAGCATTTGCAACAACCTTCAGCCAGAAGTGCCGAGTTGATGATCCATCTCGGCCTCCTCCTGAAGTCTCCAGCATCACAGATGCCAGTCTTCAGCCAAATCGATTCACTCCATGTGATATCAACAAACGACTGAAGGCACTGGATACTGCAAAGGCTATGGGCCCTGACAACATTCCGGCAATAGTACTAAAGACCTGTGCTCCAGAACTTGCCATGCCCCTAGCCAAGCTGTTCCAGTACAGCTACAATACTGGCATTTACTCGGCAATGTGGAATATTGGCCAGGTATGTCATGTGGGCAAAAAGCAGGACAAATCCAACCTGGCCAATTACTGCCCCATCAGATTGCTTGCCATCATCAGTTAAATGATGCAAGGTGTAGTCGACAGTGCTATCAAGCGGCACTTTCTTAGTAATAACCTGCTCACTGACGCTCAGTTTGGGTTCCGTCAGGGCCACTCTGCTCCTGACTTCATTACAGCTTTGGTTCAAACATGGACAAAAGAGCTGAACTCAAGAAGTAAGGTGAGAATGTCTGCCTTTGACATCAAGGCAGCATTTAACAGAGTATGGCATAAAGGAGCCCTAGCAAAACTGGAGTCAGTGGGAATCGGGGGGGGGGGTGCAGAAACTCTCCACTGATTAGAGTCATGCCTAGCGCAAAAGAAGATGGTTGTCGTTGTTGGAGGTCAATCATCTCAGTCCCAGGACATCACTGCAGGAGTTCCACAGGGTAGCGTTCTAGGCCCAACCATCTTCAGCTGCTTCATCAATGACCTTCCTCCAAGCAGTCCTTGTAGAAATGCAGCAAGATCTGAACAATATCCAAGTTTGGGCTGAGAAGTGGCAAGTAACATAAAGGCCCGTTACCCAACCGGGACCCGACGACTCGGGCTCAGGTCGGGTCGGACACACTGTATCACAGGTAAGTGGCTCCACTGTTAATGTAATTTTTTGGCTAGAGAGGTGGTTTTGTTAGTTATTTTATGCTTATACAGATCAGCAACAAAGTGAAAAAGTTAACTGATGGTCAGGTCAGGCGCAGGAAAAAATGGAAGGACTCAGGCTCTGGGGCTCGGGTCGGATGTGGTTCTGTTGGGCTCGGGTCGGGTTTTATTTTTGCAGACATGAGCAGGCCTTTAAAGTAACATTCATGCCACATAAGTGCCAGACAATGACCATCTCAAACAAGAGAGAATTTAACCATCACCCCTTGACATTCATTGGCATTACGATCACTATCGCTATCCCACTATCAATATCCTGGGAGTTACCATTGACCAGAAACTGAACTGGAGTAGCCAGTAACCTGCTACAAGAGCAGGTCAGAGGCTAGGAATCCTGCAGCAAATAACTCACCACCTGGTTCCCCCAGTGCCTGTCCACCATCTACAAGGCACAGTTGTGCACAAAACACAAGACTGTGATGGAATACTCTCCACTTGCCTGGATGGCTGCAGCTCCAACAGCACTCAAGAAGCTCGACACCATCCAGGACAAAGCAGCCCGCTTGATTGGCACCCCATCTACAAACATCAGTCCGTCCACCATCAACGCACAGGGCAGCAGTGTGTACCATCTACAAGATGCACTGCGGCAATGCACCAGGGCTCCTTAGATAGCACCTTGCAAACCTGCGACCTCTACCACCTAGAAGAACAAGGGCAGCAGATGCCTGGGAACACCACCGCCTGCAGGTTCCGCTCCAAACCACACATCATTCTAACTTGGAACTATATCGCAGTTCCTTCACTGTCGGTGGGTCAAAATCTTGGAACTCCCTTCCTAACAGCACTGTGAATGTACCTGCCCCACATGGACTGCAGCGGTTCAAGAAGGCGGCTCACCGCCACCTTCTCCACCTTCTCAAGGGCAGTTGTGGGTGGGCAATCAGTGCTGTCTTAGCCTGCGACGCCCACATCCCATGAACGAAGAATAAAAAATGTGCGCAAATCTGTAAAATTGTGATCTGTAATAGTGAAAATGTTAAATTATGAATGATCCTATACTAATACAGAACCTATTTCAGTAATAGTGAAGGTATGGAATTGGTGAGAATAAAATGAACAGAGTCTGAGCCACAGTAGGAAATTAAGAGAAGTGATAAAAAAAACATGTTTTCAAAAGATGGATTTTAAGAAGGTTTTCTAATTTGGGGAGAGGACAGGTGAGGTTGAGGGGTCTGGGGAAAGAATTCCAGAGGGCTCAGCTGAGTTAGGTTAAGACTGTTCCATTGATGATGGGGTTAAAGGTCTGAGGCAGAGGACTGTGCGTGTAGAAGGATGTCAAATGACGGAAGTAAGTTCCAGCAGTAGAGTGATGTAAGGTGGAGAGATTTGATGATGAGTATTTTAAATCCATTATACTGGGAGACTGCAAACGAATGTATAGTCATTTATGGGACAGAAGGAGGCTATTTGGCCCATCGAGTCCATGCTGGATCTCCACGGAGCTATGCAGTCAGTCCCACTCCCTGGCTTGATCCCCATTGCCCTGCAAGTCTATTTCTCTCAGATGGCCATCCAACTTCCTCTTGAAGTCATTGATCATCTCCGCTTCCACCACCCTCATGGGCAGTAAGTTCCAGTTCATTGCCACTCTCCATAAGAATGGAGTAATGGGTGAATGGGGCTTAGTGTGGAACAGGTTATAAGTGGCTGAATTTTGGGCAGGTTGCAGTTTATGTAGGGTAAAAGATGGTAAGAGGGAGTCAAAGAAATTTTGTCTTGAAGTACATATGAACAGTGATGGACAGGAAACCACTCTGGTCTATTCAGCCTGTTCCACACAATTGTAATACCTTGTAATGTATACACACTCCACCTTACCCAAAAATCTTATGATCTGGAAAGAGGCAAAAAAAACAGATTAAAAACCCAGGTCAATTTGGAGGGGTGAGAGAAATCTGGAGAATCAGCATTTCTCTGCCACTGGGAGTGAGGTAGGGAGAAGATGCATGATATTATGGAATTCAAAGTAAGCAGTCATGCTGATAGATAGGAACTGGAGTTTGAATCTTATTTCTGGGTCAACAAGGCCTAATTCAATCTGAGGGATTGGGTAATAATGGCTATCAAGTGAATGACGGAGCAAAATTTATTGTAGTTCTGAACACAACATCTCCAGTTAGAAATTTTGACTCGTTCACAGTAGTGCCAAATGGGCAGTCTGACAGTACAGAGATAGATGTACTGATGATTGAGGGAAGTGGTGGAAAATAGATTTGTGTCACAATAAAACTGACCCCATGCAGGTGGATAATATCCCTCAGGGGTAGTATGTTGATGAGGGGCCAAGGATAAATTGATTATTACTAGATAGCATAATGGAGTATTGTTAAAAAAAAAAAATTGGGCTCAATTTCATGTCGGCAGCGAGAATCCCATTGCATAACATCCGAAATGTTCAACAGCCACATAGATTAACATTTCTGTGAACATTTTATGCAGCTGAGAGAAAATCAATAGTGAATGCTAACCACACTTAATTTTCCTGAGCTAATTAAAGCAATGTTAAGCCAATCTAAAGTAAACTTTAAGCATTTAAAATGTTTGTTTTGAAACTGAACTTCTTCCCCAGTGGGAAATAATCCTCATGGTATAGTACTGAAGCATGCAGACCAAGGCACAAACCCTGCTTTTCTCAGCTGGAGTAGCAGTGAAGCATTACAGTTAATCTCTGAGGGGAGGGAAATCAGCTATAGGAACAACCTATTATAGAATCATAGAATGGTTACAGCACAGAAGGAGGCCATTCAGCCTGTCGTCTCTGTGATGGCTGTCTGCAAGAGCAACTCAACTAGTCCCACACCCTGCCTTTTCCCTGCAATTTTTTTCTCTTTAGATAATTATTCAATTCTCTTCTGAAGGCCTCAATTGAATCTGCCTCCACCACACTAAGGCAGTGCGTTCTAACCACTCGCTGCATTAAAAATGTTTTTACTCATGTCCTTGCCCTCAAGAAGATCTTTACTCTCTCATTCTGATGATTTCTCTCATCTTTGCTCCTTCAAGTCCAAGGGGTGTAGACTTCAGTGTATTACAAAGAATTACAAAGTATTTGCAACACAGGAACGGGCCAATCAGCTCAAAAGATCCATGTTGGTGTGTGTGCTTCCTCTAACCCTTCTCCATCTAACCCCATCAACATCTCATTCTATCCCCCTTTCCCTCATGTGCTTATCTAGATTCCCCTTAAATGCATCCATTCCCCTTGGTTGAGGGGTCCATTAGCAAGGGGCATAGATTTAGAGCAGATTTGAGGACAAATATTTTCACCCAGAGGCTGGCCTGAAAAGGTGGTGGCAGAAAACCTTAACATTTAAAAAGTAGTTGTATATGCACTTGAGGTGCCATAATCTACAAGGAATGGACCAAAAGTTGGAAAGTGGGATTAGGCTGGATGGCTACTTGTCGGCCGGCATGGACACGATGGGCCAAATTACCTCCTTACATTCTGTAAATTTCTTTGAGTTTAACAACTCCTTGTGGCAGTGAGTTCCACATTCTTACCACTCTCTGGGTAAAGAATTTTCTCCTGAATTCCCTATTGGATTTCACCTGCACGTGGAAACATTGTCTCCACGTCTCTTCAATCAAACCCTTTGATAATCTTAAAGTCCTCTGTCAGATTCCCCCACCCCACCTCCCCTCCCCACCCCCCCTCCCCCCAGTCTTTTTGCTGGAGAGTAGAGTCCCAACCTGTTCAGTCTTTTCTAATAGGTATAACCTCTCAGTTTTTGTAGTATTCTAGCAATTTTTTTTGCACCTTCTCCAGTGTCTCTATTTTTTAATAATATGGAGCCCTTAATTCTTCACAGTACTACTACATGTGTGGTCTAACCAAGGCTCTGTACTAGTTTAACATAACTTCTCTGCTTTTCAATTCTATTCCTATAAAAATGAACAGTGCTTTGTTTGCTTTTCTTATGGCCATATTAACCTGTGTCATTACTTTTAATGGTTTTTGTATCTGTATACCCAGATCTCTCTGTTTTTCTACTCCATTTAGACACATATTTTCCAAGGAGTATGTAGCCTCTTTATTCTTCCCATCAAAACCTCACATAAATATATTAAACTTCATTTGCCACTTACATGCCCATTCTGCAAGTTTATTAATATCTTCCTGTATTTTGTTGCACTCCTCCTCTGTATTAACTACACCCCCCAATTTAGCGTCATCCACAAATTTTGAAATTGTACTTCTGATTCCCGAGTCTAAATTGTTTGTTAAATGGTGAACAATGGTGCTTCCAGTCCCAATTCTTCTGGAACACCACTTCCCCTATCTGGCACATAAATGATTTAGCCAACCATCAGCACATTTGGCTGGACCACATTCAAGCACTAGCAGCCTCACTGTCCTCTGCCAAAATCACTCACCACTTCAGGATCATACTTGATAGCAAAAATAATCATTGGCTGTTTATCCCCACTACCAGCTATCTCCTTAAACTCTTCTCCCTGGCCCCCTCCCATAATTGAGAAGAGCTCTTGGACTATTTTGTTATTAAGATTGAGAGCATCTGTTTAGTTGCCTCTGGTGGTTCTCACTTACCTCCTTTCCCCTTGTCCACCAAGCAAAACTTCCCCTAGGCCCAGGCTGATCCCTACCATAGCCCTAGGGGAGGGAAATAACTGACGTCTTGTACTTGGGGTAGGACTCCAAGCATGTTTTGCCCTGTAGAGAATCCTCGAGTCCAAACTTGCCCCCAAGGGATTCATGTCACAGCTCAGTTTAATTGTTACCAGGAATCAGGGTTTCCAACATAATGAATCCTGTTCATTGCTGAATTGAAATAAGTGTGTTCTATTACCCATTGGGAAATAACTTGGGAGTTGGAGACTCAAGAATACCGTCTGCTTGCAATAAGGTATTGCAGCCGCGTGGTTGGGTAATGATTTTATTGAGTGTAATCCTACACTATTACTCTTTTAGTACGATTAATTCTTTATTGAGTACTTTTTCAAATGATTTGCTAATGTTCTAGGAGGACAGTGTTACAGTGACTAAGGATTTTCGGCGAGTTGAAAATGCCTATCAGATGGAAGCAGAGGTATTACTCAGTTATAACCTTTTCATAAACTTGTAAGAAAATACTGCATATAAACTATACCCTTAGCATTAGTATAGTACATTAATTGATATTGATGAAGAACTAGTTGTTACTATCAGTTTTTGGTTTTATTGGAAAGGAAAGGATGATTGTTGAGATGTTTGTTGAATGTAATTAATTTAATCTAGTTACAAATATGATACTGGAAATGTACTAATACAAGTTTGCCTGAATACTTTATCTATATTGTTTTTATGTAAACTTCAGGCCAGTTGCTGGAGTTGTAGCTTTTATTCTGTTTAGCTGGCTATCCAGGCTGACTTTCCTGCT
Source organism: Heterodontus francisci (assembly GCF_036365525.1). Lineage (NCBI taxonomy): Eukaryota > Metazoa > Chordata > Chondrichthyes > Heterodontiformes > Heterodontidae > Heterodontus > Heterodontus francisci. The sequence continues at coordinate 147,626,579 of NC_090373.1, read as the reverse complement.
GCCACCCACTGCCCAAGTAGTAATGGCAGCCAGCTTCCAGATGATCTAGCTGCTGTCCAATAAACAGCAGGTGAAGGGAGTCCATCTACAATGAACACTCATCCTTTTTGAGAAATAACTTGTATTTTTAAGTTTTCAGGACTTCCTCATCCCCTCTGAGACCCTCCAGTCTGAAGGGGATTTGGGAGCATGCATAAAGACCTACTAATTTTGCACATCCTCTCTGTGGGAAAGCCCTACAAGTAAGTGGATAACACAAAAGGGCAGAGAGTTGCAATCATCAGTCCATTTTTTTCCCTCTGCTTTGCACCTGGGAAATTAACCTAACCCAGATGCAAAGAGAAAGGAAATGTTGCCTCATTATCTCTTACACCAGTCATTAACAAAGAAGAATGGTTGCTAACTTTCAGGCCTCTGGCACTGAGTGCTGCTTTTGTACCAGTCACTAGATGAAGCTCAATAGTGGCCTGGATTGGCAGCCTCTCTGATTATGCTTTAAAGAGGAAAGTGCCTTCTCCAGCAAATCTAGCTGAATTCAAAAGCTATTTTTATAGGGAATTACAGGGGTGAACCCAACTGCCACCACTTTGGAACATACTGGTTAGTGCACTCACACCTAGTGTTCGTGTATTTTTTTTAAATAGTGGCCTGGATTGGCAGCCTCTCTGATTATGCTTTAAAGAGGAAAGTGCCTTCTCCAGCAAATCTAGCTGAATTCAAAAGCTATTTTTATAGGGAATTACAGGGGTGAACCCAACTGCCACCACTTTGGAACATACTGGTTAGTGCACTCACACCTAGTGTTCGTGTATTTTTTTTAAATTGTGGTTAGCTGAGGGAGGAAATTTGGTCAACAGTGGGCGAACTCTACTTTTAAAGTAGTACCCTAGCATCTTGTATGTACACCTCAGATAACAGATTTAGTTTAACATAAAGACAGCATCTCTGGCAATGCAACAGTTCCTCAGTACTGCACTAAAATATCAGCCTAGATGATGTGCTCAAGTCTTGGAGTGAGACTTGCAACCACAACCTTCTGAATTAAACTCAGCCCCTAGTGTTTGTGTAAAGCAGATTGATTCTTTTTCCTCTGTCTTCAGGATCTCATTGTACTGTAGCTCAAAGAGCAGGCAAGAGACCTTCTTCCAGGTCCCTACTAGTGTTGTCTGTAACAAGGTGACAGTTGTGCATTATAGCAACCTTTTGCTCCTTCCCTGCAAAGCAACAGTTGACCTGCCCTGGAGACGTCATCATCCATGAATGTTGAGAATTGACCTTTAACTTGTATTTATGAGTGAGTTTCAGTCCCATCTGTATCTGACCTAAAATATTTAAGTCAAAAGCCAACAAGGAGTCAGGATAGGGGATGGGATGATGTCTTGGGTTCTGTTATTGCATTGATTAAGAAAATTGAAAATCTTCATGACATAAAACAGAAAAGTAAGTGGAAAATATATTTTAATATCTAGTTTGCATTATTAGAAACTTATAGATAGCCAACTCAAAAATTTGAAGACATCCAAAAGTGACAACCTTACTAATGGGAACATGATATATTTCTGCATTACTTATCTGGGCCAATAAAAAACAGACACCACCATAAACTAGAAATAATACTGGAAATTTGTAATCTTCCAAAAAATTGGAAGGGGATTATAAGAACTATTTCCGTTGTCTAGGGTAATATTTCTAGTTAATCAATTATCACCTAGCCTAAGTCCAAAAGTGTCACTGATTGCCTTTCACTTCATTATGCTGTACATTAAGCCAGAGACTTTACTATTTTGCATTTTTTAAAAGGACATTTATGTTTTTTTCTTCCCCAGGTCTGTGTTATATTTGGTGACTTTGGCAAGATGGAGGATTTGTGTAACCTGTTAGTGGAGAAACTAGACAGTTCTGTCATTGTTGGTTCACCTCAGTTCTACCACACAACTGAAGCTGTGGAAAGTATCAGGTAACATGGACTACGTTATGCCTTTCTTACCCAGTACCAAAACACATTTAATGGTTTTACGAATGGTCCCAGGACAAGTGTTTTAGATTATTTTTTATAATGTTCATTCATTCCTGGAACAGATCATTTTTCTGTTCAGTTTACCACATACTTTCAGCTTTTTTAGTGCCCATGGAAACTGAAATTCCTTGTAAAAGGAATAATATTACCATTAGTTAAACCTTAGTTAAAAATGATCACAAGATTTGCAATCTGATTTACAGCTTACCATAACAAGAACACATTTTGAATTTATATATCAACTGTATTGCCTTAGTAGGGTATTAATATGAATGTTTCTCAGATAATATGTAAGAAAGTACAGAGTAAGAAAAGGCCACTCAGTCCATCAAGTCCCTTCCATCCAAAATCCACATGAAGGTTTTACATAGAACTATTCCCCATTACCACTTGTTGATCCATTATTTTAAGGAAAACAGAGATCTCCCCTTTGAAACTAAAAACTAAGCACTAACAGATACTAACAAGTTGATTTCCAATTGACCCCAAATCACCGATGCTCAATTTGAATTGTGCCATAACTACTCAGGGCCAGACCTCTTTACAGCCTTGGTCCAGACATGGTTAAAGAGCTGAATTCCAGAGATGAGGTGAAAGTGACTGCCCTTGACATCATGACAGCATCTGGCTGAGTGTGGCTTCAAGGATCCTCAGTAAAATTGAAGTCGATGGAAATCAGTAGAGGGGTGGGAACTCTTCACTGCCTGGATTCATACCTAGCACAAAGGAGGCCAATCATCCCAGCTCAAGAACATTGCTGCAGAAGTTCTTCAGGGCAGTGTTCTAAGCCCAATCATCTTCACTTTTTCATCAATGACCATCCCTCCATTTTAACGGTGAGGATGCTCACTGATGATTGCACAGGGTTCCGTTCCATTCGCAACTCCTCAGATAATGAAGAAATCTGTGCCTGCATGTAGGTAGACCTGGACAACATTCAGGCTTAGGCTGATAAGTGGCAAGCAACATTCATGTCATACAAGTGCTAGGCAGTGACCATCTCCAACAAGAGGCAGTGTAACCACTTCCCTTTGACATTCAACAGCATTGCCATTGGTAAATCTCTCGCCATCAACATTCTGTGGACTAGAAACTTAATTGGACCAGCCACACACACAAGAGCAGGTCAGAGGGTGGGTTTTCTGTGGCGAGGAACTCACCTCCTGACTCCTCAAAGCCTGTCACCATCGACAAGGCACAAGTCAGAAGTGTGATGGAATACTGCCCACTTGCCTGGATGAATGCAGCTCCAACAACACTCAGATGCTTGACACCATCCCGGACAAAGCAACCCATTTGATTGGCACCCTGTTCACCACCTTAAACATTTGCTTCTTCCACTGCCATTGCACATTGGCGGTAGTATGCATCATCTACAAGGTGCACTGCAGCAACTCCCAAACCCACGACCTCTGTTGCCTAGAAGGACAAAGGGCAGCAGGCGCATGGGAATAAAACCTCCTACAAGTTTCCCTCCAAGCCACACACCATCCTGACTTGGAACTATATCGTCGTTCCTTCACTTTCACTGGTTCAAAATCCCTAACAGCCCTGTGGGTGTACCTATGTCACATGGACTGTAACGGTTCAAGAAGGTGGCTCATCACCACCTTCTCGAGGACAGTTAGGGATGGGCAATAAGGCTGGTCTTGCCAGCGACAGCCACATTCCATAAATGAAAAAATCTTGTCTCTGTTAATGTTGTTGGAGATGGGATTAGCAAGTATGGTTCTTTTAGGATTGAGTTGGCTTCAAGCTGATAGAAAATAGTTAACTGTCTGTCATATTGTACAAGGCCATTAAATTTATCGACACTGAATTCCAACTGTCCTTTGCCTTATTTCACCATATTATCAGTATCTCTTAACATCCCTTTACATTGTATACATAATAATTACTTTACATTTGACTCAATTTGACACGTTAGTGCATGGTAGAGGGAAAAATGGCCTCAGACTCTAAATGCAGGGTAGACCTTGGGTTTGGGTAGCTAGAAAGGGACTGTTTCAGGTGATACTGCCAATGATGTTTACTGCTGGAGGAAAACAGAATTGTACTATGCCACAAAGGGGCAAAAAACCTTATTAATGGCTTTAACATTCAATCATGCATGCAGGAAGTGTGGAAATGTGAAAAATGCTATTGTACAACTTTTAATAGCACATGAAGTTGTTATTGGACAGTTGGAGAATTTATTGATCCGCAAATCTGGACACCTAGCAAAGAATTAATAAAACTATGGCCAGTAGAGAATCTGCTGATCTCCCACCATAACTTCAGTTGTAGATTTGTAATACTTCTATGGAAATTAAGAACTGGGCCTCGATTTTAACTCTGGGTAGGATTGGTGCATGGGTTATCCAGAGTAAGCAACAGAAATTTAGTTCTTGTGCTTCATTTACATATCCCACCCAAATTACTGCCTGGCCGGCAGATGGGAGCAGACATTTCAGCAGCAGGTGGCTGCTGCCAAGACCAGTAGGAATGATCCCGGCACAAGTTAGCCCATCGGCTTGCTCCAGGAGGGGAATCCTCGGGCAGGGGAGGCTCAAGCTTTCCTAGTGTGCTCAGAGGAGTATTCATGTTCTTCTGCTCCCAACTGCTATTTCTAGTAAGTTTCACCTGGCAGAGGAGTCACCACTGCTACCCTGCTTGGACCTCAGCTTATAATGTCATATTGGGCCTTGATGATATCAAAACACATCTGCATATTTGAAGAGGACTCCACTGACTCCACAGTCCTTGCTTTCCATAATTTAAAAAGGCAGTCGGCCAAATCAGGGCAGAAGAAGGCTCATTAAGCACCTGACTTCATTTTAACTTCCCCTCTGCCTCATTTACACTAGGTGGGTGGGACTAAAATTCAAGGCCTTTGTGTCACCTGCAATGTCTTTTAACTAAAAATGCATAGAATAAAATAAAATTGTGTAAAAGTTCCCTTTTTTTTTGTAAAGACGGCAGGCATGTCTTCGAGCTGTTGCTAATTCTCGACGTAAAGCATTTGAAGTGTGCCGACTGCTTGGCCAGACCCTCGGTAGACCTTTGATCATCCGGGAAGAAGAAACCAGAGAAAGTGAGGGTCTAGCCTCTGAAGCACCAACACCTGACAACACAAGGCCATTGACTGTTCAGCAGCAGATTAGCAACGCATCTGTAACTGTTTGTTCCAAAGTGTTTGTGACTTTTGAACTTAAATCAAAAGATAATTTCAAAAGGAATAATTAAGTAAATCTCTTGAATCTACAAATTAAAGTTATGCTCTTAAATAAGGAAACCATCTGCATTTTTAAAAATGCCAATTAATGTTTTACATGTGCATAAAATGCAGATTTGTGGAAGTCAATCTGGAGATGTAAATGCTGTATTAGCTCATGTTTAGTGGTGCTAATTTTTAATGAGCTCCTTAATGTAGGTAAAATGGATCCATCGGGTTTATACATTACAGCACCTGCTGTTTCTACTTTTTCAGCACATCACCAGTAACGAAGGCAACATGGAACTGATGGCTGCTTGTGGCAATCAACATCAAAATCTCTGGGAACAAAAAGTTATTGATGCAGTTTTTGGTCATATGCACAACTATGAGGCAAATGATATTTTTGTGCAACAGTCAGTATCACCAAATCTTTTTCAGCCATTTCATTTCTCCATCAGTTGATCTATTAATGATCTTTGCTGTGTACATACAAAATGGAGAAAGAAACTAAAGTTGATAGTGCAGGTCTGTTTCAAGTTGTGAAGCTTGCTGGTACCGTGGATATGATGTAATGCAACATGTAATCCTGGCAGTTTGTTGCAGCAGGGTTGTACCTGCCAGAGAACATAGCAACATAGGAGCAGGAGCAGGCCATTCACCCCATCGAGCCTGCCCCGCCATTCAGTATGATCATGGCTGATTATCTACTTCAATGCGTTTTTCCCGCGCTATCCTCATATCCCCTTATGTTATTTGTATTTAGAAATCTGTCAATCTCTGCTTTAAACATACTCAATGACTGAGCTTCCACAGCCCTCTGGGGTAGAGAATTCCAAAGATTCACAACCCTCTGAGTAAAGAAATTTCTCCTCATCTATGTCCTAAGTGGCTTCCCCCTTATTTTGAAATTGTGTTCCCTGGTTCTAGACTGTCCAACCAGCGGAAACATCTTAGCTGCATCTACCCTGTCTATCCCTTTAAGTATTTTGTAGGTTTCAATACGATCACCTCATTCTGAGAATACAGGCCCAGTTTCCCCAATCTCTCTTCATAGGACAGTCCCAACATCCCGGCAACAAGTCTGGTGAACCTTTGTTGCTCTCCCTCTATGGTAATAATATCCTTCCTAAGGTAAGGGGACCAAAACTGCACACAGTAATCCAAGAACCTCAGTAAAATTTGAATGGGACTGGCAGGCAGATGTATCTCGGGCATCCCCCTGTCATACAGGTGGTGGGGGGTGGCGGTGAAGTACACAGGATACCTGTCCTTCCACTTCGCAGGCTAGGATACAAGCTGCGCGCACACACCGCCCACCCCCGGCCACTTTATACAGTGGTAGACTTTTTTTTAAATTGTCGTTTCTCTGGTCTGCGAACCTCCTCTAGTGGAGCCCACTTGTGGCTTTTGGCTGTTTTGGCCTCCAGTTATATATCAGACTCCAAGAAGGAACCAGGAACGCTCAGTTTAAGTAGACCCAGGCCCCACTTCAATTGTCAGTGGCCTTGTGAGCGATGGATGGAGAGTCTGCCCCTTACAAGGACAAGTACGGAATCCCTGTTTAGGCTGGGACCTGGCATATCCACATCCCAGCCTATTTTCAAGCCATCCCACTGGAACATGTCAGTTATGACGGGAGTCTGGTGGAATAACTGAGAAAACTTGAATTCCCCCACCTCCCCTCCCCCCAAAGAAGGAGTGCGGTTGCTAACAATCACTAATATCCACATTCCAATGAGTCAGGATAGTATGTCGGGATGATAGATTTCCCTGGCTCGCTGTTGAGAACCAATACAATTTCAGTGACGGGATAGTTTACAGTCATAATGGGAATGATGAAAGATTACTTAATAAAACAATTTTATACAATAGAAAGGGCTTTCATTTTACAAAACTCAAGACTATTTCTTAAAAGGTAAAAAAAATCTTTTACAACAATGCAAATATTGTTACTTATTTTGTTCCTTTTGTTTGCTGCAGTGTACCACAATTGCACAAGTACCATTTAAGTTATTTATGTTTGGACACCTGCTTTGCTATATACTAAATACTTGATTATTAAAAGTTCTTAACTTGCATAGCTTTGGCATATGAAAACATTTTTTCTTTTCTCCCTATAGTTTGTGGTTTCACAAGCTGACAGGTCAATCAGATGGTCAGTCATCATGTACCCTGGTCATGGTTGTCAGCTGGATATTCTACCTCACCTTGGTTGCAGGGTAGTGGGGTGGGTGCAGTACTGAAGCTTGATCCTGTTCTTACTCAATATACATATGTGAACTTTTGCACTGGATCAAGACTGACTCATTTTCCTATTAACCCAGAGTCAGTTGTTGCTCCAAGTTAGATAGCTAACAAAACATTCCGTTTTCCATGTTTGGCACTGCTTTGGTGGGGTCGGAGTTCCACAACACAACCATGAAAGTTTAATTGTGGCAAAAATTTTCCAGGGTAATTTTCACATTTCATTTAGGCTGTCCAACCTTTGGCAGGCATACTGCAAGAATTATGAAGATTCACTGCTACAATTGTTTGAACATTTTTTGCAAAAAATGTGCTGTAAGCTTTGCAATTGATCTACTGTGCTTACTCTACTATGCATAGCAAAACTGGACAACAGAGACACACGGGTATCCCAAGTACCCAGAACTGCTAAGGCACAAATGACAATCTCCTGCGAAAGTGACAGCAGGGGAGTTTGTGCAACTCAAAGTGGGAAGGCGAGACTCAGGAGTCTGACATAGGACCTTCTGGTCCGAATAACACCAGCTGATTGCTTTATCTGCTAGGCTAATAGTGAGAATTCGGAAAAGCATTTTTAAAACCCAGCCCTCGTTGTGGCTCACAGAGGTAATGATTTGTGCATGAATCAATAGTGATTAAAACAGTAGTTCAAGGTGCACACTGTCTGCTCGGCAAAGTAGACCATTATCCTTAAGGAATAAAATTCAACCAGCTCTTTGGAGATTTAGGCATTGAACTGTAGCCAATGAAGGAGATCTGAAAACCTCTCTGGAGAAATGGTTCTCCATGTCATACTATATTCCACACTTAATGCTTCTCATACAGCTGTTCCATTCCCCTTGAGTTCTCATGACACAGCTTGAAATCCTATAACTAAATTAACTAGATCAATAAAATATCCCATGGCTGTTACATAATCTTGGACTGATTTCAGTCTCTCCTTACCTCCCTATTGTAAATACCTTTTTGTTGCCAAATTGCCGAAATGAGTATTCAGTCTTTATGTTTTGCACCAAAATCAGGAATTGATTTTAAATCTTTTGAAAAAAGCTTGAAGCATAGTCTACCTCAGTGACAAACTAGTTTTATATTTGGGTCTAAAATGTTCCACATTTTAAATCAAAGCCCCCAATTTGAGGAATTTCCAATGTGGCATTGAAATATCTTTGACAAAAGGTCAGGAAATCAGCTTTGTGGGTTTTTGCTGTTCATTTAAGTCAATTTCGTCCAAGCTGGAGGCTTAGCGGAGCTGACAAATACATTTATTAAATGCACATTCATTCTTTATTTTGGAGTTGTTTTCTCAATCCAATCTATTAGGCCTCACTCTTTAACTCTGGGTCAGCTAGACTGCCAGATGTGAAGTAAGCCAAGTATTGGCGGAAATATACCACCGCGACTTGCTCAACCCAACCCAACCACTTTCCAAATTGTTGCATAGTTTGCAATCTATTTTTATCATATATATATGATTGTTGCTAATATTACTTATCTTAATATTAAAATGACCTCATTCAAAACGAACCATGAAGGTTTTCTCGCAAAAAAATATCTGTCGCTTCCCTTGGCCCCAATTGTGTTTTCTTCAATATGAACAATGTGAGGTTTTTACCGGGTACTGTATACACAATGAACAGCCTAGTAAACTATAAATAAACTCCCCGTACTCCCTTTCTATTGATCAGGGGGCAAGGTAATCTTTCGATACTTGCATCATAATGGGTTGTACTAATCACAGGCTTACATCATTTCTGTTTTGCTAATGCAAACAGGTATTTGTAATAAGATATAGCCTTTTGTAAAACATTTTGTCAAATAGCTTTCATATATATGGACAAAAAATGTGTACCTGGCAGGCAATTTAAAAGCAGTAATCAAGTGCTGGATGTTGTATGGAATTTCATTAACTATTTATAAATTCCACTGTTAGCTTCTGAACAACCTGGTTAAGACCTAGGGAGCTGAAGGCATGGCCGCAGCAGAGATGTAGTAAGAATAACAGAAATATCATAAAAGTCCAGAGGAGGCAAACAAATTTTAATATTCAATGTCATATATTGTTCAGAATGACAAGAGTGGACAGGAAAGTAGGTGGAATAGGCATATTCTGGGAAAGACACATCTGATCCTGTGGGCGAGGCAAGATTCAACTACTCGGGTTAGATAGCTCCAAATATTAAAGAAATCCAAACTTACACCAGGGACATGCTAAAGAACTTAATTTCAGTACAAGACTGAAGTCTGTCGCCTTCATGAAGCAAAAGGAAGAGTATGTGAAAATTGGCAGTTATTTTAATGGGCGACTTCAATCAACCGAATACAAACTGGGGAAAACCCAAGTGGTTTAGAGTCAGTTGGTTAGTGCAACATGTGATTGCTTCATAATCCAGTTCATCAGGCAAGCTGCATGAGGCAGTGCTCATCTTGGCTTAGCATCTGTTACTGACACAGGCAACATTCAAGAAATAGAAGTCGTAGCATCATGGAGGAGGGTGGGGGTTAGCACTGACAGAATGATAAATTTCAATATGATCTGGGAGTACTTCTTTGGCCTCCTTATCTTGAGAGACAATGGGTAAGCGCCTGGAGGTGGTCAGTGGTGTGTGGAGCAGCGCCTGGAGTGGCTATAAAGGCCAATTCTAGAGTGACAGGCTCGACCACAGGTGCTGCAGAAAAATTTGTTTGTCGGGGCTGTTACACAGTTGGCTCTCCCCTTGCGCTTCTGTCTCTTTTCCTGCCAACTGCTAAGTCTCTTCGACTCGCCACACTTTAGCCCCGCCTTTATGGCTGCCCGCCAGCTCTGGCGAACGCTGGCAACTGACTCCCACGACTTGTGATCAATGTCACAGGACTTCATGTCGCGTTTGCAGACGTCTTTAAAGCGGAGACATGGACGGCCGGTGGGTCTGATACCAGTGGCGAGCTCGCTGTACAATGTGTCTTTGGGGATCCTGCCATCTTCCATGCGGCTCACATGGCCAAGCCATCTCAAGCGCCGCTGACTCAGTAGTGTGTATAAGCTGGGGATGTTGGCCGCCTCGAGGACTTCTGTGTTGGAGATATGGTCCTGCCACCTGATGCCAAGTATTCTCCGGAGGCAGCGAAGATGGAATGAATTGAGACGTCGCTCTTGGCTGACATACGTTGTCCAGGCCTCGCTGCCGTAGAGCAAGATACTGAGGACACAGGCTTGATACACTCGGACTTTTGTGTTCCGTGTCAGTGCGCCATTTTCCCACACTCTCTTGGCCAGTCTGGACATAGCAGTGGAAGCCTTTCCCATGCGCTTGTTGATTTCTGCATCTAGAGACAGGTTACTGGTGATCTGGGAGTAAGATACGCATAATACCACAGGTCCGATATGTAAATTTAAAAAGGGTTCATGCCAAAGAAATGGGAATAACTAAAGCAAATGGATGAGGATGGGTCAAAGTACACTGAAGAACAAGTGGAATACAGGTTAATAAGGTCATAAAAAAGCAAACCAAGCACAGGTTCATTCCTAGAGGAATAGAATTGAAAAGTAATTATGTTAAACTTGTGAAGAACCTTGGTTAGATCACACTTGGAGCACTGTGAACAGTTATTGTCTCCATATAGTTAAAAAAGTACATAAGAGGCACTGGACAAGGTGCAAAGAAGATTTACAAGGATGATGCCATGATTGAGAAGTTATACTTGATCAGGCAAGATTGAACAGGCTGGGCCACTTTTCTCCAGAAAAGGAAAGGCTGAGGGGTGAACTGGTAGAGGTCTTTAAGATTATAAAGGGGTTTGATAGGGTAGACAGAGAAATGTTTCCATTTGTGGGAGAGACTAGAACTAAGGGTCATAAATACAAGATGGTCACTAATAAATTCAATTAGGAATTCAGGAGAAATGCCTTTACCCAGAGAGTGGTTGGAATGTGGAACTCGCTAGCAGTTGAGACAACTAGCAAAGATGCATTTAAAAGGAAGTTAGATAAAGCTATGAGAAAGGAAAAGAAGATTATGTTGATCGGGTGGGATGAAGAATGGGGAGGGGAAGCTCGTGTGCAGCATAAACACAGGCACAGATCAGTTGGGCTGAATGGCCTTCTTCTGTGATGTGTAATATCTTTGATTAGTTTGCACTGCTGTCAAATTTGCAGTAGTTGCATAGCAACAAACTTCCTCTCGAACGTTTCAAACCAGTGCACTTACTGTCTGTTTTATCCAACACATCACAGTTCCTGTATTACGTTTTGAGCATCACATATGCATTTTTGCAAATTATTGCAACAAAGCAGAACTTAAGAGTTGGAATTATACAAATCAAAAGTAAGCTAAAACAATGAAAAATAAGTAAGCATAAAACTGAGCAATTGCTCTATTTGCAGAGCTATAATTACCAAACTGGCAAGTAGCATAAAAGGATCAAATTGTTAAAATAATTTTGTGAAATTGGTTTCAGTTGCTAAATCCATAAAAAGTTAAAATGGTTCAAAACAAAATGCTTCCTCAGCTGTCCATATTGTGTTGTAAGAGCCTGTTTCCTTGGAGAGGCCTAGTTGGACAATAGGCTGACGTTCAATTTGGAGTGCCTGCCTCGAAATTGTATTCTTTACTTGGGCGTTCCTGCAGTCAAAGTAGGTCACTGGGAACAAGAATCTCCGAGGGCGAGATTTTAAGGAGCCCTTGACGTCGGGATCCATGGGGTTGGGGGGTGGGGAGTGGGGTTGGCCTGCATATGGCCCTGGATGAGGCCCACAACGGACATTGACGCTGACTGGGCCTGGCCTGATCCTCGCGGCAGTGGCAGGCCACCGTGGCAGCCTCCCTGCCGCTAGGCAACTGGACCACAATCATCATACGCAAATGAATAGAATTAATAGATTTGCATGTAATTACCATGAATCTTGAGGCCCTGCCATGATCCTCAGCCCGGCAGCTGGCACTCCCGTGCCTTCGGATCCCCGTCCAGGGAAACGAGGTGCCACACTGATGAGGAGGGGGGAGGAGGTAAGTTTATCAGTGCTGGGGGTGGTGATGGGGCGGTCAAATAAACGTCATGGGTGTAGGGGATGGTGGGAAGGGTTGTACTTTAAACTTTATGCAGTTTGGGGGAGGGGGGAAGGTCAGATGTTACAGATAAGTGTTTTTGGAGGGGTAATAGCTCATTTAATTGTTATGGGGGGGAGAGAAAGGGGCAAAAGAAATGTATTTAATTTTATTCAATCTGTCTTTAAATATTTAAATAAGCCAGTAGGGTTGACAGCCCTTTAAAAGTGGCGTCAGTGCCTGCACACAGGCAGCTGATGCCATTGCCAGGGATGGACAGCCCGTACCCTCTGTGATTGGAAGGCGGGTGGGGGGGGGGGGGGTGGTGCAGACCACCCAGGCTATTTAAATGAGCCACTCTGCTTGAGATTGCGGCAGCTCTTTGGCATGTGGCCCGCGATCTTTGGAGCAGCAGCGAGCTCATCAAATCCAGCCTCTAGAGTCTGATGGTGCATACAGGCAGCATATTAATGCTGCACTGAATGATGCTGGAGCAGCTGTGACCCATTTCTTTGCCTATGCATCTCCCTAAAATGCTTTCCCCTCTCCAGATCTGAAGATCCTCTCTCCCCTGTGCAGTCAGAGCCCATTTGGGCCCCATTGGGGCTGGGATTGGAGGTAGGTGGGAACTATAAATAGAGCCGCTGGCCTGCCTGCGGTTCCCTGGCCATCCCATCCCCAGGCCATTTTTCCAGAAGCGGGGCAACAGAGCAGTGGGTAGCCAACAGGATTCATTAAGGGCCTATTAAGAGCAATTAAAGGAGGCTGACTGGGATTTTTCAGTCGACCTCCAGGTTCCTGCAGGCGGAGGGAGCCAGTTTAGGTGCTTGAAGGCGGCCTCCTGGTGGCAGACTGGGGGTTTAGTGCTCCAGGCAATCCGAGAGGCCCTCCCAGGCTACCTTGTTGAGGGGCTACACCACTTCCCCAACCAACAGTGTTGGCCTGGCTGCAAATGCCATTTTTCAGTTTAAATTTATAAAAGTTGGTGAGAGGGTAGCTCCATTTCAAAGCACCCTTTCGCTTACCGACCTTCCATTTCAGTCTGCTGCTTTCAAACTGGAAGGCCTCTAATTGGCCCTCCAGCTTTGAGAGCCTGATCACCATCCTTAATTGGGTGGCGAGCCTGCCCTCTGGCCATTAATTGGCCGCCGCAGGGAAAATCACACAGTGCAGACTCCCGACCCACATTTTAGCCTGATGCCTGGGTTCAGAAGCCCACAGAAAAAACGCTGCCCCAGGAGTCCCTTGCAAACTCATCTCCTCCAGTACAACTAGAAAACAAGGCCACTCGTGTATCCCCTGCCCATCATGCTACCACATTCCACATACCATATTCCCTGAGGAGTTCCTCAGGTTAGTGTCCTAGGCCCAACCATCTTCAGCTGCTTCATCAATGACCTTCCTTCAATCATAAGGTCAGAAGTGGGGATGTTCGCTGATGATTGCACAATGTTCAGCACCATTTGCGACCCCTCAGATACTGAAGCAGTCCGTGTAGAAATGCAGCAAGACCTGGACAATATCCAGGCTTGGGCTGATAAGTGGCAAGTAACATTCGCGCCACACGTGCCAGGCAATGACCATCTCCAACAAGAGAGAATCTAACCATCTCCCCTTGACATTCAATGGCATTACCATCGCTGAATCCCCTACTATCAACATCCTAGGGGCTACCATTGACCAGAAACTGAACTGGAGTAGCCATATAAATACCGTGGCTACAAGAGCAGGTCAGAGGCTAGGAATCCTGCAGCGAGTAACTCACCTCCTGACTCCCCAAAGCCTGTCCACCATCTACAAGGCACAAGTCAGGAGTGTGATGGAATACTCTCCACTTGCCTGGATGGGTGCAGCTCCAACAACACTCAAGAAGCTCGACACCATCCAGGACAAAGCAGCCCATATGGTTGGCACCCCATCTACAAACATTCACTCCCTCCACCACCGATGCACAGTGGCAGCATTGTGTACCGTCTACAAAATGCACTGCAGCAACGCACCAAGGGTCCTTAGACAGCACCTTCCAAACCCTCAACCTCTACCAACTCGAAGGACCAGGGCAGCAAATTCATGGGAAGACCACCACCTGCAAGTTCCCCTCCAAGTCACACACCATCCTGACTTGGAACTATATCACCTTTCCTTCACTGTCGCTGGGCCAAAATCCTGGAACTCCCTTCCTAATAGCACTGTGGGTATACCTACCCCACATGGACTGCAGCGGTTCAAGAAAGCAGCTCACCATCACCTTCTCAAGGGCAATTAGGGATGGGCAATAAGTGCTGGCCTAGCCAGCGATGCACACATCCCATGAATAAATAATTTTTAAAAATTGCTCTTTAGGACCCTAGGATATCTTTCAGGCTGCTACCAAATCACAAGACCTGTTTTGAAACTTCAGGAACATCCCTACAAATCTGCACAATCCTTCAAAAGTTCAGGAATCCTTTCCCCAGTGCTGCTAAACACCAGTATTTCTTTCATCACCAGCTATAAAATCCCAGGACTTCATTAGTACTCTTACATTCAACACCCCCTGAAAACCCAGACCATTACAACATGAGTGACCAGAACCTGTGGCCTCCTCTGCTCTCACCCATAAAGTGGTCCCAGACACACTGTCCTTCATGCACCCAAGACCTAGTCCATTATATGCATCAAAGACCCCTTTCACATCACTATGAGTACTTCAGAGGGCAACAAGCCCTCCTATTGCCTGCCTGGCTATAGTCTAATGCACCCACTTCAAACCCCATCACTATCTGCATCTCTCAACCCCTGCCCCCCACCCCACTCAATCCCAGCCCTATTCTACAACCCCATGTTTTCTTCACTTGAATGTGTTCTACCACCTCCCTGACTGAATTTGGTACTTACCTCCATTCTTGTAAATGTTGCTGCATATCTCAGGCTTTGTTTTTTTTAAAAAATCTAAGAAATTAAAATTTAGTGTATAGCTAAAGCAGCATATCCATGAGCCATTAAGACATTTTAGTTTAGAGATACAGCACTGAAACAGGCCCTTCGGCCCACCAAGTCTGTGCCGACCATCAACCACCCATCTATACTAATCCTGCACTAATTCCATATCCCTACCTGTCCCTATATTTTCCTACCACCTACCTATACTAGGGGCAACTTATAATGGCCAATTTACCTATCAACCTGCAAGTCTTTGGCATGTGGGAGGAAACCGGAGCACCCGGAGGAAACCCACGCAGACACAGGGAGAACTTGCAAACTCCACACAGGCAGTACCCAGAATTGAACCCGGGTCGCTGGAGCTGTGAGGCTGCGGTGCTAACCACTGAGAGCAAGACAATGAGGCGCAGCAAGCAAAATTTACAGGGAGAAAAATTCAGAGACAGATCAAAATGGGAAAAGTCTCAAAGCAATGTACAGATAGGGTCAAAAATGTAAGACAAATAGAAAACAAGAACTAAAGACCAAGAAAGAACCAGGGATAATTGCAGGATTAGTCAATATTTTTATTTTTTTCATGTGAAGTAGCACAGCAGCTTAGTTGTATTGTATAACCATATCATTCATAGAGTCATTATGGCACAGGAGGAGGCCATTCAGCCCATCGTGTCCATAGATATTGTGTTTTACATGGCATAGAATCCCTGCTGTTATAAAACAGCATCATCCTGACTTGCTTCGAGCAATGTTGTGAGAGATCTTCCAATGATTTGTTAAAAGTGCCGAGAGTGTGACTTCTTTAAGGAAGATTAAACTGTTCAATTCGTTCCCATTTTCCAATTCTACCCATGTTGGTCTCTGTAAGGCCACAATCGGATGAACCCAGCGAGGAGCACTGCTCACAACATGTCCCAGAGCTGTAGGCCTGTCATTTCCTGATCTGTGCTCTTCGATTGCCAGCACTTGTTGGGGGCACCCGATTGCTGAACCAGTCCTCGTCTTCCTGTAATAAAAACAAAAAGTGCTGGAAATACTCAGCAGGTTTGACAGCATCTGTGGAGAGAGAAGCAGAGTTAATGCTTCAGGTCAGTGACCTTTCATCAGAACTGGCAAAGGTGAGAAATATAACAGGTTTTAAGCAAATAAAGCAGGGGTGGGACAAGAGATAACAAAAGGGAAAGTGTTGATAGGACAGAGGGTTACAGAGAATAACTGACAAGGTGGTCATGGAGCAAAGGCAAAGGGTGTGTTGATGGTGTGAAAGACAAAGCGTTAGTACAGAGGGTGTTAAATGACAGAATAATGAACAGCCCTCGCCAAAAGCACAAACATGAAAAAAAAAAGTGGGCAGGCACATGGTAAAAAAATGAATGATGAAACAAACTTAAATAAAAATAAAAAATAAAAATAAAACAAAAAAGGGGGGGCCAGTCATGCTCTGAAATTATTGAACTCAATGTTCAGTCCGGCAGGCTGCTGTGTGCCTAATCAGTAAATGAGATGCTGTTCCTCGAGCTTGTGTTGATGTTCACTGGAACACTGCAGCAAGCCCAGGACAGAAATGTGGGCATGAGAGCAGGGGTGTGTGTGTTGAAATGGCAAGCAACAGGAAGCTTGGGATCATGTTTTCGGACTGAGCAAAGGTGTTCCGCAAAGCGGTCACCCAATCTGAGTTTGGTCTCCCCAATGTAGAGGAGACGGCATTGTGAGCAGTGAATACAGTATACTACATTGAAAGAAGTATAAGTAAATCACTGCTTTACCTGAAAGGAATGTTTGGGGCCTTGGATAGTGAGGAGAGAGGAGTTTAAAGGGCAGGTATCACACCTCCTGTGATTGCATGGAAAGGTGCCGTGGGAAGGGGACAAGGTGTCGGGGGTAATGGAGGAGTGGACTAGGGTGTTGCGGAGGGAACAATCCCTTCGGAATGCTGACAGGGGAGGGGAGGGGAAGATGCGTTTGGTAGTGGCATCACGCTGGATGCGACGGAAATGGCGGAGGATGACCCTTTGGATATGGAGGCTGATGGGGTGGAAAGTGAGGACAAGGGGAACCCTGTCGTGGTTCTGGGAGGGAGGGGAAGGGGTGAGGGTAGAAGTGCGGGAAATTGGCCAGACACGGTGGAGGGTCTTGTCAACTACAGTGGCGGGGAATCCTCGGTTGAGGAAAAAGGAAGACATATCAGAAGTGCTGTTGTGGAAGGTTGTATCATCAGAGCAGATGCGTTGGAAATGGAGAAACTGGAAGAAAGGAATGGAGTCTTTACTGGAGGCCGGGTGTGAAGAAGTGTAGTCCAGGTAGCTGTGGATGTTGGTGGGCTTATAATGAATATTAATAGACAGCCTATCCCCAGAGATGGTGACAGAGAAGTCGAGGAAGGGAAGGGAAGTGTCGGAGATGGACCATGTGAAGGTGAGAGAAGGGTGGAAATTGGAAGCAAAGTTGATAAGGTTTTCCAGTTCGGGGTGGGAGCATGAAACGGCACGAATACAGCCATCAATGTCTTCTGTTGTCTTTAGAAATGTTTTCTTTCTCTCTGACTGACTCGTCTCATTTTGACTTCTACCTAGTTATTCTTTAAGCAATGCTAAATTACAATTTATTTTGATGTTAGATTTAAGTTAATATGAAATAAGCAACTTAGCACTAAAACTGACCAGTACACCTTTATAAAAGCTATGTGCAATGTCAAAAGCTTAAAACTCAAATGGATCTCCAGTAATGCACAAGTTCATACCACATGCAGCTACCCCGAACTAAAAGTGTAAGTAAATCCTGCTAAAGATATAGAAATGTTTGTACTTGGAGATATATAGTGAATGCTACTTTATTACATAAACAGAGCACACACCAGGATTAGTCTATTTGGGTCCTGAATATAGTGATTCACTTACGGCTGTGATGACTTGATTCATTTTATGTGAACCATTGGTCCTAATTACGTATTCATACAACTACTTTTCACATACATTATTCAACACCAAAATGTGGTGGGGTGAGACTTCTGTCACTCTACCCTGGCGTGGCCCCATTCTAAATCACAGGGACAGGGTCAGCTGCATTAAAGAGAGTTGGCAGGAGGGGTGTCTGCACCATTTACTGTGCTTCCTGGGTATGCTTCGGTAGGAGCTAGGAATTCAGGAGTCATTCTGTCTGGTAAGTTGGGAACTCGGTGCTGGCTAAAGAGGTCACATGATTTTAAACAATTAGCTATTATGTTGCAGCTGCTCTGTGGTTGATTGCTATTAGGAAACCAGTGTTGTGGTCCACAGTTCTGCCTCTGGAACACAAATATACCCATATTGTGCAAAATCATTTGCGTTTGGGACAAAGGAGGCAGAATTGGTGGAATTTTAGAGGGTGACGTCAGCCCAGCAGTTACATTTCTTCTTGTGATGTCAGCACAGAGGGGTGGACAGAAAATCACCTCTTCCCCCATTGGCATTTCTCATCAGGCACAATAAAGGACCAAGATCCAGTGAAACCATTTCCTATCCTAAATTCTACCCAACCTGTGCACTCCCCTATAGCGCTTCCCAAGCCCAAGAATTTCAGGCCACAGGTATTTGATTTTTTTTTTACAATTTTAACAAATTCAAGAATAATCCTGGAATGCAACTTTATCAGAGTTCATTTAACTTCAACTAATCTTAACTGTTCTGCAAAAAGCATGAATAATGTGAACTAATTTTCATTATTAAGTCATTCTATTGCTCTTTAATTACTGCAATGATAATTATGTCAGAGGGATCCATGTCCATTAACAAAGGCCTCCTGTGTGGGTTGGATGGATTTTATTCAGTTACGAATGGTGGATATGTAATGGCATCCTTTGAATCCAATCCGACTTACAGCTCAATTTCTAGAATATCTTAATTTGAGTAACTTAGCATTAGGGTCTGTGGACCCAAAAGTCCACAGGTAGATAATTTATGGAAAATTCTTAGAAGAATATGACATGGGAGTTCCTGATGGTTTATATCAGTGAGAGTACAGGCTGTTCTGACCTGAAGAAAAACAGCTCAGAAAAACTCAAGACCAATGAAATGGAGTTGAGAATGATCGACATAATGAGAGCAATGAGTTAAGGTTTGGAATTCATTTCCATTATGGAAGATTACTTGACCAGATCCATCAATATGAAATTTTTAAAATATTCTACCACCATAATATTGTTAACCATCTCATCATACACATGGTTGATTGAACATGCAAAATAAATCACATATTAATAGCTAGTTTTGACTTTTCCTTTATTCAGAGGAATTCATGAAGGGGATAAAATGTTCTCAAACAATGCTTACTGCAAAAGTCATCCACACACAGCTTGTGAAAATGTTTTTAATGAGGGGTGATGTAAAAGCAATGGTACAAAATTTATGGCAACCTTTTTTCTTAAATACTGTTACATGTTCAAATCCATTGGATAGGTTTAGGGGAAAGAATGCACATTTCTCAACATATTGAGTATATGGAGCATCAAGGATGCATTTGATCAGCTCATTGACAACAAATGTAGAGCAATCATTGCATGTTTTGAACAAACAAATTGAACCAGCTTGGATTTGCGTTTCCTGGTGCTTGCTTCTAGTATGTCTGCATCTATTATATATGATACTTGAATATGCATGTTAAACTAGGCCTCTATCAAGCAATGTTGCTAACAATATATTATTTTAAATATAGTGAGAATGGATGTGGGTTTGATTCCCTAAGTTTACTTCTACTCTCAGGTGCATACTGTTGTGGGGAGATGTCAGATACCAGGCATTGTCTTACAAGGAGAAGAAAAAGATCAATACAACTGGAAGAGAACCATCCTGTTGGCATTCTTGCACAGTTCCTGGCAGTCAGGTCATAGCCATACTAGCAGCAAGTCACCCATTTACTTTCTCATGCAAAGGTGCTGCTGGGTATTGAGAAACTGCAAGGAAGAAGGCACTTAAAAAAATACAGCTTCTCTGATGGCTGAGCAGGTTTTACATTGACTAGGGGAGCCATGCAGACCAGGAAAATGCCACGCTTAAACCACACACTGTGCTGAGTTTAGCCGATCTGGGCCACGATAGCAGCAGCTTGAATTTGCATAGTAACTTCAAAATAGAAGGTTCCAGTAACTTTGGTAATGGAGAACAGAACCAAGCAAGAATCAGGAAGAGTAAAGGCACGATCAAAGGTATGGTCAAAGAAGTAAGTTTTCAGGAGTCTTTTGAAGTTAAGAAAGTTGTGGCAATAAAGAGAGGTTTAGGAAGAGATTCTGGAGTACAGAGACCCAATAACTGAAGCCACACTGCCAGCACTGGCAGAGTGGAGAGACAGGAGTTCAGAGTATTCCAGAATCAACAATGGCAAAGAATCACTAATAGGGTGTCACAAGAATCACTGTGGGGATTGTTGTTATATACAGTTTATATAAATAATTTGGGGCAGGTGAAAGAAACAAAATTGCTTAAGTTTGCAAATGACACCAAATGAGCGAGGAGGTATACAATAGGGAACAAACCAATTACAAAGCTATCTGCATAGGTTGAGAAGGTGGGCTGATGAGTAGCAAATGGTGTTTAATGTTGACAAATGCAAGGTTATGAGACTAGTTGAAGGGAAATAAAACACCAAGAATATAAACTAAATGACTTTAGGTTACATAGAAGAAGTATCTTGAGAGCACTGGTGAATAGCAAAATCAAAATGATGAAACTAAAATCACAGTGTGTGACAACAGTAAGTAAAGCAAGCTGTAACTTGGGATTTATAGACACAAGAGGAGCACAAATCCCAGATATGACAAATAAATTAATACAGGGTAATTGGCATAGCCACACCTAGAATACTGTGCACAGTTCTGGTCACTTTACTACAGAAACAATAACTAGGAATTGAAATCAGTGCAAAACAGGATGACAAAATGATACCCATTGTAAAACATCTGATCTACAAAAAGAGAAGTTGAAGAGACTGGGATTGTTTACACTGGAGAAGGGGGAGCTATTATTTAAGCATCAAGGTTCTTAGGGTAAGAGATCAATTAAACCTTGATAATATATTTAAGGTTTCCAAGAACACTAGAACAAAGGGACACAGGATCAAGCTAAAAGCGAGAAGGTTTATATTTAGTTTGGTCTTAACTGCTTTACATAAAGGGTGATGCTGATGGACTCCATGAAGGCAGCTAGTATGGAAAAAAATAAGGAAGAATTGGATGAACACTTATATGCAATGTGTGACTGGCAGAAATTAGTTTTTGATCCAGATGGATTTAGAGTCTTTTCTGTTCTTGGATTTTTTATGCTCCTATGACATTAATATATTGGGGACAGACAGCCAGTGAAATTTGGTAAGGACGGGATAATAGATGATAGGATAGAGTTAGAGAAGAAAAGTTTGTGTTCAAATGAAGATTCTGCAGGTGGAGTTCAGGATACATATATTAGTAAGGAAATGCCTGGAATTGACAAAGGTGTGGATGACTTTCAGCAGCAGTGATAGCAAAGTATGGATAGAGGTGACAATATTACCGAGGTAGAAATAGGTGGCACCTCTGACGGACTGGATGTGGGTTGGAAGATATTCACAAGGTCAAACAGGGTACAAGGTTTGGTTTAGCCTGTGGGAGCAGCTAGGCTAGAGGATGAAAGCAAGAGGGAGAAGGCTAGTGTCCAGAAATACGAACAGGACAGCTTCAGTCTTATCAACCTTCCCCATCTTAATTCTAAATAGGACCTTACCAAGGCAGCCAGTCTCCACTTGCGAGCATGGACAGTGAGCGTCAGTTGGGTATTATATCTTGGAGGGCTGGGTCTATGTCCATGCGCATGCACTTTCCAACAGGGCTCACTGCATAGCAATCAAGGATGGGAACCGTGACCGATATTCCCCCTTCCCAGCCCAGTAAACCAATTGAAGCACTGCAACTGGTACTTCTAACTTTCCCAAACCAGGGATCAAACCTGGTATGTTGGCATCACTCAGCAGGGCACACTGGAGAAGCTTCTCAACTTTTTTTTTGAACAAAAGAAACTTCAGAGCTATAACACAAGGAGATACAGGGTGTATACAACCACCCTCATGGTTTTCAATGTAATGTGAAAGATCAACTCCTACTCCCATACAAAATCAATGGAAGCTTCAATGTATTTTTGTTTCTTATGTAACAACACCATGCTTTTGTTGGTATAGAGATAGAAAGGACATTCTGTAAATTTCTACTGGTGAAATACACATTTGTCCCTGTCCCTTTGATTTTTTTCTCACTCTATAATCTAATACAATGTCAGTGAATGATTATCAAGGTTTGACGTTTATCATCTGTCACTAGTAACAGGAGTCTTATGTATTGTGCAGACTAGAAACCTGTGATAAGGTTACTCATCATGCTGTGTCACTGTTAAAGGAAGGAATGTATTGAAACATTTTCTCAAAAAATATGAAGAAAACATATATTTGATTTTTTTTATAGTGATTGAATTATCTGGCACTTAATTCACATTTCAAAATAAAATATCAACAAACGTGAGCCTGTAATGGCAATATTTTTAAAACTTTCCTTAAGGAGTTTGGCATGACATTTTAAATACATTATACATTCAGGGCCTTCATACATTTAAAGGCTTCACATTAATTCTCCTGGTGCAAAATACATTTCTTGTATCATTTGGCAGTTAACCTCCATTAGTCATGGGGGTAGACTTGCAACAGCCATGGCATCATTATGTACTGGGCTCCATCAAACGTGCTGAAGTAATATGCTAACAGGGGGTGGTACACCTATAAACAACAATATGCAAAATTGATCAGAATTCAGTGAACAAATAAAGTTGGGATAACAAATCAGAAGCCTCAGCCTGGGGGTGAGTAGAGGCTCTATAAACAGCCTTAAAGTCCCTGGTGTAGGAGGGGAAAAAAATCTGCTCTAGCTTCCACTTTCAATTACTATCCAATAGCCCCTATGCATATGTGGATGTTGGGTGAAGGAAGGATTGGGCTTCAGCTGTCACGCTCCATGCAGTTCCATAGACTAGCAACACACACTATCAAAACCCACATGTAACTAATCAGTACTTAAGAAAGGTATTGTGGAACGGTATCCCAGGAAAACAAGGTCAATGCTTCCAGGGAAGGAATGGAAGGAAACTAGTGGGAAGTAAAAAAATCTGTAGTCCATAACCATCAGTAAGTAGAGGGAGAAAAATGATTAGATGTCAATTTTTCCCAACTCTTGGAAGTCCATCATTTCAAGGTCTCAAAAGACACCCCGGCATCTCTAATGATGGTGATGACAAGGCTTGCCTGTTTCCACCTTGGTATAGGTTCATTCCCTTGTATTTTAACAAGGTTTGGTACCTCCAGATTGGCATCCAAGATTAGTCCTGAAGCATTCACTTCCATAAGTGATGTCTATCATTCAGTTTGTATTTTTATGACAAATGAGTATTACTTTGTGCTCAAACTTTTGGCCCGGGGTTTTCCTTCTGCTTTACTGAGGCTCTAAGATACAACTCTTTTCCTGGTAGATTACCAGCTTATTTCATTTCCGTCCCAGATGCATACAAGATGAGACGAGAGTGATTGCCCTTGATCAAGTATGGTTTCGAGGAGCCTTAGCAAAACTGAAGTCAATGGCAATCAGGAGAAAACTCTCCACTTGGTGGAGTCATATCTAGCACAAAAGGAAAATGGTTCTGATTGTTGGAGGCCAATCATCTCAGGTCCAGGGCATTGCTGCAGGAATTCCTCAGGGTAATGTCCTACGTGCAAACATCTTGAGCTGCTTCATCAATGGCCTTCCCTCCACCACAAGGTCAGAAGTAGGGGATTTACACAGATGATTGAATAGTGTTCAGTACCATTCACATTTCTTCAGATAATGAAACATTCCATGTCTACATGCAAGAGGACCTGGACAACATTCAGGCTTGGATTGATATTCACACTACACAAGAATCAAGCGAGGACCATCTCCAAAAAGAGATATCTAACCATCTCTCCTTGACATTCAACGCCATTACAAGAACATAAGAAATAGGAGCAGGAGTACACCATATGGCCCATCAAGCTTGCTCCACCATTCAAAACGATCATGGCTGATCTTAGGATTGAATTCCACTTTCCCGCCAGCTAGACATATCCCTTAATTCCCTGAGAGACCAAAAATCTGTCAATCCCAGCCTTAAATGTATTCACTGAATGCACCACCATCAACACCTTGGGGATTATCATTGAATAGAAACTGAACTGGACCAGCCATATAAATAATGTGGTAACAAGAGCTGGTCAGGGACTAGGAATACTGCAGTGAGAAACTCATCTCCTGACTCCCCAAAGCCTATCCATCATCTACAAGGCACAAGTCAGGAGTGTGTTTTTTTTATTCGTTCGGGGGATATGGGCATCGCTGAGTAGGCCAGCATTTATTACCCATCCCTAATTGCCCTTGAGAAGGTGATGGCGAGCTGCGTTCTTGAACCGCTATGGATCTTGGGGTGTAGGTAGACCAACAGTGCTGTTAGGAAGGGAGTTCCAGGATTTTGACCGAGTGACAGTGAAGGAACAGTGATATAATTCAAAGTTAGGATGGTGTGTGGCTTGGAGGGGAACTTGCAGGTGGTGGTGTTCCCATGCATCTGCTGCCCTTGTCCTTCCAGGTGGTAGAGGTCGTGGGTTTGGAAGGTGCTGTCAAAGGAGCCTTGGAGAGTTGCTGCAGTGCATCTTGTAGATGGTATAGATTTTCCACTCGCCTGGATGAGTCCAGCTCCAACAACACTCAAGAGGCTCACGCCATCCAGTACAAAGTTGCTCACTTGATAGGCACCCCATCACCACCGATGCACACTAGCAACAGTGTGTACAATATACAAGATGCACTGCAGCAACTCGCCAAAGCTCCTTTGACAGCACTTTCCAAACCCATGACCTCCACTACCTCGAAGGACAAGGGCCGCAGACACATGGTGTTACGGACAGGAGAGATGATAGAGATGGTTTCCCCTTTTTCACCTCTCGACTGACTGAAGACAGTGTTTTTTTAAAAAGGTGTTTTTTTTTAACCTGAGTGCTTTAATGGTCAAGAATAGACAAATGACAGGTTTTCTCATAAGTTTAAAAAAATAAATGTTTATTATACAACATCTGAAATATATGCAACACACACGCTCACCCTCATACAGATATGCACACAGTCAAGAAGATAGAAATTATAAAGATAATATGCATTAAGTTTGATGATTTTAAAGTGTCATTTGTTAAACTTGCTTTTCCCCGGGTTGAAGACTTGAAGGATTCTTTTCCATTGTTCACTGAAGAAGGAGTTGGGAGGTTTAGGAAGACAGATTTGCTGCTGCAGACTGCTTTTGTTATATGTCACTGGCGAAGTCCTGGTATGATTTCTCACATAGGAAGTTCAAGACCAAACTCCAGTCACTGCCTACATGTAGTTCAAAGCTGGTAATCTTAGGCAGGGACCTGCCTCTATGATGGCATAGATGACCTCCTTTGTCTGCCCAGAATATACCTTTATTGAAGCTCCTTATCAGAAATCTAGTTTGTCATGTGACCATAGTTTGTCTTTCCATTGTTCTCATAAATGCTGTCTGTTGGTGAGGCCTTTGTTAAACAATGGAATCCGGGTGTCATTCATCCTCATTGCACCTTGAAGAAGTAGGGCTTTTCACACCCATTCTTTGGAATTTGAGTTTGGACTCCAAAAATCTGCGACAGTATTGTCAACTCAATCAGTTGGAGAGAAGCAGCCATTACCAAAGGAATGGCCGTTTGATTTTAATGATTTCTCAGGGATGTGTCCAGAAAGGTCATTGGTATTTTAATGACTCCTCCAAGACTTGTCCAGACATGAAAATTAGCTCAGGGTTCTTGTAGTTCTTTGTGTATTGGCAGGAAGGGAAGGGTTACCTGACCTCTTACTCCTTTTTGTTTACAAGAAATGTGTCCATTTCAGGTTTACTTCATAAGTTCATTTTATTGTTCATAAGTTTGGCTTACATGGGCGTGGCAATGGGAAAACCACCACCTGCAGGTTCCCCTCCAATTCACTCACCATCCTGACACCGTTCCTTCACTGTTGCTGGGTCTAAATCCTGGAACTTCCTTCCTGACAGCACTGTTGGCGTACCTGCACCACATGGACTGCAGCAGTTCAAGAAGGGGGCTCACTATCACCTTCTCAAGGGCAATTACGGATGGGCAATAAATGATGGCTTTGCAGCCATGCCTATATCCAAGGACCAATTTATCTTCAAAATGGGAACCCTGTCATTTGATCAAACGTTTGAATGATCGTCATTTAATCAAACTCACCCCATCCAATCTGAAACATTAGAATTGTCTCTCAAGATCATGACCTAATGGACACTTTAGTTTTGAAGTGCTTCTAGACATCATTTCATTGTAATTGGAGGATAGCTAAGTGGAGCTTTGATCCAAGCTCCAATCGCATTGCAGAGAAACGGAATTTGAGTCCTCTCCACCTCAGCTTTTACACAGGACCTCATCTCCCCAAAAACCCTCACTCCCAGAATCAAACACATACCTGTACACCTGTTACTATGACCATGTCCTTCTCTGGAATATAGATTGTTCCTGAATTACTTCCGTCAGTTGTGTGAATCAGAACCTTATAATGAGGAGTATTTTTCAAATCCTGCTGACAAAATATAGTGACCAGTGGTTATGAGTCTACGCAAATGAAAATAAAGCACTATTCAATTGCATAATTAAAAAGGTTCCGGCAGAACATAAACAGAGTTTGTTCCCGTCGTCCCTTATGACCAGTTCCAAAGTGACACAGAGAAACATCCAAAAATGTAAAGATTACTCCTTAAGCTATTACTTCCCTCTTCCTCCACCCCCATAAAGAAACTTAAGCAAAATATACATCAGGGCTACTTGGTCTGAACTACTTCCTTTCCTTTGAAAAATATCCCTAATTTCTGACATAATGCACTGCTATAAATGTACTTTGCATCTGTTTCAGTACCATGAGTGTACTGGACATAACGGCAGGTTAGATCAAACTCAATTTTAGGGAGATAATGATATAAAATACGTGTAAATCAAAAGAGCTGCTTACTTTTTTTTTCTTGCACAGTTTTTCTGCTGTTAATTTGTATTGTCTTAGCAATGAGAAATGAGCATTATGTGAACAGGTCTCACAACAGATACCAGCTCATTGAAAGTATCATCTCATACCTGCATGTTTGATGGATATCTTTGGTTAAGCCAATCTTCTGGGGCTCTTGCTTTCTCATCCCAGCCTACAATCACACCAAGGTATCCATCCTGCTCATGTCTGAAGACCTGTCCTACTCTGTATTTGACATATGGTGGCCTTGGAGAGCGAGGCTCAGGTGAATCTAATGGAACAAGTTGAAAATGGCATCTTTAATAAGTGTATACCAGGATTTAATTTGGAGCCTTTGAACAATTCTCATAGTGAGAATACTGTTCACATACAAGCTTACATTTCAAATTGTTGTTTCAAATTCTTGTGATGCAATTTTATTAAAGCCTGCAATTTTGGGTGACTAGGTAGCTCATTAAAGTGGAAAGGAGACCGTCCTCCTATCAATTTGGGCCAGATTCAATACCTAGCCTCGGAGGTGAAAGAACATTATGGTAACTCGCTATCACTCAGTTCCCCACCTTGTTAATAAAATCAGTTTTATCCAAACATGATGCACATTTGCCCTGTTCTTTTAAGTGTGAAAACTATGGTATCCAGTCTAAACTGAAAGTTTCCTGGAACACTACAAAGTTGATCAGAGAGCTGAGATAGCACAGCCCAAAGCATGTACCTACAAATTAGGATTTAGAGTGTACAGGTCTTACAGTGGTCACCATACTACACTCTGGCTTTGGAGAGGATCCGGAGAAGGGCAACTCAACTGATATCAGGGAAAGGATACCCAAGTTTGAGCTACAAGGAGAATCTAAGGAAACTTGAAAATTAGGGTTCATTTTATGCTAAGTTATTTAGGTAACCATGAGCCATGGACTCAAATTCACAACAGTGAGAGTGAACGGACACTTTAGGTTTAGCTTTTTCACACAAAAGTGATGAAAAGGTGGAGAAAGTAGAAGAGTGCTAGTGAGTTCAAGAAGAAGCTGCATTTTTATTTTGGCAAAAGAAGTGATTAAGTTATGCAACAGATAAGAGTAAAAAATGCATGTTTGGAACCTGAGACAAAACAGGTGATCTTTTCTGTTGCCAGGTACCTGCAAAGTATCCATCCTTTTCTTTCAATAGAAAGACTTCTACAGCTGGGGACTCTCCGAGAGGATCTTCATTCTGGATAGATCTGCCGATCAAATAAAATATGACATTTCCTGGACAACTCTTGCCCCATTCAATAAAACCATCTACATAGAGAAGAGCTGAAAAGTTTCTTTACCCCAACTCATAAGGAGGAAGCTTTGGTGAGAGAAAGCAAAAAGATACAACAGCTTTGTGCTCCACCAACTTATTGTCAATGGTAGTTCTTTTCTTCGAGGTGCATTTTGTTCCATTTCGGGAGCAACTTCTCATCAGTTGGAGTTTTCAAATGAGTAAAATTAAAAGGTGAACCTGGCTAGCAACAAGTAACTCATAAAGCATTATGCAAATGACTGGCCATATTTTGTGTTAACATGTATTTATATAGTTAATCCTCTTCAACAGTAAAGCAGCAGCCACTGAAATTTTTTCCATCCAGTTCCACAGCAAGTCATGTATCGCCCCTTCCTCACTGACCTACATTGTTTTCCCATTGCCAAAGACATTAAACTTAAAGTCCTAGTTCTTATCTTCAAATCCCACACTCCCTCCAAGAAGCAATTTGGAAAAATAAAATAGTGACCAAAGAGACAACAATCAGAGTAATTTACATTTATATTCCACCTGGATGTTGAAGAACATTCCAATAAGCTTCAAAGAAGGTCAAGGAAAATGGGCCTTGGTTCAGGAAGAGAAGGTTTAGGAGGGTGACCAAAGGATTGGTCAACAAAATGTGCTTTCAGGAGGTTTTTAAAGGATGAGAGTAAAATGTAGGGTGGGAATTGCAGAGAATAGGACCCAGGCAGCTGAAGAGTGTATCACTGATGAAGGATTGTACAGGGATTGGGGAGGGATGCACAAAAGTCCAGATTCAGATGCCTGGAGTGTTGGGCTGTGCTGGGGCTGCTGGGAGATATAGGGCTGGAAAAGATTGCAGAGACAGGGTGGGGTGAGGTCATGAATGAATTTAAAAGATGAGAACATGGCTGTTCAATTGCAAGGATTGGGGAATAGAGGGCCAATTTAACTCAGGAGAACACGGTGATGTAAAACTTGGCATGGGACTGAGATATATGTGTCAGAGTTTTTGACAACTTTGAGTTTATGGAAGAAGAGAGGCCAGAAAGGAGATCAGTGGAGTAGCTGAGTCTGGAGGTGATAGGTAGATGAGTATTTCAGTGTCAGAAATAGGAAATGTTGTGAAGATAGAAGCAAGCGGTCTTTGTGGTCGAGAGGGCTCTATGAAAACATTCTATGAACTCCTCACCTAGGCTACCTTTGCTCATATGATTTTTCCAGTCTATATGTAGATTAAAACCCCCCATGATTATCGCCATACATTTCTCACAAGCAGCCATTATTTCTTCCTTTATACCCTGTCCTAGCATGTGCTTACTGTTACGGGGCCAGTATACCACTCTCACAAGCGACTTCTTGCCTTTATCATTTCTCATCAAGACCCAAACTGCTTCTATCTCCTGGTTTCCTGAACTTAGGTCATCCCTCTCTATTGTGCTAATATCATCATTCGGAGCCCCACACCCCTCTGGCTCTATGCAATTAACTGCCCAGTGCTGGGATCCCCATCCCTTTATAGTCGGGGATCTGGCCTCCAAGAGCTGCTGGCCAATCAGAGGGCCGGCATCTCAGTAGTATCGGCAGCGCCACCGTGAGTGGTGGACAATGCCAGTACTATAGGAGGCCTTGGAGCCAGGCCCAGCACTTCAGGCAGGCCCTGGCGATAGGGGGAGGGAGGCTGGGCAATGAATAACGGGGTGGGGAGAGGGCAAGTGTCCAGGGAGGTGGTTTGTTTTCACTGGGGGCCACAGAGGAGGTTCGCCCCCAAGCCTGCATGGAGGTCGCCTCGTTTTACTGGACGATCTCCCCACGTGGCAGAGGCCTCCCCACCTCTGGCTTAGGTCTAGCGGCAGTGGGAAGAGGCCCTTAAATGGCTGATAATGGGCCTCTTAAGCGCCTCAATTGCCTCTGGGTGGGAAGGCCGCCAGCAGTCTTTCCCACTCCCCCGTCCCCCACCCCAACTTAATTGCGGTGTGATGGGAAGGTCATAGAGCCTCCATCCCCCACCGTAATTCTATGATCCTCCCGCCTCCTTGCCTGTCTCTGGGGGTCCATTAAATCCAGCCCATGGTGGGGAACCTGTTTCCACCCCTTTGTGCGTCAAAGAAAAATTGCAACAGGGGCAACTCCTTCCAACTCCCATGCTGACGTCACTTTGGTGACCATGATTGGTGGGATCCTGGGCTTCTCCAGAAATCCCATCAGTTACATCTCATTTATGGCCAGTAGTATGACTGCATAATGCTGGCTCACTGATTGTAGAGGGCTAAATGTGGGCTTAACTTTGCCATATCCAAATCGCAATCAAAGCCAGATTAAGTTTGCCATTTAAATATCAAGTCCACTAACAAGCAAGCAACACAAAAGTAGGTTTCTATCCTTTAAACCTTTGGTTAGACTGCTCTGAACTCCTGATAGGTCTGCAAGCCAGACTCTCAAGTAACCAGAATCTCGAAGCCTGGATCTGGCAGAATACCAAGGCTGTTAATGGCCTGGTTGAGCCTGGGACAATGGCCAAGAAGGGGAAGGGACAAGAATTTGTGGCAGGCGCTAAAGATGATGGCTTTGACTTTCCCAATGTACAGCTGAAAAATGTTCTGACTCATCCAAGCCTAGATGTCCGATAAGCAGTCAAGGGGTCAAGGGAAGGAGCGAAGTGGAACAGCATACATATTGAAGCTGACCCCATACAGACGAGGTCACCAGTGGCAGCAAGTAAATGAAGAGATAGCACAGATAGGTTTAAGGATAGATAACAGCACAAACATTTTACTTTATGATTTTAGGATTATTATGCACATGTTGTCATTTAAGTGCTATGCCAATTGGATTGCTCAAAATCCTACCTCTCCTTAAAACTCCATTCTTTTAGCCAGTCCTTCCATGCTTGTAAATTCAAATAAGATCTTCTGAATCGGTTCCAGTTATTGATTAACCTTTTTTAAAAGGAATTAGAAACATTCAATATGTTGGGGTGTGGGAAAAAAAAGAGAACACAAACAAGCTGCATATTTGTGAATGGGTCTTGATATATGAAACTCAAAAGTAAATTCTTACATGTAATCTTGCGAAGGTAGGGTATACTCAGAAATGTATCGTGTAATAACTCACTTCTTCATTTTTAGAAATCATTAGTTTCAATAGCAACTGTTTGCTAGAGTAAACCAAAACTGATCCCACTCTCCCTTTTGGGAGATACAGTCCCAACTGGGCATTTGAGTGTTCAAACACAGAACTATACTGGTTTATTTGTCAACATCCTGCATCTGGAAGTTTTGTATCTGCAATGCAAACCCAAAGAAGAATTCATTACCACACCACATGTGGTCATTCAGGTTTTTCTAATTCTGGGTAATTGTTTTGAAGTTATGTAGTAAAGTTTGCTAATTGATGTGCAGTTGTTTCCTAAGCCAATATAAAACAGACTTTGGGTTATTTGATCAGACTGAGACTGGGCAAGTGTTGGCTAAGGTTCACTTGCTGGGGATGGCAAAGCTGGAGAGGGGCAGGGGTGGGGCTAGGGGGCCGAGGTGAGTTGAGGGTGGAATCCAGTGTCTCTAGAGAGGCAAGCAGTGACTGATGCAGCTTGAATATATGACATAACATAGCAGAATATGCCAGCAGCTCATCATACTGCACCGACAATACGCTGCCTTTCTGAATTAGAATGACTTCCGCATTGTCTCATGCCACAATTGCGAGCCTTCCAAAACAGTCAAATTAGATGTAAAATATTGGCTTATTTTGTGCTGCAGTCCAGCAGTGGTTTGCAACAGACTCAACTAAGATAAACAAAAAATTGTTTAATTTAGTATGTCAGTTTAAACTAAATTGGCAGAGAGATGAGCACCAGGATGAAACGTTAAGGAGAAGAAACGAGGCAGTAAAAGGACTGGGAGAGACAAAAAGCACTTGAGTAAAGAATAGTTCATAAATAGGAGGGATTAGACAGGAGGCAAATGTGAAGCGATGCAAATGGATTTGGAGTATATGTATATAAATGCATGTAGTGTGGTAGATAAGGTTGGTGTGTTGCAGGCAAATGTTGCAAAATGGGATATGACAGAGGGGCAATATGGAGACCTGGCTCAAACAAGGGGAGGAATGTACACTTAATGAGGTTGAAATTAGGTTTACAGTGCCTGTATATAAACGCACAAAGCATGGTAAATAAGGTTGGTGACCTGCAGGCGCAGATAACTACATGGGGATATGATGTTGTGCCAATGATGGAGATCTGGCTCAAAAACAGGCAGCACTGGGTACTAAATTTTTCTAGATACAAGGTGTTTAGGAAAGATGGGGAAGGAAAGAAAGGAGGGGTGACAGTACTGATTAAGGAGAATATGACAGGGCTGGATAGAGAGGATGTCCTAGGGGTATAGAATCTACTTGGTATTGGGAATTGGAAAATTATCTGAAGAGAAAGAATGTGCAGGGCTACGGGGAAAAGGCAGGGGAGTGGGACTGGCTGAGCAGCTCTTACAGAAAGCCAGTATGGACATGACAGTAAAGCCTAGCTCGGGTATAAAATTAAAACCCGACCCGGGCCCGACCCGACAACAGCCAATCCGAACCCGACCCGAGCCCGAGTCCTTTAATTTTTTTTAAATGCCCGACCCGAACCCGAACCCGACACATGTATTCGGGTTTGGTCGGGTAGACAGGCTTTATACCAGTGATCGAATACAGGTGCCAGTTGTTGATGTACCCGTTTTCAATTAACATCATAAAGTTTAAAAAACAACAAACACTGAGTTCAAACAGGCGAAGGCGCTGCGACCCAGAGCACTCGCAGGAAAAAAAGTATCCACTTCAGGAAACCATGTAATATAACAAACAAGCTTCTGAACTGTATCAAGTTCCGATGTCATTATCAAAAAAACTCTCCGTAGAGAACTCAGGTTGGGAAGTTTAATCTCCCTATTTTCAGATAATTTTAAATCCTTGGGCCAAGTATAGATTAAAGCAAAAGCTCAGTTGATGTTTCTGCACTTACTACAGTTACTGGTATCTTCCCTGGGCTTGTCAGTTTCTTCCAGACTTGATAGATTTCAGAGTGTAAGGGGTTGGGTTAATTTCACTCGGGTGCTTTATGTCGGAACTTGTAGCTGGTTCTTTCCCCTCCTTTCGCCCCCACTCTTCTCACCTCTAATTTCTGTTTGTCCTGATCTCTGTCCACGTCCAGCCCGACCTGACCCGAGCCCAAATTTTGGACCTGGAAGAGAGACCCGACCCAACCCGAACCCGACACATGTCATCAGCTCCCGTCAGGTTTGGGTTGGGTAGCCATGCTCTACACGACAGACCAAATGGCCTCTTTCTGTGCTATAGCCATTCTATGATTTTATTCCCACAAAAGGGAAAAGTAGAGCAAGCAAAGCCAGAGATCCCTGAATGACAAAATAGATAGTGAGAAAGATGAAACAGAAAAAGGGTGCGCATGACAGATGTCAGATTGATAATACAATACCAGACTAAATATAAAATGGTCAGAGGGGAAGTGGAAAAGGAAATACGATAGGCAAGGAGAGAATATGAGAAGAGGCTAGCAACTAAGGGAATCCCAAAGTCTTCTATAGGCATATAAATAGTAAAAGGGAAGTAAGCAGAGGGGTGGGGCTGATTAGGGACCAAAAAGAAGATCTACGAATGAAGGCAGAGGGCATGGTGAGGTACTAAATGAGTACTCCGCATCTGTCTTTACCAAGGTAGAACATGCTGCCAAAGTCATAGTGAAAGGCAGTCACTGAGACACTAGAGGAGGTATTAGAAAGGCTGGCTGTACTTACAGTGGATAAGTCACCAGGACCAGATGGAATGTGCCTTAGGATATTGAGGAAAGTAAGGGAGGAAATTGCAACGGCAAAGGCCATAATCTTCCAATTCTCCTTAGATACAGCAGTGATGCCAGAGACTGGAGTATTGCAAATGTTGCACCCTTGTTCAAAAAGGTGTGCAAGCATAAGTCCAGCAACTACAGACTAGTCAACTTATCCTAGGTGGTGGGAAAGCTTTTAGAGACAAAACTCCAGTGTTAACAGTCAGTCAGACAAGTGTGGATTAATTAAGGAAAGCCAGCACAGATTCGTTCAAGGAAAATCATGTTGAACTAACTTGATTAAGTTTTTTGATGAGGTAACAGGGATTGTTGATAAGGGTAATGCAATTGATGAGGTGTACATGGACCTCGAAAAGGTATTCGATAAAGTGCCACATTATAGGCTTGCCAGCTTGAAGCCCATGGAATAAAAGGGACAGTAGCAGCATGGATACTAAGTTGGCTGAGTGACAGGAAAGAGAGTAGTGATGAACGGTTGTTTTTCAGACTGGAGGAAAGTATACAGTGGGATTCCTCAGAGGTCAGTCCTAGGACCACTGCTTTTCTTGATATATATTAATGACATAGGCTTGGGTGTGCTCACTGAGTTGGTCTTGCAGACAGCCGGCATGGACACGACAGTCTGAATGGCCACCTTCTGTGCTGTAACCATTCTATGATTCTATCAATATTCCTAGTTACAAGAAATTTAGGGAAGCAAAAAGGATGGGTCAGCAGTATTGATCAAAGAAACTGTTCTGGCACTGGAGAGAGATGGTGTTGTTCAGGGGTTAAAGACTAATTCTAACTGGTTAGAATTCAGGAAGAATAGAGGACCTATTACGGTACAGATTATATACTATAGGGCCTTGAGTATAAGTCACCATATAGCAGGAAGGAGATAGAGGAGAAAATTACAGAAAGATGCAAGAATTACAGAAGTGATAATGGGGGGCTTCTATTATCCTTTTATAGACTAGGAAAGTAACTGAGTAAAGGGCAAAGAGGGGAGACAGTAAAGCAGTGTGAAAAAGTGTGCACTCACCAAGTAAAGTCAGCATGGATTTGTTAAAAGCAAATCGTATTTGACTAATTTGTTTGAACTCTTTGATGTAACAGAGAGGGATGATGAGGGTAGTACAGTTAAAGTCATGTATATGGACTTTCAAAAGGTGTTTGATAAACGCTCACATATTAAACTTTTTAGCAAAATTAAAGCTCATGGAATTCAAGGGACAGTGCAGAATGGATATAAAATTGGTTAAGGGACAGAAAGCAGACATTAGTGGTAGAATGTTTGTTAGACTGGGAAGTACAGTGATGCTCACAGGGATCAGTATTAGGACCACTGCCTCTCCTTAATTAACTCAAACCTCTCCAAGCACACGTTCATTTTGTATCCCCCTGATTATTGGTTCTAAAACCTTACCTATCATAGATATTAAACTGACCAGCGTGTAGTTACTAGGAATATTCTTACACCATATCTTGAATAAGGGTGTCATATTTGCCACTCTCCAATCTTCTGGCACCTCCCTTGTACTTAAGGAAGATTGGAAGATTATGGCAAGCCCTTCTGCTATCGCCACTCCCACTTCCTTTAGCAACCTCAGATGCAAGCCATCCAGACGAGACGACTTATCCACTCTGAGGATAAGGAGTGGGAGTCATTCAAAGAGGAAATAGTGAGAGTTCAGAGCCAACATGTTCCTGTTAAGGTGAAGGGTAGGACCAACAAGTCCAGGGAACCCTGGATATCAAGGTATATAGTGGATTGGATAAGGAAAAAAAAGGAAGCTTATGACAGATTCAAAGCGCTGAAAACAGCGGAGACCCTAGAGGAGTATAGAAAGTGTAGGCGGGTACTTAAAAAAGTAATTAGGAGAGCGAAGAGGGGGCATGAAAAGACACTGGCGGGCATGATAAAGGAAAATCCCAAGGCGTTTTATAAGTATATTAAGGACAAGAGGATAACCAGGGAAAGAGTAGGGCCCATTAGGGACCAAAGTGGCAATGTGTGTGTGGAACCGGAGGACATAGGTGAGGTTTTAAATGATTACTTTTCATCTGTGTTCATTATGGAGAAGGATGATGTAGGTGTAGAGATCAGGGAGGGGGATTGTGATATACTTGAACATATTAGCATTGAAAGGGAGGAAGTATTAGCTGTTTTAGCGGGGTTACAAGTGGATAAATCCCCAGGCCCAGATGACATGTATCCCAGGCTGTTATGTGAGGCAAGGGAGGAGATAGCAGGGGTTCCGACACAAATTTTCAAATCCTCTCTGGCAACAGGAGAGGTGCCAGAGGACTGGAGGACAGCGAATGTGGTACCATTATTCAAGAAGAGGAGCAGGGATAAACCAGGTAATTACAGGCCGATGAGTCTAACATCAGTGGTAGGGAAACTGTTGGAAAAAATTCTGAGGGACAGGATTAATCTCCACTTGGAGAGGCAGGGATAGTCAGCATGGCTTTGTCAGTTGGAGATCGTGTCTAACAAACTTGATTGAATTTTTCGAGGCGGTGACTAGATGTGTA
Organism: Heterodontus francisci; assembly: GCF_036365525.1. Classification (NCBI taxonomy): domain Eukaryota; kingdom Metazoa; phylum Chordata; class Chondrichthyes; order Heterodontiformes; family Heterodontidae; genus Heterodontus; species Heterodontus francisci. The sequence continues at coordinate 147,589,475 of NC_090373.1, read as the reverse complement.
GATGAAAGTAAAGCAGTTGGTGTAGTATACATGGACGTCAGTAAGGCTTTTGATAAGGTCCCGCGTGGGAGATTGGTTAAGAAGGTAAGAGCCCACGGGATCCAGGGCAATTTGGCAAATTGGATCAAAAATTGGCTTCGTGGCAGGAGGCAGAGGGTGATGGTCGAGGGTTGTTTGTTGCGAGTGGAAGCCTGTGACCAGTGGTGTATCGCAGGGATCGGTGCTGGGACCCTTGCTATTTGTAGTGTACATTAATGATTCAGACGTGAATATAGGAGGTATGATCAGTAAGTTCGCAGATGACATGAAAATTGGTGGTGTTGTAAATAGTGAGGAGGAAAGCCTTAGATTACAGGATGATCTAGATGGGCTGGTAAGATGGGTGGAGCAGTGGCAAATGGAACTTAATCCTGACAAGTGTGAGGTTTAGAGGGGATTTGCGTTAAGATTTTTTCACCCAGAGGGTGGTTGGAATCTGGAACACACTGCCTGAAGGGGTGGTAGAGGCAGGAACCCTCACAACATTTAAGAAGTATTTAGATAAGCACTTGAAACGCCATAGCATACAAGGCTACGGGCCAAGTGCTGGAAAATGGGATTAGAATAGTTAGGTACTTGATGGCTGGCACAGACACAATGGGCCGAAGGGCCTGTTTCTCTGCTGTATAACTCTATGACTATGACTAGGATAGCCAGCCTTTCCAGTACACTCTACCTATCAATTTTCACTTCATCCATTACCTCAACTATCTCCACTTCGACTAATATTTTGTCAGCATCCTCTTCCTTAGTAAACACCAATACAAAGTACTCATTAAGTATTCTAGCCTTGCCTGTGTCTCTTTGTCCATAGTAGGCCCCACCCCACCTCTTACTACCCACTTACTGTTTACATGTTGGTAGAAGGTTTTTGGGTTCCCTTTTGTGTTACTGCCATTCTATTCTCACGTTCTCTCTTTGGTGTCTTATTTTCCTCTTCACTTCTCCTCTCAAATTACTGTAATTGGCCTGGTTCTCGCTTGAAGAATTCATCTGACATCCATCATATACCCTCTTTTTTGTTTGATCATATTCTCTATCTCTCTCGCCATCCAAGAAGCCCTGGCTTTGGTTCCCCTACCTTTTGCTCTTGTTGGAATGTACGTAGCCTGTACCTGAAATATCTCCTCCTTAAAGATCATTCTGTGCTCCGTTACAGTTTTCCCCATCAATCTTGGGTTCCATTTTACCCTGGCTAGATCCTTTCTCACCACATTGAAGTTAGTCCTCATCCAATTTAGAAGACATGAGAACACTTTTTAAAAAAAAGACAGCAAGTTTTTATGACCTGGAATACACTGCCTGAAACTGTGGAGAAAGCAGATTGAATTGTAGCATTTAAAAGAGAATTTGATAAATTGGATAAAGATTGAAGATTGAAAAGATTGGATAGGCTAAGGTTATTTTCCTTAGAACAGAGGAGGCTGAGGGGTGACTTAATCAGGGTGTACAAAATTATGAGCAGCCTAGAAAGAATAGACAGGAAGGACCTGTTTCCCCTAGCGGAGAAGTCAATTACCAGGGGACACAGATTTAAAGTGATTGGTAGAAGGATCAGAGGGGACATGAGGAAAAACATTTTCACCCAGAGGGTGGTGGATGTCTGGAATTCACTGCCCGGATTGGTGGCAGAGGTAAAAATCCTCAACTCATTTAAAAGATACCTAGACCTGCACCTGAAGTGCTGTAACCTGCAAGGCTATGGACCAGGTGCTGGAAGGTGGGATTAGATTGGACGGCTAGTTTTTTCAGCCGGCACAAACCGATGGACTGAATGGCCTCCTTCTGTGCTGTAACTTTTAGAACCATAGAAAAGTTTCTTTTCTCTGGTTCTATGATTCTATGGTGCTTGTAGGGAAAAAATTACAAGGCTAAGGGAGAAGAGCAAGGGAGTGGGATTAATTGGATAGCTCTGCCAAAGAACTGGCCATGCACTATGGGCTGAATGGCTTTCTTCTGTGCTGTATCATTCTGTGTAAATGGGTTAAGAAACACAGGCAGTGTTGAACATATTTAGTTCCATTGTGTTTTTTGTTCCTTTGTCCATCCCTACTAATCACCCAGCACTGACCCATGGACAGATAGCAAAAGATGTGCAACACCTGATAGAATTATAGGATTGTGGATAGGCAATAAACAGGTACATCAGACTATGGTCAGAGTCTCCAAATAAGGTCCAACAGTGCAGTACATATATTTTGCTTTTCTGCTGTATATTGGGGAGGACCAAGTCATTTAAGAGCCATTAAGTCCTGAGTACCAAGCACTATATCAGATAATAGCAGTGACAAGATGAAAGCCTACCAGCAGAAATTTTGATTAAAAACATATTTTGGAAACTATAAAATGAGTGTAGTTTATTCTGAGGATCAATACGGGCACAAAGAGTTAGCACATTGCCTTTTTAAGTAGCAATGCTTGACTTGGGAGTGTTTGTGTTAAAAACACCAACAAATTTTATGTAAAGGAACATGTAACAATACCTTCTTGATGCCTGGATACGCTGGGTAGAATCACTGCCAGACCACCGGGATAAAATATACTGTGCAGGAAGTGCAGATAATAATAAACCAATCTGTAAAGCAGCAGCGGCAGTTAATTGAGGCATCTCAGTGTTAACCACCCTCTCCTTTCACTAACAGTATGGAGGACTTGAAGATAACCAACTTGCACTGCTGTTAATTGAAAGTAAAAGAATATTAAGTACATGGCATAATTTGTTTGAAATTCACATTGTGTACAGGATGCCACAAGTTCCAAGTGTAACACTATTTTAAGCAATCGAATAGGTTCAGCCACATAATGCATGGCAATGAGCTTCCATATGTTTTATATCCAGTCTGATATTAATTTTGTTTCAACATTGTATTGCACAGGAACCCACTAGGTGTTGTAATTATGCAAAAGGCTCATATCAAGTGGAAATGAACAGAATAAATAAATGTTAAAAAGATGTAAAGAAATAGGAGCCTTATGCTGCGATGTAACATAACATATTGATACAGTAGTTATTGCTGTGATTGTTTCCCACCCCCCACAATATTTGGTTGTGACTCTCAACCTGTGAATTTTAAATATTTCCAATGTTAAGGCACTGATATTTAATAGCAACACAAAGATCATTACAACTGTGTGAATCAGTCATTGGAAACAGTTTTGTAATATTTTGGTAACAATGCAACAAATAACTTTATTCCACCTCACTCCACCCCAATCTCAATTTTCTTTTTTTTTTCTTGAGTGAAGCAGCTTACATTTTCATGATTGTTGGCAGCCCTGCATAACCTAGCCATACTTCAGAAGGAAACCTAGACAATGAGTGCTTACAGGGTATTCAACTGTTTAAGGAATTACAAATGAATTCAATATAACAACAACTTGCATTTATATGGTGGCCTTTAATGCATAAGAGGTGCTTCCTAGAGTTGAATAGAGTTCCTACCAATGTCCACATCTGCAGGCTTTCTGGTCAGGACATCTGAATAGCACTTAGGAGCAGGAACCATGCATTATATTTTTCACACCTGCCCCCATCACCCAGCCAGTGGTGGTACCCCAACTCCCCTAGCTTAGGGACACCAAGGCCAACCAAACTGTTTCACCACAGCCCCAGCTAAGATATACGTTCCTAACTCAGTACTACTAGATATTGATGTCTTCTTGATCTGGATGTCTCAGAACTACAGCACAATATGCATTTATCCACTGACCCATCAGAAGAGCAGAAATACAATCTTAAGAATAAAAAAACTTAGAATTTTAATAAAGAAATAAGAAAGCATTTGAATTTATACAGGGGCTTTCATATTCTCAGGAGACTAAAAAAAGTGTCACAGACAATGAAGTAATTCTGAAGTGTAGTCCACCTTCCCTCATTTAAATGAGGGCTGAAAGATAACATTTTACAGGTCTCTCAATGCCCTGAGCTAAAATCCAGACTTAGAAGTTAAGGGTAGTTTCTCAGAGTGGTTAGGAGTTGGTAGCAGGGTGCTATCAGGTTATGTTTTAGCAACGCTTCCGATTACTGTGTGCAATAATTTGCATTTGGGGCTGGAGGAAGTGCTATCCAAATTTACAAACTATATATATTACATATGTGCAGACAAAAATAGGAAGTGTAAATAATGTGCAGAAAGAAAGGAAGCTGCAATTATAGTGATGATGGTGAAAATGTCAAAAAATACATGGATTTCAATGTCAGTAAATGGGAGGTGGTTAAAAAAATGTGATAATTATACTTTGAATGGAAGAAAGCTGGGTGATGTGGAAGAGCAGAAGGATTTGGAAATTCTGGTTCACAGGCGATTAAAAAATCACACCTCGAGTGGGTAAGGCTATAAAAATAATTAATGGTTACTGGGTTTTAAGTAATCAATTCAAATACTGTACTTAATGAGAACTTTTAAAAAAGGCTGGAGTGCAAACTTTTAAAATATTGTTTGACTTGTGGAAGTTCTATGGTTTTTCTTTGTAGTGTGCAACAATTCAGTATTTTTTCTTTTTTAAAAGTTAAAATGTAAACATTCTCTATTCCCCATTCTTTTCTCCCAGGTTTCTAAGGCAAGACACTAAGTGTAGCTCAGACAGCTGGTAGGCAACCTACTGGTTGGGCTCCACTCGTACTGATATGAATCAACAGGCAGGTGTAGAAAAGTAATCCAAGAAATAAACCGTAACAAATTCCACCTCCCCGTCCCTCTTCCATCTGGAGAAATAAATAGCTACAGCTTCCTGAGCACCCCAGCAGAGCAGCAAAACAGAGATCATGAACTCAAAAGAATGGAAGAAACTGTATCTATGCCCACCCACAGAACGGTGCTTTTAAGCTTCAACAGTTCATCACTGCACTTTTTCACCATCACAATTCAATAGATTGATAACAAAACTGGGACTAGAACCATTTGTAACAACAATTTATTTTCTAAAACCTCAACTCATATCACCTCCCTTCTTAATAACACTTCCACTGAGATTGCTGGCATGGCTCATCATTTCCAAAAACACACATTTAATATTTAGATGGAGGCAATAAAACTTGATTACACATTTATTTGTTCATTTCCACAGTGAAAGTTGTGACAAATCATTGACATTCAAACACAAAGTAAGGCACAGCTTCGAAATATGGTGGGAAAGTCAGACTTAGTACATTTTCTGTATTTTTTTAAAAAACCATTGAACATCAGTCTAACTGGTCATTACCCAGGAAAGGTTTGTGGGACACTCTTGTTAGGAGACCCAGGCTGTATCATCCAAAGAACTTTTTTTGTTGGCTTGTTCAAAATTAAGGTAAAAGACACGTCTCAACACTCCAGTCATGTTGGGAATGCCAAATTAGACACAAAATCTACCACTTGCTTTGACGAACATTTGCATTGGCCTGGGAACATAACCCTTTCACCTCAATTGCGGAGGGAGCTGTGGATGACCGATAACACAACACCATTAAAACTTGAAGTGAAGGATGCGTGTGCCTTAGACACAGCCTCCCTCGTCAGTTAAAGCATGGCCAGACCTGAGAGGTGCCGGATAATCAAAAATTCTGGTTAAGCAAGAGTCGTATATCGACCTCCGGAGCAAAACACGTCCGACTGCAGGGACAAAGAATTCCATGATAGTGAATGAGGAACCAGTCACCGTGGCAAGGTAGTATTTCCACCCACAGATGTCAGCCTGTATTCCCAAAGTTTTTGGTGGTCCAATTCGATAGGTTGAGAAGTCTCCCAACTAACTGGCTTCCCCGGTGTCCCACCGGGTTGGTTCTGGTTATCAGTGGATGCCCCTTGAGGCCCGCTACCACCAACCAACGTATGGAGAAGTCTGGCCACGGCCTTGCGGATTCAAGAGGTGGAAGCGGTTTCTGCCTTTCCTCGTCACTCAGCCGGACAGAGGTGCAGCTACGGGGCACTAGTACTGCCCGCCGCGCCTGAGGTTATTGCCGGACGACTGACAGCTACCCAGTGCCCGGCATTGGGAATGCCGATTTTTAATTTTCCCTTAATCCTTCAGGGTAGGTGCACCAAAACACCTGTAACACTCGGGAAAACTTAGCCCGCGAGAGCTATGGAAGAGATTGGAAATTCTGAAAAATAGAGCTTGCCGATAGGTAAAGAGCCAGATAACAAAGCTTTTACTGTAACTAACAGCAGGGATTTGCTCCACACTGACTACTGAAACAGTGCCAAGAAATGAAGCACTTGAAACGCCAGAGCATACAAGGCTACGGGCCAAGTGCTGGAAAATGGGTTTCGAATAGTTAGGTGCTTGATGGCCGGCACAGACACGATGGCCTGTTTCTGTGCTGTATAATTCAATGAGAAGGACTGGACGAGGTCAGTCTTAGTGTCCATCTAACCTCAGCCACCTGCTGTAACACTGACTCTGGTCATAGGGTGGTTTTGTAACGAAGACCCACAGTCATCCTGCCTCATGAGAAATGAGCAGCCCGTCAGGAAGTGAGCAGATCATAGTGATTTTTAAAAATTATTTTCCATTATAAAGTTCAAAAGGCCTAAAAAGAGTTCAAGTTTCCTCTTGGCGTTCTCCTGTTCCCAAAGGATAATTACGTTATGTAACGCTGTTTAAAAGTTTAGATGCTTGCGAACTGATATTGGAGGAAGCAAAATGCTTCCAAGCGTTAATCATGATCCGTCAGCAAATAGGATCCTTTTCCTTGCTTGCGAAAGCCTTTTAATATCTGGTGTTGGCTATCGAATCGGCACAACAGCCCGCTCTCCTAAATCGGTGAAAGCTTGTTTGTAGTCAGAAGCTGCTAAGCGGCACTCGGTGCAAACAACGTGAGTAGCAGCGGTAACCACAGCCACTTTATAAACAGACAAGATTGGATTCATCATAAAACCTGAACTAGTGCGCGCTGCAGAGCCACAACTATGTGAAACTAGATTAGAACGACCGAGGTTGGGGACTTTATTTGAAATCAAACACGCACATGGAAAATGTATAAATAATATTGTAAGTACAAAATAAACTGGGATATGGATCTCTGGTCTGAGAAGGCAGGCCAAAACATCTATCTTCATTATCGCCCCATCAATTACAAACTTAATTACAGACCATAGAAACAACGAAAGTAAATATGATATATGTTGGTTAAGTATTTTTTTAAAACCTTTGAAATAAAAAACTTTATAAAAACTTTCAGCTAGGAAAACATGTTGTGAACGACTTCCAAATCAGCCAGTCACTGACTTTCCAACTTTTAAACTAGTTACTGCAAACAACGACACTGGAGTTGCACCCAGAGAAAAGGATAAATTGAGCAGTGAGCATGAAATGGGCCCAACTTACCAAACACTGGATATTTTTTATTACGTGAATTTTGTAAAAAGTCAGTCCAGCCTTTGTAGCACTTTCTGTAAAACTCTCTCTAAATCCACCGCTCTGCGGGGCTTGATCACATTCACCAGTCGCTGCCAAAGGCACAGGGAATCAATTCTACAAGGGTAGACCCGCGAGTGGCACTTCACAACATCACTAAGCCACATCTCCGTCTGCTGCAATCTAAACAGGAACTGAAAATTACTGCTACATGCAAACAAGTGTTTTGCATGCGTGTGTCACTCGGATTCGGCGCCCGACACGTTCCCCGCAGACTGCAGGTGGCGAGCTTGTCGCCCGTGTTTCTCATCCAATAACTTCACCCCACGACTTGCTCAGGGGACGTTTCTTACGGCGCCACGTCGGAGAGACACGTCCCAAATCGCGCACATTGAGCCAGAAAACCCCCACACAACTCTGCTTCAGCAACAGTGGTGTGTTAAGACTTCAATCGATCAAATACTAAAATATGCATTTTTAAACAATTGATTCTTCTGTACATTTCGTGGCATAAGTTTTAAACAGGAATCTCCAGTTGCTGCTGAATAGCATCAATTACTTTATGGAATTATGGAAGGAATTGAGAAAGCAAATATTATTTCCAATGGCCACTCAACATTAACACCAAGAATATTATGATATAAAGGGTAGTTTTTTTTACAGGAAGAATTATTAGCATATGTAATACTATTGAAGCCAGGCTAATTATAACATTTATGAGGATTGTTTTTATTTGTTCATGGGATGTGGGCGTCGCTGGCTTGGCCAGCATTTATTGCCCACCCCAAATTGCTCTGGAGTTACATGTAGGCCAGACCAGGTAAAGACAGCAGATTTCCTTACCTAAAGGACATTAGTGAACCAGATTTTTTTTTAACAACAATCAACAATAGTTTCAGGGGCACCATTAGACTAGCTTTTTAATTCCAGATTTTTTTTTAATTAATTGGATTCAAATGTCATAATCTGCTGTGGTGAGATTCAAACCCACATCCCCAGTGCCTTAGCCTCTGGATTATTAGTCCAGTGACAATACCACTTTGCCACACCTCCCCTTGAAGTTAGATAAACATTGGGGAAATAGATTAAATAATTTGGTAGAAATAGCAAGGAAGTGGGACTATAGTAGATACTTGTGGTGGAGGAGCCAATATTAGCATAAACAGGAATGGAATGGCCACTTGCATTTTGAAATTTCTACAATTTTATGGTCATTGCTCTCAGGATACTGCTTCAGATTCATTGCAGCAGTTTGATACAACTGAGTATCTTGCTTGGTCACATCAGAGGGCAGCTCAGAGTGCGTCTGGAGTCACATATAGCCCCAGACTGGGTAAGGACAGCAGTTTTTCTTCTCTAAAGAACATTAGTGAATCAAATGGGTCTTTGCAAAATCTAGTAGTTTCACAATCACCCTTACTAAGACTAGCCTTTTATTCCAGATTTATTTTAATTAACTGAATTTAAATTCCTCAGCTGCTGTTGTGGGATTTGAACTCACATCGTTCAGATCTTCCGTTCAGGCCTCTGGATTACTCACCAGTAACGTAACCACTCTGGTACCATACCATACATTATGATACAGTACAATTAGCAATGCCAATATTTCAGCTTAAAGGTAACTTTATATACCTCCAAAACATTTTATGAGTGAACTAACTATATACTTGCAGCAAATGGCAATCAAGCATTTCACAATAGAAACCATAAACATTTTTTGCAAAATTAGCAGTTTTTGCTCCATGAAATTTAATCAGTTCAAAAGATGGGAGATGTGAATAAACTTGTAAAACATAAGATAGGATCCTCTGCTTGACCATGACCAGGTGAAGAAATACAACATTTTAATTCTGCTTCCATAAACTGAGATAGGACAATAGCTGTATAAACTCTAATAAAACTGGGTTTCAAGTACTAAACAGTTCAGTATGAATTGAGGGATTAAATGCTTAATTATTAAATACCATAATGTGACATTTCAATCTGGTATTTTATGTCTCTAAGTAAAAGGTTCTGCGAGTCTTATCTACACATATTTGTCCTGCTTGTTCTTGTGAGAATGCCCATTTGCAATATGCAAATAGCTATTCATGACCTCTGGATATCCCAGTTCATTGTCTATTAAGTACTTTTGAAATGTATACACTGTATTAAGGAAATTTGTCACCACTTAATTTATGCACGGCAAGGTCCCATATGTGTCAATTGTGGTTCAGTTGGTACGACTCTCGCCTTGGAGTCAGGAAGTTGTCGGCCGAGTTTCATCCAGGACTCGAGCACAACAATCTAGGCTAACAACCACTGCAGTACTGAGGGAAAGTTGCACTGTTAGAAGTGCTGTCTTTTGGATGTGACATTAAACTGCAGCCCCATCTGCCCCCTCAGATGGACATAAAAGATCCCACGACACTGTTTTGAAGAAGAGCATGGGAGCAATCCTCAGTGCCCTGGCCAATAATTATCCCTCAATCAACACAAAAACAGATTATCTGGTCATTATCACATTGCTGTTGTGGGCGTTTGCTACATGCACATTAGCTGCTGCAATTCCCACATTACAACAATAAGTACGCTTCAAAAGTACTTCATTGGCTGCAAAAGCACTTTGGGCTGTCCGGTGATCATGAAAGACACTATATAAATGCAAGTCTTCTTTTTCTTTTATAAACAGCAATGGACTAACTAGTCAGATAACCAATTTTTTTTGGTAGTGGTGGTTGAGAAATAAATGTTATCCGGAACACCAGGAGACCCCTCCCCCCGACTCTTCTTCAAATAGTGCCTGGGAGAATGATCGTTGTTTTCACATCTCACCCAAAACATGGCTCCTGCAAAAGCACACCACTCCCTCAGTACTGCACTGATAGTTCAGCCTGGATTACATGCTCAAGTTTCTGCAGCGTGGCTTGAATCTCCAACCTTATAGCTCAGGCAAGAGTGTTAAACTGAGCCAAACCTGCCATTTACAGAGATCAGAACCAATTCCATTGGTAGCAGGACCTGGGTGGGAAACGTTCAAAGACTCAGTTCACAGAAATTTTTGTCCATTAATGAAAACAAACTGGCCGAGCTCGCAAGATGTTGAGCAATTGCATTTGATAGTGACTGCAGGTGCTACAAATTCAAATCTGCCTTAGATATTCTCTCAGTAGTTCTGGTCATTTCATAACAGGCCCAAGCATTTTATAGCTAGGAGTGTGCATGCACTGCACAATATCTAATTATACAATATCGTAGCAGTTGTGATCTGAACTAGATATCCTGTCTTTCACATGTACCCTCATGCAGATGCGGAGGGTATGTGTCCCCTTGTGGGGGAATCTAGAACTAGGGGGAACAGTTTCAAAATAAGTGCCTCACATTTAAGATGGAGATGAGGAGGAAATTCTTCTCTCAAAGGGTCGTTAATCTTTGGAATTCTCTTCCCCAGAGACTAGTGGAGGCTGGGTCACTGAATATACTCAAGTCTGAGTTAGACAGATTTTTGATCTACAAAGGAGTAAAGGGTTATGGGGGCCAGGCAAGAAAGTGGAGTTAAGGCCACAATCAGATCAGCCGTGATCTTATAGAATAAAAGCAAAATACTGCGGATGCTGGAAATCTGAAACAAAAACAAGAAATGCTGGAAATACTCAGCAGGTCTGGCAGCATCTGTGGAGAGAGAAGCAGAATTAACGTTTCAGGTCAGTGACCCTTCTTCAGAACTTATTGATCTTATTGAATACTGCAGCACACTCAAGGGGCCAAATGGCCTAGTTCTGCTCCTATTTCTTATGTTTTTATGCTCTTATCCAATCTTTCTGATGGCAGACTGAAACACTTGAGTAAGATGAGGTTAAATACAAATTGTTAAGCATTTTACAGAGAACATGTTAAAATACAAGATTAGTGCTTGTACTCAAATTTCACTGATTCAAGTTATAAAATACCTCCTTGAGAACAAGAAAAATAATTTAAAAATATATAGAAACATAAAAAATAGGAGCAGGAGTAGGCCATTCAGCCCTTCGAGCCTGCACTGCAATTCAATACGATCATGGCTGATCGTCCAAACTCAGTACCCTGTTCCTGCTTTCTCCCCATATCCCTTGATTCCTTTAGCCCTAAGAACGATATCTAACTCTTTTTTGAATATATTTAATGATTTGGCCTCAACTGCTTTCTGTGGTAGAGAATTCCACAGGTTCACCACTCTCTGGGTGAAGAAATCCCTCCTCATCTCAGTCCTAAATGGCTTGCCCCTTATCCTTAGATTGTGACCCTGGTCTTGGACTCCCCCGCCTTCGGGAACATCCTTCCTGTATCCAGTCTGTCCAGTTCTGTTAGAATTTTGTAGGTAATATGCCACACTATCGCTATTAATGGACTTGCTTGACATTTTCTGGACAGCCATCTGATTATGAATGGCTCTAGGGTAGCGATGCACAGTTTCCCTTCAATAAGCCAGGCTTCCTCTCCAGATCTACCTGGCTGACTAATGGCACCTCTGCCCTGTTTTTGTTTGATCTAAATTCTCAGCCAGTGGGAAGGCTGTTCCTTTGACAGACTGTTGCAATGATGGTGTCGCTGTAATCACCAAATTACACCCTGGTCTGCTTCCCTAATCCTCTTGTACTTTCTCATCCTTTGAGAATAACACCTTGTTTTACCCCTCTCGCTTCATTTAAAATGCTCATTCTCTGATATTTGCCTACCCAAATATCATAAAAATATATCTTCATTGATTCCACCCCCCACAGCCTCTGAGAGGTGACTTGATGGAGGTATTCAAAATCACAAGGGGTCTGGACAGACTAGATAGGGTGTAACTGTTCCCACTTGTGAAAGCATCGAGAACAAGAGGGCACAGATTTAAAGTAATGGGTAAGGGAAGCAAAAGTGACACGAGGAAAGACCTTTTCACACAGCGAGTGGTTAAGGTCTGGAATGTGCTGCCTGAGAGTGTGGTGGAGGCAGGTTCAATTGAAGCATTCAAAAGAGAATTAGACTGTTATATGAAAAGGAAGAATGTGCAGGGTTATGGGGAGAAGGCAGGGGAATGGCACTAGTGAATTGCTCATTTGGAAAGCTCAATTCATTATGCTGTCTCTCCTCTGAGTCCATTGGTCTCCTATCCTCCCTTAATCTCTCATCCTATATAAACTCTGCTACCCATATTCACAGCCAGCTCCTTGACCTTGCCATCTCACGTGTCCTCTACATTGGGGAGACCAAGCGCAGACTGGGTGACCGCTTTGCGGAATACCTCCGCTCAGTCCGCAAGCAGGACCCTGAGCTTCCGGTTGCTTGCCATTTCAACACTCCCCCCTGCTCTCATGCTCACATCTCTGTCCTGGGATTGCTGCAGTGTTCCAGTGAACATCAACGCAAGCTCGAGGAACAGCATCTCATCTACCGATTAGGCACATTACAGCCTGCCGGACTGAACATTGAGTTCAATAATTTCAGAGCATGACAGCCCCCCATTTTACTTTCATTTTTAGTTATTTTTTCTTTTTTACATCTTTTACAACTTCTTTTTGCATTTATTTCATTTCATCTTAGTTTGTTCAGTTTGCTTACCCACTGTTTTTTTCATGTTTGCACTTGCTGCTGTTCAATATTGAGTCCGTTAACACCTTATCTGTATTAATGCTTTGTCTTTCAACACACCATTAACATATTGTTTGCCTTTGCTCCATGACCTTTTGGTCAGCTATGTGGCCTTGTCCAATCTACACCTTCTCCTTTGTTATCTCTTGCCCCTCCCCCACATCACTTGCTTATAACCTGTGACATTTCTAATACTTGTCAGTTCCGAAGAAGGGTCACTGACCCGAAACGTTAACTCTGCTTCTCTTTCCACAGATGCTGCCAGACCTGCTGAGTGGTTCCAGCATTTCTTGTTTTTATTACAGATAAGACTATCTATGATCCCTTCCTTGTACCACTCTCTACCCACATCCCTCTTACCCCACCACTAACCCTTCTGTGTCCGCCCCTGGAAAGAACACTCTCCCAATTCACTTACAACTGCACTTTCAAAATTCCAAATGTCTAGTCTTTGACCCTCCATTCACGACATTTCTGCAGCTACCCATCTACCCAACCACACCTTCACCTCCATCTTTGACGCCCTAGTTCCCATCAAAACCATTACTCTGTCTCACCCTGGCCATTCCCCTGATATAACCCTCATCTCTGCTCCCTTAAGTCCAAGGAATGCAGACTTGAAAGTATATGACAGACAACTAGCCATACACTGCCAGATCTGGCTGGATCACAAAACACTATCAGGTACATGGACTTTCAAAAGGTGTTTGATACAGTGCCACACAATAGGCCTGCGAGCAAAGTTATAGTTCATGGAATAAAAGGGACGGAAGCAACATGGATGCAGAATTGGCTGGGCGACAGGAAACAAAGGGTAGTAGTTAATGGATGTTTTTCAGGCTAGAGGAAGGTTTGTAGTGGCATTCCCCATGGGTCAGTGTTGGGACCCTTGCTTTTCCTGCTTTATATTTGGGCAGCGCAGTGGTTATCACCGCAGCCTCACAGCTCCAGCGACCCGGGTTCAGTTCTGGGTACTGCCTGTGTGGAGTTTGCAAGTTCTCCCTGTGACCGCATGGGTTTTCGCCGGGTGCTCCGGTTTCCTCCCACAGCCAAAGACTTGCAGGTTGATAGGTAAATTGGCCATTATAAATTGCCCCTAGTATAGGTAGGTGGTAGGGGAATTTAGGGAAGGTGGGGATGTGAGAGGGTAATGGGATTAATGTAGGATTAGTATAAATGGGTGGTTGATGGTCGGCACAGACTCGGTGGGCTGAAGGGCCTGTTTCAGTGCTGTATCTCTAAATAAATAAAATAAATATATTATGACCTAGACCTTGGTGGACAGGGCACAATTTCAAAGTTTGCAGATGATACAAAACTTGGAAGCGAGTGATTGAGATCTGGAATGCACTGGAGTGTGGTGGAGGCAGGTTTAATTGAAGCATTCAAAAGAGAATTAGACTGTTATATGAAAAGGAAGAATGTGCAGGGTTATGGGGAGAAGGCAGGGGAATAGAACTAGGTGAATTGCTCATTTGGAGAGCCGTTGCAGACTCAATGGGCCGAATGGCCTCCTTCTGCATTGTAACAATTCTGTGATTCTGGGTCCTGCTCTCATCTGCAAAAACTGCTTAGTATTTCAGGATCATCCTGGAATGCAAAGATAACCCCTGGCGACTTTTCTCCACTGCAAACCGGCTTATTAAACCCCTCTATTGTCTTCTCATCTGTAACAAGTATGAGGAGCTCCTAGACTTCTTTGCCACTAAGTTTAAGACCATCTGATCAGCTGCTTACCTCCCTTCCCCTGGCCTACTGGGCCAAACCTCCTCTAAGGTTCCCCTTGCCCTAGCTCTGAATTTGCATCTTTCTCTAGTTTCTCTCCTACCTCCCCTCTTGTCCAGGAGATCCATCTCTTGCTTACTCGACCCTATTCCCACTAAACTGCTGACCACCCAACTTCCCTTCCTGGCTCCCATATTAGCTGATATTGTTAATGGTTCTCTCCAGATAGAAATGATCAAATTCTGTATGGACCATCATGCCTCCTGAGCAGCTGGAACCATAGACATGTCACACCAAGGAGAGGAATTGGTTCAGGAAATGTACTGTTGATGGCATGTAAATAAGATGATTAGAAATAATTGTACAGTAAGACTATTCAATATTTTGTGATATTCTTTTCTTTTTTCTTTTGGGCCTCCTTATCTCGAGAGACAATGGATACACGCCTGGAGGTGGTCAGTGGTTTGTGAAGCAGCGCCTGGAGTGGCTATAAAGGCCAATTCTGGAGTGACAGGCTCTTCCACAGGTGCTGCAGAGAAATTTGTTTGTCGGGGCTGTTGCACAGTTGGCTCTCCCCTTGCGCCTCTGTCTTTTTTCCTGCCAGCTACTAAGTCTCTTCGACTCGCCACAATTTAGCCCTGTCTTTATGGCTTTGTGATATTACTTTTGACTTATTTGCAATATCTGTATGTCAGATATGGGTGATAAACTGCACTTTGTTTTTATCATATTCAAGTTGAATGTCCATTTGTGACGTTCTCTGTGAGTCCAATTCTTCTGCCATTATGTTCTTGACTAAACAATAAGTCGTTATCCCAGACAAGACTCAAATCCAGTCTGTGGCCCTGACCATATCTATAACTGTATCTGCAGCCTCTAATTTCACTCTTTCACCTTATGAACCACCATCCCAAAGCAGGTCTGTGACTCTAGCTGGATCTTCCCTGCAAATTGCTAGCTGGACCCCTTTCTTGATCAGTGCTCAGTGCACACCAACTGATTATGCAACCTGCAACAGTGAGCAGCTCCCTTCTTCACCTGGTCAGCAGCTGCCACCAAAATTGTGGTCTGCACCCAATGTCAGCTTCTTTTCCTATAATGTGATGCCACCCAAAAGAGAAAGTGAGAGAGAGATATGGAGAATGAGAAGTAAAAGGGAGAAACAAAATGCCAGTGAAAAAAAGAGAGGCAGAAAAAGTTCAATTATTGGTTGCAGATACAGAGATAGATTTGGCCAGGGTCACATACAGGATTTGAGTCATGTCTAGGGTATTCACACAAAGATACCAGAGAGGTAGGAAAGATATTACAGGTTATGTCTCATGAACACAATAGGAGATCCACTAGAGTATTCAATAAATAAACATTCATTAGATCTACTACACAAATTAACTGTACAAACTAAATTAACTGAACTAAATACCAATCCATACTCAAAATACATTGGGTATGAAATTCGGATCATTAGCACCCATTAGACCTCCAAAATTACGTCTGTAGCATGCAAGTCGTGCTGGAAATCATGTCGGTGAAGACGTTAGCGCATATGCAGTGTACTGTGAAATAATTTAAGAACCAATTGACTGCTGCAATGGGGGTACATCAGGGATGGATAAACTGATGTGTTCCTAATGGGGTCCCTCATCCATAATTATTTTGTGTATACAGTTTTTTTAATCTTACTATTTTACCAGCAAATGCACAAAAATGTAAAAAGTACAGGTGCATACACTGTGCAAATGAGTACTGAGATCACATGTCTAACTATTGCATCTATTACTCAGTTTTAATTTACTAATCCATTAGCCAATTCCGGATTTCCAATTAGCCACATCTAGCTAGTGGCTAATTTATTGAACAACACTGTCCTGGTAAATCTGTATTCTATCTCTCTAAGACTCAATATCCTTCCGATATGCGGATCCCAATACTGCACACAGTACTCTACCTGAGGTCCTCCTAAGATTTTATATCGGCTCATCATTACCTCTTGGATTTTATTTTCTATACCTCTTGAGGTACTGCCTGTTTCCAATGTGATACTGCTCTTCCACAGTACCAGTCCTACTTCCATTCAAAGTATAAGTAGACTTTTTTTTTTGCATAACTGCATTTCCTCACACTTAACTAACATTAAATTCCAATTGCCTCATTTAACCCATTCTCACATCTTGTCAATGTCACTTTGCAGTAATCTTTGGTTTTCTAAAGAATTAACTAAATCTATTTTAGTATAATCTTCAAATATACCTATCACATCCTCTCGACCTATACCTAGATTATTGATATACACAGTGAAAAAAGTGGCCCCAGAACTAAACTCTGTGGGCACCACTGCTTACTCTGAAAAAATGCCCTTAAGTCCTACTTTGTTTTCTCCATTCTAGCCAATTTTTAGTGTTTTCTATCCTCTCCCTAATTCCATAAACCGTAATCTCTCATAATCTCCCACATTGTATTTTGTCAAACGCATTCCTGAAGTCCAAAAGCACTACATCCAATGCATTTCGTCCATTTAAAAAAAAACATTCTTGGGTTATGTGCATCAGTAGAAAGGGCGGTATTTATTGCCCGTCCCTAGTTGCCCTTGATAAGATGGTGGCGAGTCTTCTTGAAACACTCTAGTCAATGTGGTGAAAGTACTTCCACAGTGCTATTAGGTAAGGATTTTGCCCAGTGACAAGGAAGTAACAGTGATATGTGTGCGACTTGGAAGATGTTAGTGTTCCCATGCAACTGTTGCCCTTGTCCTTCTAGGTGCTAGAGGACACAGGTTTGGGAGGTGCTGTTGAAAAAGCATTGGCAAGTTGCTGTAGTGCATCTTGTGGAGGGAGCCACAGTGCACTGGTGGTGATGGAAGTGGACATTTAAAGGTGGTGGATGGGCTGCCAATCAAGCAGACGACAACACATGTAATTTCAGCCTTAATTAAAGACCTGAATATTTTCCCTACTACTAATGTTAAACTAATTGGCCTGTAATTACTCAGAATAACTCTGACTTCCTTTTTAAATTTGGTACTGCATTGGCCACACTTCAATCCACTGACACACATGCACATTCAATGGAGTCCTGAAATACAATTTCTAGAGCCTCTGCAGTTTCCTCCTTCAGTTTTTCAGGGTCCTAGGATATATCCTGTCAGTTTCTGGTGCTTTATCTTCCTTTAGCCTAATTAACTTGTCTAAAATTTTTCCTTTCATCCATTACAATATAGCTCACCTCATTCTCAACCATCACATAATACTTGATTTCTTTAAGCAAGGCAAGACTGAATTTTCTTTGGGAAAGATTAGCACAGCAGGAAAGTGGTGCTGCTTAAGAAGCTAAATTCAGTAATTTAATATGTGGAGTCTAGGGACAAGGAGCAAAATGAATAGCACTCTGGCTACAGAACAGAAAACAGACAGTAAGGGTTAAATAAAAGCAAAATACTGCAGATGCTGGAAATCTGAAATAAAAACAGGAAGTGCTGGAAATACTCAGCATGTCTGGCAGCATCTGTGGAAATGTTTCAGGTCTGTGACCTTTACTCAGAATTGATGAAAGGTCACAGATCAGAAACGTTAACTCGGCTTCTCTCTCCACAGACATGTGTATTTCCAGCACTTTCTGAGTAAGGGTTAAAGGTAGTTACTCAGATTGGCAAAAGGTTGGAGTGATCTTCTACAAGGATCAGTGCTGGGACCACTGCTGTTCACCACTTAAACAGTTTTGACTCAAAAATCTGAAATACAATTTCAAAATTTGCAGATGACACCAATGTGAGGAGTGTAGTTAATATAGAGGACTGTGACGAAATACGGGAGATGTTAATAAACTTGCAGAATGAGCCTTTATTTGGCAAATGAACTTCAATATAGACAAGTATGACATAGAAGGTAGGAAGAATAAGGAGGCCACAGTCACTTAACTGGTTTATATCCTTTTAAAGGCTCTTTGCGTCCTCCTCGCAGCTTACTGTCTCATCTAGTTTTGCATTGTCAGCAAACATGGATATATTACATTTGGCCCCCTCATCTAAATCATTGATACAGAATGTTAATAGCTAAGGCCCAAGCACTGATCCTTGCACCAACTGATAGTTACACCCTGCCAACCTGAAAATGGCCAATTTATTCTTATTAGTTTTCCTGCCTTTTAGACAAACTTTATTTAAAAATAATAGAGGGCACTGAAAAAAATTTGCTATAATACCAGAACAGAGAGGTTATACCTATCAAAAAAGATTCAAGCTGAGGCTCTTTTCTCTAGGCTGGTTCTTCACACGAGCAACTCAGCTAGTTGCACTCCCCACCTTTACCCGATAACCCTGCAAATTTTTTTCTCTTCAAATTAAATTTACTGTCACTACACTCTCAGGCAGTGCATTCCAGATCCTAACAACTCATTGCGTCAAAAAGTTTTTCCTCAAATCCCCTCTGGTTCATTTGCCAATCACCTAAATCGGTTTTTGACCCTTCCACCAATGGGAATGGTTTCTCCTTATCTACTCTGTCTAAACCCCTCATGATTTTGAAAACCTCTATCAAATCTCCTCTCAACCTTCTATTCGCTAAGAAGGACAGCCTCAGCTTCACCAATCTATCCACGTAACTGATCTCTCTCATCCCTGTAACCATTCTCCTAAATCTTTTCCGCACCCTCTCCATAGTTGTTGAGATGATGTTTCCACTTCTGGGCAAGACCAGACTAGGTGCCATACATATAAGATAGTTACTAATAAATGTAATATAGAATTGAGGAGAAACTTCTTTACGTAGACAGTTAGAATGTGGATCTTACTATCGCAAAGAGTAGAGGCGAATAGCATAGATGCATTTAAGGGGAAGCTCCTTAAACACATGAGGGAGAAAGGAATAGAAGGATATGTTGACGGAGTTAACTGAAAAAGGGTGGGAGGATTGTGTGGACCATAAATACTGGAATGTGCCTGTTGGATAAAATGGCCTGTT
Source organism: Heterodontus francisci (assembly GCF_036365525.1). NCBI lineage: Eukaryota > Metazoa > Chordata > Chondrichthyes > Heterodontiformes > Heterodontidae > Heterodontus > Heterodontus francisci. The sequence continues at coordinate 147,569,826 of NC_090373.1, read as the reverse complement.
TCTGTGCTGTATATAGTGTTTAGTATGAAGTAACTAAGAAATGTAATGATATGTAACATTTCACCTACAAAAAGGAAGGTAAAGGTGAATCAACTAAATCCAAAGAGATGGTAAATTCTTTCATTACTTCTTTAAATTTTTTGTTGTGCCTATGCCCTATTCCTATTACCAGCATTGTTTCAAATCACTTATTTCTATGACGTCTCTTGGTAAATAACTCAGGAATGATCTTTCCTAATGTAAATAGTACCCCTATGACATCCTAATCCAGGTGATGGTAGAGCAGGCAGGAAGTGGTGAACAGAAAGCTTTGAAAAGTCAAACAACATTTGGTTCTATTCAAATAAAAACTTTAAAAATTTACTTTTTTTAATTTAAAAATATAAATATTGTTTCACTTCAGTTTGTGGCAGTACTCATTAAACATTCAAAAATCTAGTCAAACATTTATTTTAAAAAAGGAAGCTACATATAAAAGCTGAATGGAAAGTGTTCCCACATTACATCAAACGTTATAACATTGTACCAAAACTACAGAACACCTTAAAGTTTGTTATAGCTGCTGTAAAAAAAACTCTCCATGAGGAGAAAGAAGTTTACATGAATGTAATACCAATACATCGTTCACACAAAATGAAGATTTCAAAAAAAAACATAATTTCTCTTTAGCATGTACATTCTCACATTCATTCAAAACATAAAGCAACCTCTTAAAATATTCACTACAGAACTCCTGTATTTACTTTGGACCTGTTTCACATCATTTTCCTATGTTCTAATTTTGCATGCTCCACAATGGATATCAGTCTATGGGGTGAAATGATGATTTGGTGTTAAAAAAAAAAATCAGAGATACTTAGAAAAAATTAAGGAATGGTGGAATGCTCAGGCTATATTGTAAGTGAAAAATACCTCATAATGCATGTATGATTACATTACAAGTGGCTTATGTAAAGGTATCAGAAGTAGAATAAATGGTTCCCCCTCGGGGATGTAGTTTTTAAATTGAACACAAAAGGGGAATATTTCTGGGGCAGAAATTTCTCCACAGGAAACACAAAGTATGGAACACCAATGAAATGCCAGTGAAGTATATTACCCTGTCTCCTCTCCCAAACTTCATTAGAAGCAAAATTTCAATTGCACAAAAATTCAATTTTAATGCAAAATTCATATTTTCTCCATTGATTTAGATTCACAAGAGATCTGATTTGGATTTGACCGTTCAAATCTCAACAGCTCTGCACAACATGCACTCAGTACCATACACAACCTGATGTGACACTTTAACCTAACATTAGGCTTATGATCGATTTGACGTGAATGGTTTTAAACATATGGTGGCAGTCAGCAGCAAAGGATCAACGCGAACCATTCACCTCGCTGACAACATCAACTTGAAACTTTATGGAAACTTTAATTAGTCATAAAATGTCCTAAGGCGCTTTACAGGAGCGTTATTAAATTAAACCGGACACCAAGCCACATAAAGAGCTATTAGAGATGGTTAAAGATGAGGGTTTTAAGGAATGTCTCAAAGGAGGAAAAAGTCGAGAAAAGTAAAGGTTTAGGGAGGGAATTCCAGAACTTAGGACCTCGGCAGCTGAAGATAGAGCTGGCAATGGTGGTGCAATTAAAATCAGGGTTGCACATGAGGCCAAAATTGGAGGAACACAGATATCTTGGAGGGTTGAAGGGCTGCAGGAGGTTACAGAGATGAGATGGGGCAAGGCCATGGCAGGATTTGAAAACAGGTATGAGAATTCCAAAAGTCAAGGTGTTGTTTAACCTGGAGCTAATGTAAGTTAGCGAGCACAGCAGTGATGGGTGAACAGGACTTGCTGCAAGTTAGGAAAGGGGCAGCAGAGTTTTGGTTGAGCTTAACTTTATACAGGGTGGAAAATGGGAGGCCAGCCAGCAGAGCATTGTAGTAGTCCGGTCATGAGGTGACAAAAGCATGGATGAGTGTTTCAGCAGCGGATGAGCTGAAGCAGGGGCAGAGTCGGGAAGTGTTACAGTGTGGAAATAGGCAGTCTTAGTGGGAACGTGAATATGTGGCCGGCAGCTCACCTTGGGGTCAAATACAACACCAAGGTTGTGAACAGTCTGGTTTAGCATCAGACAGTTACCAGGGAGATGGCTGGATTTGGTGGTTCGGGAATGGAGTTTGTGATGGAAATCAAAAGAAATGGATAGAATTTTCTCAGGCAGTCGGAGGTGGGTTCAGGGGTGAGCAGGGTGGGAACGTCCTGGAAGTTGATGTTAGGTTGGGGAGCTGACATGATCCCGCCCTCTGCCAGCTGTCCCGAGGATGGGATTGAAGGACAGCAGGAAACCCCCTTGGATCTGTCGGGTAAGTAATTAATTAGGTAGTGAGGTTGTTATCAGGCAATTATGAGGTCCTTTAGCCCTGAATCCAGGATTTCCCAGTCATGAAGCATGTTTCCCGACCTGTCAGCAACTCACCAAGGTCACCAAGGAGAGTGCACAGTGGGAAGAGCTTCCTCAGGTGAAACTGACAAGATGGGAAGGCTTTGATCAGTTACAATTGAAGAGTTTCAACCATGGCCAGTGAGAGACTGTTGTTCAAAGCACTTCTCTCAGAAAGTGCTTTCACGATCTGACAGGTGATTGCCAACTACTTGGAAGGCATTTCATCCTGCACTTCCCTGCTGCAAGCCTTCACCATGGCATGGGAGTAGTTCATGCAACTCCACCTTCCACCTCTGCTGAGGGCCAATAGCAAAGGCCACACCATCACCAACAGCAAACCAATAGCAACACCAGCTTCCTTCTCAGCCGCATGCCCCTACACAGGAATGGGCAACAAGATCCAGGTGGAAGGAAGCAGGACCACCCACCCCCACCCCCCCAACCAAACAGGCAGAGGATCAACTCTCACCATAGCTGAGCACCAGTGCCTCAGGAGGCTCAGGCTCTCCTGTGACAGATTACTGCTGACATCTGCAGTCTCATGGAGCAAGACCTCCTTCTCAGTGGGGCAGGTCGGTATGCATTGACAATGACCAACCAGGTGCCGGTCACTGAAGGGCCTCCCACCTCCCCCCACAAGGTCTCTGCCTTTTGCGACATTGTGTCCTCTCTTCTGCAATGAGAGAAAGCAGAGAGTTGTGAGTGCTTTTAATGGTTTACGTGCAGAGGAGCGACTGAGGAGGGTGACTGTGAGGCATGGGTGCAAGAGGGCATTAAACTGAGGGCAAGTGTCAGTGGTGACTGCTGAAATGGGAGTGTGACAAGGTGCCTTGAGAGACAGGAATGGTTGGAGCAGCAAGTTGTGTTGCCCTGAGGCGTACTATGCAGCAGTCAGGGCAAGTCAGAGTGTGAGGCTTGGCATCTGAAAGTGTTATGCCACTCACTTGTCATCCCTGGGGCAGGAGGGGGTTGGGAACAGCCCCCTGCCACCCACCCAATTTTATGCCTCCACTGCCCACCCGCAAACCCGCTATTTTGGAGGTTGTTAAATTCCGGCCTTCATAAGAATTTTAATAACACCGAGGCAGGGGCGGAAACAAACTGGAAGGATTCAAACATGGAGTTCAGGGAAAGATTAATATATATTTGAGGGTCAATAATTGTTTATTTTGAAGGGAGCTGTGCTGATGGGAAATTTGAAGAGGATTGGGACAGTACCTGAGGAGGGAGTACCGTTAACACTATCAGCTGACATGGGGGCTGGGAAGAGAAGTTGAGTGGTCAACAGTTTAGTGGGACGAGGGTCGAGGGAGCAGGAGGTGAGTCTCATTGACAAGAAGGTGGCATCACATGAGATCATTGGCTGAGTCATAGCTATCAGAAAGGAAGATGGTTGTGTTTGTTGGAGGCCAAATATCTCAGCCCCAGGACATTACTGCAGGAGTTCCTCAAGGGCAGTGCCCTAGGCCCAACCATTTCAGCTGCTTCATCAATGACCTTCCCTCCAGGAGGTCAGAAGTGGGGATGTTTGCTGATGATTGCACAATGTTCAGCACCATTTGTAACTCCTCATATAATGAAGCAGCCAGTGTCCAGATGCAGCAAGACCTGGACAACATTCAGGCTTGGGCTGGTAAGAGGCAAGAAACGTTTGTGCCATACAAGAGCCAGACAATGACCATCTCCAACAAGAGAGAATCTAACCATTATCCCTTGACCTTCAATGGCATTACCATCGCTGAATACCCCACTATCAACATCTGGGGGTTACCATTGACCAGAAACTGAACTGGACCAACCACATAAATGCTGTGGCTACAAGAGCAAGTTAGAGGCTAGGGGTTCTGCAGTGAGTAACTCACCACCTATCTCAACAATGCCTGCCCACCATCTATAAGGCACAAGTCAGGAGTGTGATGGAATACTCTCCACTTGCCTGAATGGGTGCAGCTCCAACAACACTTACAAAGCTCGATACCATCCAGGACAAAACAGCCCGCTTGATTGGCACCCCATCCACAAACATTCACTCCCTTCACCACTGATGCACAGTGGCAGCAATGTGTACTATATACAAGATGTACTGCAGCATCTTACCAAGATTCCTTCGACAGCACCTTCCAAACCTGCGACATCTACCATCAAGGACAAGGGCACCAGATGCACGGGAACACCACCACCTACAAGTTCCCCTCCATACCACACACCATCCTAACTTGGAACTAGATCACCGTTTCCTTACTGTCGCTGGGTCAAAATCCTGGAACGTCCTTCCTAACAACACATGTTGGTGTACCTACAAGGACTGCAGTGGTTCAAGAAGGCAGCTCACCACCACCTTCTCAAGGGAAATTAGGGATGGGCAATAAATTTTTGTCTTGTCAGCGAAGCCCACATCTCAGATACGAATAAAAAAAAAGATTCAGGCTTGAGTTGATAAGTGGCAAGTAACATTCACATCACACAAGCACTAGGCAATGACCATCTCCAACTAGAGACAATCTAACCAGCTGCCTTTAACATTCAGCGGCATTAACATCACTGAATCCCCCACCATCAACATCCTGAGTGGGTTAACATTGACCAGAAACTGAACTGGACCAGCTACATAAATACTGCGGCTACAAGAGCAGGGCAGAGGTTGGGATTTCTGCAGCGGGTGACTTACCTCCTGACTCCCCAAAACCTGACCACCATTGACAAGGCACAAGTCAGGAGTGTGATGTAATACTCTCCACATGTTGGCCAGGATCTTATTCGGGCAAGGACCCCGCATGGCCCCTTCTGTGGGAGGCCCGCGGAAACTATTGCCAATTAGGCACTAAATTGGATAGTGACAGGCCTTCCACAGGATCAAGGGCTCCGCGACGGAAGTCATGCCCTCAGAAATGCCAGCCAATGAGGTTGGCAGGTCTTTAACTGAGTAGCGCCACCATGGAGGCAGTGGCTGCTGCCAGTGGAGCAGCCACCCGAGGTCCAAGCCAGGAAGTATAATGCAGGAAATATAAATTAAATTTAAATGATAGCTTTCCGTTTCTGCCAAAGCAAATTTTCTAGTAAGTGCCTCTATATATAAACATTGTCTTGTTCAAAGTAATTCCTGTTCTCTATCATTCGAAATGGGGGTTGGGAAAAAAGTGATAAAAGCACATGAAAATGTTTACTTGCATCATTACAACAACATTAGCTGCTCCTTCGCAAATCTTAAGGTACTGAATATTGACCTGAAATGAAATAAGGGCAGTAATAAGCACTTTGGTGAATATTAATTACTTTAATACTTGAAAATAATGTTACTGCGTGAAGTCTTATTTCAATTTTCTCTCCATGCTGTCTTGATTTGCTACTTTCAGCAATCAACAGCAATTTTTGTCATTTTAAATAGTTTTTATGTTGATGAACTGTTGGTTTTCCAGTGTTTGTTCTTTGAAGTCTTCAACTCTTAACCTAGTAAGAATTACACATTATGAGTCTGTTGCCAACTGAACTTTGCAATTGGGTGCGAACATATTTGTGTGCATGTAACATATTCTTATAGTACAAGTCTATTAAAAATAATGTTCAAATTTTTCTAAACAAAACATGAGAAATTGAAAGTTTGATTTTAAATCAGAGGCCCATGTTGGCTATTAATTGCCAATTCTTTAAGAACAAAGGCTTATAATTTCTTCAATTAGTTGCAATTAGCATATTACTGATAAAGTAGGATTATATAACTGAAAAAAATGAGAGGTAAGCTTTACTATTCACACTGGAATGAAGTAATCTCTTACTAAGTCTGTAAGATAGCCCTTCTTACTTGTATATAACTTTTCTCCTGTTATTAACAACTCAGGTTGTAACAGATACTAAAGAGTGCACTCATTATTCAATAACAATATTTTTGAAGGTGCTTATAAATAATATGCATACAGTTTTTAGGCTTTATCTGAAGTGAAAAGCTGAACAGGGATAAAATATTGCATGTAAAAACTAAATAAGTTGACATCTGTACCTTGCAGTGCAGTTCATGCAGCACTTACCTCACCAAAATGCACAAAAGTAGAATGTAATCATCAGACTTGAGACTTCACTTACTTGTGGACAGAAATTTGTTATACTGAAACAGTCAACAGACCAGGCGGCATCTGCGGAGAGAGGAAAGCAAAAAAGCAAAATACTGCAGATGCTGGAAATCTGTGGGTTCTGACGAAAGAACTGAAATGTTAACCCTACCTTTCTCTCTCTCTCCACAGGTGCTTCCTGAGCTGCTGCGTGCTTCCTGCACGTTCTGTTTTATTAAAGTGCATATGCTGCTGCATGAGCCAATACAGGGAGAGTTCCTCTGTTTGACACTCCAGAACAATGTCCCCAGAGGACAGCAGTACACCAGCTCTGTCTGAAACTGGTAGTTAGGCTCAATGGTCTAAACAATACATTGGTGTCATTTACAACATTCTGCACTCTTAGGAATTATTGCACCTTGGAAAATCTGTGTTGTGTTGAACTGATGCTGCTATTCCACAGAGAAAATGATGAAATGTGTTGTCCCTTGCAAACATGGCCTCTGTTTAGAAGCTTGATAGATCTGTGGCCAGCCACTTGACTGATTTGGTATGTGTCAATGGTGGTGGCTCAGAAGGATACAGTGGTGTAATAGTTTATTTTGACAATAACCTTCATGGCCATGAGATCCACATGTTACAAGTTCTGAGGTTGGCCTCCAGAAGCCTCACTGCCAGATCTTACTTTGGCTTCTCTTCTCGTGTTCTATTTCTAAGACTGCCTTCCTCTGACACAGCCAATAAATGTGGGTCCTGAACTAAAAACGGGTGTATATAATACATGAGATATACCCACATAGGGCTTTCTTGGCATCTTGCACTGGATTGTGCGCTTTACCTTCCATTTGGCCACTGGCCCTCCAAGGTGCTGCCTGTTATCATCTGCAAGGCACTGGCAAGCCCCATCATGGCTGCCATCTGCCTTCGACACTCGTGCTCGGCAGGCATCTCCCACCCTCCTGGTAACAGCCGGTGCCACTAACTGAGTTCCGAGCTCGCCTCTGACCCAATTAAGGCACTTACATTTGAAGGTAGTGTCGCGTGAGCGACGCAGTGTCGGGATCTGGAAATTATCTGGGCGTTTGGTTCCTGACCCCAATTTGAAAATCAAGCCCATTATGTTTAATACATACACATGCATTGACCAATACTGCTACTGGTTGGATAAATATTGTCTAACTGCCAAATCTAAACACTAACTAGCTGTAGCGCACTAGCAGTGTGATTTTATTTAATGAAACAACTATTGTCACAAAAGCTTTAAGTATTGCTAGTAACCATCTTAGATATCATCCAATTACATCTGGCACAGAAAGGAAGAAAAATTTTAATAGTCCAAAGTCATATATAAAATTTATGATACTACCAAAACAATATTTACTGTAATAACAGAAAATGTGTGTAACTTATTAATGCAAGCAGCTCTCATCAAATGCTCAGATCTATAACAAAATGTCTTTAACACTCAGTCATCAAGCCCAATGACAACTGCATTTTACAAAATGCTTATTTTTCTTCTCAGAATTATGTTTTTGCACATTAGATGGCATATTATCATTTAATTGTTTTGTTTATATCATTGATTTATTTCAATTCTTGACTGTCAAACATGACCATCAAGATATTCAAGACTGGAAATGGGCACAGAGGGAATAATCCATGCACTTGAATGAATAGGCTTAAGGCACCTTTTTTTTAAATTCATCCTTGGGATGTGAGTGTCACAGGCAAGGCCAGCATTTGTTGCCCTTCCCTAATTGCCATGGAGTAGCGGTGGCGGAGCCGCTTACAACTGAGTAGCTTGCTAGGCCATTTCAGAAGGCAGTTAAGAGTGAACCATATTGGTGTGGATCTGGAGTCACATGTAGACCGGACAGGGTAAGGACAACATATTTCCTCCCCTGAAAGAAATTAGCGAAACAGATAGTGCTTCCTACAATCTGGTAGTTTCATGATCATTATTAATGAGACTAGCATGTAATTCCAGATTTTAATTAATTGAATTTAATTGCTCCAGCTGCTGGGCTGGGATTTGAACTCATTTCTCTGCAGCATTAGTTCAGGCCTGTGGATTACTAGTCCAGTAACATTACCACGATGCTACCGTTCCCCAGTAATGGGTGTTTCCAGGCAGATCACCGGAATAAAGGTCTCAATGATCGGGCCGTTGCAATACCTGCAGCTACTCTCTAGAATGTCATTAACGTGACCTGGGAAAGGGGTATCGGTGACCAGGATAGGGATGGTGATGATGATCAGGGAGGGTCGAGGTCATGAAAAATGGTGATAATGGTTTTAATGTGGTACTGTTAGGAGCACTCCTGCTCCTTTGCACCTTATGGTGTCAGTTTAGGCCACAATTATGTAAGAATTCAAACAGGTGGTTAAAAATTGTGGGAGAATCACACGTCATGTATTAAAAAGACACCACTAGATATTAATCAAAATGAGAAAAAAAGACAAGTAAGAACTATTTTTATTTGTTATCTTAGTTAATAGTATCAAAATAAGATGTTGGGAAATTAGTTTTAAGAGTCTGAATACTTAAAACATATAAACTTTAATCTACAAAATTCAAGTGTGTGAAATATAAAATATACAAGTACAGCTATAATTGTACTTTTTAAAATTCAACTCTCCCATTTATATAAAAAATGAACAGTAAGGATATAGGGCGTATATGAAATTGTACTATACTATGGAGCATGGTCTGGAATTTCCATTAATTTCAGGGGGGCTGGGGGAGGAAAATGTTAGTTACTGTTGCAAAAACTGCCTTTTTTAACCATATTAAATCCAGTATTCAAGTCATATACTTTAGACAAATATTTGTGCCTCCTTAGTAAAATGCCAGACTGGTACCGTAATTGTAAATAGAGGGGAATGCCAACATAAACAAAATCAATACTCTACAGTTTTCATTAAAGTGGGTGCTTTGTGCAATACTTACATACATTTTCTTTACTTTTATTTCATCTATGTAACCAAAATACACAAATTAATACATTAAAGAACTTAATACATTATTTTTTTTACTCTTTTTCCACCAAGGACAGAGGTAGAAGCAGCTTGCATACCGTGGCCGCATGTTCAAATACAAATGAATTGTGAATGCTCAAACTTAATAAAGACAAAAATCAACCTCTCATGAAATAATTTTCTTGAATTAAGTTTTATTTTAAAAATAGGATCGGAATAAGGATCCCAAGGGAAATGGCAAAATGCTGTTCTGCAGATATGAACAGTATAAAGTATATAATATATAAAGTGTATGGAGTTTCCCTGTATTCCACTGCAAATTATTTTTGATAAACCCACAGTAATGGTATCTCAAGGGAAATCAACATTTCTCAAATTGAATACCATTTTGGTTACGCACTGATGTTCCAAAATGCTCTTAAAACATCTAGATCCCCACAATTTATCACAACATAGCAATAAGTCAAGTAAAACTCCAAACACAGTATATGTTATATGACAAACATATCAGGGAGTGAATTAAAATGTTAACCTAATCTCAGGGTTCTGATGACATTCATGAACTGTTCAGATTTAATTCTTATCAGAATCCCTTAAATAGGATATGGCCTCAAAACTCACTCACAGGTATCCATAATTTTATTTACACCATGTTTGACAAAGAATTACAAAAGGAAAAGAGACACTTTAATTCAGTTTGCATTACTGTTAAGGACCAGTAAGAATGAAACAAGGTCACATTTAACTCGTACAGAAAATGACAATTATTTCTTGGTTCACTGGTTATTAAAAAAATCTAACAGAAGCAAATATTTAAACAATAGCCAGAATGATGCAAGGGTGCATACCATAGTAACAGTCTCCAAATTGACTGGATATAGCACACTGGTATCTTAATGAGTATGATGCTCATCTAAATATCTGTAGTATTTGTAAGTGATGAATTGCAAAATTGTTTTCTTTCCTTAATAACAGTTAATACAAAAACAGATAATAGGGTGACAATCTTATTTAAAAACAACTATTTTTTTAAAAATCCAATCAAACAAAAATGGTAAACCAAGAAATAAAAACTGTCACATTACTTCAGAAAAATGAGTAGCAAAAGAAAACAAGCACACTTCAGTGAGAAGATTACAGTCAAATCAAACATCACCCTTAAATTGCCACGGGAAAATCAGAACTGGGACAAAATTCTAAGTAACAAAGAAATATTCTGCTTCAGAATGTACTGTTTACATTTGGCAGTTTGGAAGAAAAATGATCTGCAATCATGTATACATTTACTGCATGCAGTGCATGGCATCTCATCACTTTCAAAAGTGATTATCTGTGCTCTCATGTTTAAAAACACAGCTTTGCTTGTTATATACATATAAGTAGGTGGTGTCAAAAGTTAGAAAACCTCTGGAGTGTAATAATCTTTGTCCCAGCCCTAACCATTAACAAGAAAAAATGGAAAAATTGATATATTCAAGGCACAATCACCAAATGCTATTCCTTTAGAGGGAAGATACTGACTTAATGTAGCATAACAGACATTGGAAGAAAGTGCACAAAACGACACTGTGTAGTAATGTACTATTTGCAAACATCCAATAAAAAGTAATTTGACCACTTAATTACTGATTACAAAAAAGCCAACTTTTCTTTAAAATCAGAAAATAGTGTGCAAGCTCCAGAACAGATTACTGCATGGAATGAATTTTAAACCATGTTTCTCCCTAGAAAGCCCAGTAAGCATAATTGAGCTAATATTCATATACAATGGGACTTTTAAACCATGACATTTATTAACTGCGTACCAGTGCCAAGTAAGTTCCCATGAAATCCTGTACTATTGAAGGGTGGGGGAAATTCTCACAAACTAAACAAGTCCGGAAATTTCGGCACAATTCACATGCTTGGCAATTCTAAAATCTCATAACCTTTCCCAACCTATAAAGAAGTTGGGCATGTTCTCATAAACCCTTTATAAAGTGTTTATATGTGAGTGTGCTATAAAGCCATTGAATAGATGGCACATCTCAACCCCATCCCTGTACTATATCTTAAAATATTTTTTCTACTTACAATATACAATTTTTGTGTGTGTGTGTGTGTATGTATGTGAAAACATAACTAAAACCAGTCTCCTTTTCTACTTCGGCAAAAGTTTTTTTCCTGATTGTGTAAGGTAAGCAAGAGACAACCACTCTGTTCCAGTGCAATGCAGTCTTTTTCTTTTTTGTTTGCCTCTACATTCAATAAATGGGAGAAGCAGCTTACAATTGCTTCACAATAGTGGGAACATGATGGGCTATTTATGCAATTCTTTGGAAAGCTTGAATTACAGGTGCCCAAATGCACTTGAAGTCAACTGTGGGTTCTCTGCAGTACATTATGACTGACAAATGAGCAAGGACTGATTGTTATGATTGTTAACTTGGCGGGGGGCAGGGGTTGGAGTGGGAAAGTACAACCCTAAATATCTGACAAAATAACTCTCTATATGTATTTTTGATGACAAAAACACAACTGTACCTGCATAGTGGGAATGAGCAGGTAGTTACACATAACCAGTAGTGCAAAAACTTGCAATAATTTTCTGATTGATAATGAATGTATGAAATGATCAGAAACTGGAAAAGCAAGGCATGCAAGTGGAAAATTCTTTGACTTCAGGCTTTGATGGCATATATTTTGGGATTCAAAATAAGAGTAAAATTAATTTTTTAACATCCTTACCAATGTAGCATTAAGCTTGCAGACTTCAACTTAAAAATACTCATTGAAGAGCGGGAGCACATTTGCCGATGTACAAACCAATTCACCAATAAACAACACTATTCCAAACTTTTCCTTAAAAAAATGCAAGGCAGCACAACACATTTTGTATCGAAGGTAAAAAATACTACACATATGAATGTATCCAAACACCAAGAAATTTAAGGAATAACAAAAGAACTTAAAAAATACGGACCAACATTCATTTCTAAATTGAATGACCATCAATGTAGACTTTTGGGGCGCAAACATTTCATCTAAATATTGCATTTGCTTTCAGGGATACTGAAACATGAAAATCACACTTTGAATGTATTTGATTTTATTGTTTTAGATGACTTTTATAAATGCTTGGCAGGTTCAAATAACAGATTAAAAACAGAATGGAATACCTAAAATATCTCTGAACATAAAAGAATGAAAATCAGATGTTTAAAAGGCATTTTTTAAAATGAAAAGAACTCATCAAATTTAGTAGCAAATAGGTGGCAAAACTGTAACATTAATGATTGACAAGTGCAAATACTAACTGATCCTAACCCTTAAATCTGCAAATTTGCCCCACCACCAAAACAAAACCATAATCTACAGTTCTTCAGAGAACAGAAGATGGAAGTAGAAGGTGAAAATGTACATCAGAACGCCAATATTCTAACATGAATTAGTGCTGGCAAACATCAAAAATTTGTGCATTGATATAATGTACCAGGCAGTAACTAGCAAATACAAAACAAGATCTTAAACTCTCGAGAGATTAATTGGTTACTAAATCAGTCCTTGCTCAGTTTGCCTTCTGATTAAACCTAACTTGAATCATATCTTCAACCAGTCTGCAAGTGAGAACGCAGCGACCTCAAGTGCAACAATCCCTTACCTGTTCTTGTCTAAACAAGTTTCATTGAGTAGACAAAACACTACAGACATTTACCAACCAATCAGGTTGGCCTTTGCTTTTTCAGTCAGTTTGCGCAGCCTGCCCCTACTGGATGTTCCAAAAGTTAAAGAGGAATCTTCAAACAGTAGCTGCCTTTGCTCCTCCTCTGAATCCTCCTCGTTGTAGCATGTTGTCCGTCTACCTTGATTCCTTGTTTTCATGACAGATTTAGAGCCCATGGACTCCTCAGTCCTTTCGTCCTCTTCCACAGGCTCTATAGGCTCAATGGGCTCCTTAGGCTCGTCATGCTTCCTACTGTTGCTCCTTGTTTGCATCTTACGTTTAGCAGCAACTGTCAATTTGGATTTAGCTTGTAGACTCTTTCCTTTGGGTTTCCTGCCTCTTGTTGGCTTCTTCTGCAACAATTTTCTTTGTCTGTTGCTCTCTGAACCAGAGCTGCTTTCTGAGGTAGCTTCTTCACCATTCTCATTGGATATGTCTTTTTTTACTTCTGCTTTCTTCATTTCATTCTCATGTCCAATACCAAGTAGTTCTTTTTTACTTTTCCTACCTCTTTTCTTACCAGGTCCTTTAAGACTTTTTAATTCCCCTGGTTTCCTACCAGGACGTCTCTTGACCACAGATTCAGAGATACATGCACTGTGCCCATTTATTTGTGGGGTCTTCTGTGCTGAAGACTCAGCTTTGATGTCACCTGTATATTAAATGAAAAATAAATATATATGTAAAAAAGCATATAAGGTAATATAAAATGTACTAGCATTATATTCAATAGAATTGAAAACAACATTAATTTTTTGGACACTTTTGGTCAAAAGCACAAGTTTTTCCATCCTTTCATATTTAGGCATAGCTGGATATTATCTCTTAATTTTACTATCTTAGTTTTAATTCAACTGAAGAATTGACTACCATCAAACATAATTTTAATTTGGCAACTCTTACCCTAAACCCTTCTGCCTCTGCATTTTTCTCTCCATCTTTTAGTAACCTACTCAAAGCTAACTTTCTGAAAAACTGTTGGTCACCCTTCCTAATTTCTCCCTCTATGGCTTGGCATCCATTCCCTTATCCAGCTCCATTGTGAAGCACCTTGGCACATTTTGTATATTAAAGGCACTATATAAATGCCAGGTAGTTATATAATCTCAGAAGTCTAATGTCCTTCTTGTTAGCCTCTGATTTTCTACCATCATAAATTCCAACTTTACCAAACTTAACCATCCATATCCAATTCCACACTGACTCTTGATCACCTCTCTACTTACTGACTAACACTCGGTCCCTATATTCTAAATTTAAAATCCCTAACTTCATCTTCAAATCCTTCTATAATTCCCGAACCTTATAGCCACTTCTGTACCCTTTTAACCTCCAAACCTGTCAATTTGTATATCCTACTCTCTTTTTGTCCTACCAGTCACAGCAGTGCTTGTAGCTGCCTCTGCGCTACACTCTGCAACTCCTTATTAAATCCCTCTATGTTACCACTTCTAAAAACATCCATTGCCCTACGATTTCCTTTATGAAGCTTGTGGGATTTTGTTCTACATTAGAAGCACTACGTAAATGCAAGGCGTTGTTATTGCAAAGGTACCCCAAAACAGAAAATCTCTGAAAACCACTGGTGCACAGGATACAGGATATAATTAGTATATGATCTGAGGGAACAATTTCTTCTGGTTACTGTGTGTTTGCAGGAATTTTTTCTCTGGTTGCTATGCATTAGCAGCACTTAATCATAACAGCAAAATGTCCTGTGGTTGCTATGCATTAGGAACATTGTAAATGTAGCAGGAACATTACCAATTGTTATGTGTAAGCAATATTGTAAACATAATGGGAAATTTCTACTGGCTGCTACCTGCTATTAACATTGAAACTGTAATGGGAAAATTTCTTTATTGCTATTTCTACTGAAATAAGCATGTTCTAATAGAACATTTTAATGATTTTGTTGGGAATAAAAAATTTTCCCAACTACACTTATGATATTATTTAGACATATTGACTAGAGGAGTGCTTTCCTTGCATATTTTAATAGAGGACTCCCTTTAATAATAATGCTAACCATTAACTGGTTCGCTATGTTGGTGACATGTAATGGCTGAAAAATGTGAACGCTTTATTACACATCAACAGGTCACTCCCCACTAAGATGTGTCCATCAAAACAATCAATTAGATATGTGACTACAGAAGCAATTGGTTAGTGTAAGCCAGTTTTAAGATACTTGCCTTTAGGTTGTTTGTATGGTGTTGGTTTATTTCTACGTGTTAACCTCCTTTTCTCAGGCTCTTCATCTGTCAATGAAGTCTGAGTATTGTGTTTTGATTCAGATAGTTTAGGATTACAGAGATTGTTCTGGGCTTTCGATGGCTTAGCGTTATAGTCTGCTAAAACAAATATTAAAAAGAAAAATTTCTTAAATACATAAGGCTGAGAAATGGGGCTCATTACTACCCATGCTTTGGCCACTATGAGAGTCCTTAAAGCTCCAAAATAGTGTCCGCAACATGCGTGCTAATTGCGCCGGATGCCATATTAGGGAGCGCCTTCGCACACGCGCAGTGAATGTCTGCCAGAAGTACACAGAGCAGGTGGATCATGACATCAATCTACGTGCAACGCTGATTTAATGCCAGCACTGCCTTTTTGGAGCTCAACGCTCCAACTAACATTCTATTTTAACTTAGCACAACTGAACACATCTTCAGCAGCAGGAGGACCTCCCAACGCCAATGCTATTTAAAGGCATCATCAATTACCTACAGGTTAGTTGCTGGTTGAGTTCTTCAGGCTGTTGCTACAATGCTCGAATGTTCAGTGCTTTCTATAGATGTTTTAAGTTGCAAAAGCCTATAGGGAATGGTGTGACAGGTGCTAATTTCAAGGCTTCTGCACTAACCACTTGTTCGCAGACATGGATTCATCAGTAGCATTACCCTTGGAATACAGCATGACTTGGAGAATGAGCAGAAGCCATGCAGAGCAGGACAAGTGGCTGGAAGAGTGAGGAGGAGAAGCAGGAGAAGGGCATTGAGCAGTAGGTCATATCTGCTGAGTGTGCTCAGGGAGTGAATCTCCTGCCTGAACCTCAGCGAGGAATGACATGTGAGACATCTGCACTTCAGTAACAACATCCTCCTTGAAATCAGCCATCTGCTGCAGCCACAACTGCAACCTCGGAGTCTGGCAAGAACTTCATTACCATTGGCTGTGCAGGTGACTATGATGAATATTTATGCATCTGGCTCCTTCCAGGTTGGAGTTGGAGATATTTGCAACATCTTGCAGCTTGCCGTCCACTACTGTGAAAGGGAGGTCACTAAGGCTCTCTATTCGAAAAGAACCAACTACGTTTTGTCCTCTTTTGCCAGAGATGAGCAGGTGGAGAACTGCAGCCTTCCCCACGGTGCAGGGTGCCAATGACTGTATGCACATTGTTTTTTTAGGTGCCACATGCCAACACTGTCTACTCCCTCAACGTCTAGTTTGTGTGACCACAGGCAGAGAATCATGCAGATATCCTGGCAGCAGTCATGATGCCTTCATTCTTCAGCAATCCTCTGTGGCAGATGCATTTGAACCACCACGGCAAACCAAAGGGTGGCTACTGGGTGACAAGGGCTATCCACTGATGTAGCTGAAGACTCTGGTGTGCAACCTATGCACTCAGCATACATACAATGAAAGCCATGCTGCCAGACAAAATGATAGAGAAGACTACTGGTATGCTGAAACATCGGGCAGACTATTCTCAGGCTGGTGGAGGTGGGTTCTGGTGCATGTGGGATGGGAAAAAAACTGGAGTTTCAGGTCAGGTTGGATCAGGAGTCACCGAGTTGTGTGCTCTCTTCTCCTGCAAGGAGAAAAAGCAGAGAGGTGCTAGTGTTCACAATAGCTTGTGGGTAGAGGAGGGAAGGACAACATTTGTGGAGGGTAGCTGTGAGGCATGGGTGTAAGAGGGTAACAGGACAAAGGTGGGCATCAGTGGTAGCTGCTCAGATGGTGATGTGAGGTGTTTGCGGAGAGAGAGAGAGAGAGAGGATTGAGTGGAACTGCAAAGTGTGTTGACCTGAGGCAAGCTGGACAAGTTAGAGTATAGGGCTTGGCACATGAAAATGCTATACCACACACCTTTCCCACCCTTTTGGTCCTAGATTCTCTTGGTGCACTGTCTCCAGGCTGGAGGGATCACACTTCTGTTGCTCACTTCCTTGGTCATTTCCATCCACAACTGCTTGTTTGGAGAGGTTGTCCTCTACCTCCTGTTCTTGAGAGCTCACCTCACTGCAGCCTCTCAGATCCCTTTGCAGGACCTCCAGGTAAGAATGGGAGACTGCCTTCCCAGGTCCCCTCTCCATTCCTGTGGTTGTTGCAGTCTCAAAAATCCAGGTGTTGCTAAGCTTTTTTGACCCATACCATGTTCCCTTTAATTAGAATTCCTTCTTTTGAGAGAATGGAATTGTCATCCTGTCCACCCTCCCTAATTGATCAGAGAGCTTGGAAGTGGGATGATAATTAGTTTGCTCCAGGAAAGAGCAACGGCTGAGTGTGCAACTCAGTCAGTCGTGTTCCCAAGCTGAAAGAAGATTCCATCCAACAGTTCTGTTGCCTGGATTGCTTTGGAGCAGCCCACAGTACTCGGAAGAAGAGGGGTGTCAAGATTCCTTGTGGTCTGTTGCATCGTGTACAACCACACCCTTATGAGGGAACAGCCCTTGCCACCAGTTGTATGGCAAGAAGTAGTAGCATGAAGCAGAGGAGGAGTAGCAAGAGCATCATGATGGAGAAGGAGAAAGAGGAGGAAGATGAAGGGAAGATGCAATCTGGACAGCCCCTTTCTGGTCTGGCTGTCCACGAAGAACTCATCCAAATGTGATGCCAGTGACTGCAACTCCAATTCCCTGTTCACCAACAGCCCAATCCTTATCTTCCCTCTGTCATTGGCCACAATGCAAAAATAAAAATGCATGCAAAAAATCAACTAATCACCCTTCTATATTCGCTTACTGTCTCTTTTGTGTGTACCTTTGCCTGACCTAGTTCTGCTTCGCAGTGCCACCCCAGCGACTACAGCATGGCTGGTGGACGGCTGTGGACTTTCAACAGGGGAAACTGAAGATGGTCTTGGAGGATGATCTTAAGCAGCTGTGGGCCTAAAAGGTCAAGCTATGGAATGCACATCTCAGCATGGGTGGCAACATTCTGCGCTGGCTGGCCATCAGGCAACAGCAAGGACAGTGGTAGGAGTGGGAGGATGAATGTTGTCATTCTGAGTGAAGACAGCAGGTTTGTGTGCCATGAAGCCACAGCCACTCCCCTGTGGAGGCACCTTAGCAATCCCAGTAGTCTGTTGGAGAACAGATTGCTGGACTGCTATGACACTATGCAAGCCCCTTTTTACAGACCTTAACCACAACCATTATTAGAATTAGAATTAGAATATTACAGCGCAGTACAGGCCCTTCGGCCCTCGATGTTGCGCCGATCATCTGACCTACACTATTCCATTTACATCCATATGTCTATCCAATGACCACTTAAATGCCCTTAAAGTTGGCGAGTCTACTACTGTTGCAGGCAGGGCGTTCCACGCCCCTACTACTCTCTGCGTAAAGAAACTACCTCTGACATCTGTCCTATATCTTTCACCCCTCAACTTAAAGCTATGTCCCCTCGTGTTTGCCATCCTCATCCGAGGAAAAAGACTCTCACTATCCACCCTATCTAACCCTCTGATTATCTTGTATGTCTCTATTAAGTCACCTCTCCTCCTCCTTCTCTCTAACGAAAACAACCCCAAGTCCCTCAGCCTTTCCTCGTAAGACCTTCCTTCCATACCAGGCAACATCCTAGTAAATCTCCTCTGCACCCTTTCCAAAGCTTCGACATCCTTCCTATAATGCGGTGACCAGAACTGCACGCAATACTCCAGGTGCGGCCTCACCAGAGTTTTGTACAGCTGCATCATGACCCCGTGGCTCTGAAACTCGATCCCCCTACTAATAAAGGCTAACACACCATATGCCTTCTTAACAGCCCTATTAACCTGGGTAGCAACTTTCAGGGATTTATGTACCTGGATACCAAGATCTCTCTGCTCATCTACACTACCAAGAATCTTCCCATTAGCCCAGTACTCTGCATTGCTGTTACTCCTTCCAAAGTGAATCACCTCACACTTCTCCGCATTAAACTCCATTTGCCATCTCTCAGCCCAGCTCTGCAGCCTATCTATGTCCCTCTGTACCCTACAACACCCTTCAACACTATCCACAACTCCACCGACCTTCGTGTCATCCGCAAATTTACTAACCCACCCTTCTACACCCTCATCCAGGTCGTTTATAAAAATGACAAACAGCAGTGGCCCCAAAACAGAACCTTGCGGTACACCACTAGTAACTAAACTCCAGGATGAACATTTGCCATCAACCACCACCCTCTGTCTTCTTTCAGCTAGCCAATTTCTGATCCAAAGCTCTAAATCACCTTCAACCCCATACTTGCGTATTTTCTGCAATAGCCTACCGTGGGGAACCTTATCAAACGCCTTACTGAAATCCATATACACCACATCCACGGCTTTACCCTCATCCACCTGTTTGGTCACCTTCTCGAAAAACTCAATAAGGTTTGTGAGGCACGACCTACCTTTCACAAAACCGTGCTGACTATCGCAAATGAACTTATTCTTTTCAAGATGATTATAAATCCTGTCTCTTATAACCTTTTCCAACATTTTACCCACAACCGAAGTAAGGCTCACAGGTCTATAATTACCAGGGCTGTCTCTACTCCCCTTCTTGAACAAGGGGACAACATTTGCTATCCTCCAGTCCTCCGGCACTACTCCTGTCGACAATGACGACTTGAAGATCAACAACAACGGCTCTGCAATCTCCTCCCTGGCTTCCCAGAGAATCCTAGGATAAATCCCATCTGGCCCAGGGGACTTATCTATTTTCACTCTGGCAGTAGTCTGAGCTTCCATTGCAGAACGTAGACGTTGGGTGGCTGCTGTTTGTGCTGCAATGGACGCTGCGACATCGGCCATCGAGTGCTGCATCATGGTTAGATCCATAAGTGTGTGAACTGAGTTGTTCACCACTTCCACACTGGACAGGATGGGCTCCAAGCTCTGTGTCAAGCTGGTGCTGGGCTCCTCAATGCTCCTTGACATTGGCCATAAGTTTTCTGGCAGGCTTGCAAATCCACGAAACATTTTGTTGTTTATAGCCATCAGCGTTCTTCTGTAGGCTACCCAATCAAAGTGCTCATCTGAATCATTTGCAGCAGAATCCATGTGCAATATCCCTCTCTGATGAGGTGACACCTGCACTATCAAAACATGCTCCAGGAGAGGATATTGAGAATCTGGGTACAGAGATCAGCAGTCCCTAGTGATTTTTCCATCTACTAATCTCTAATTCATAAAATCTACCCTTCAGTGTCATAAAGTAAAATGCATTATACCTGTTTAAAATTGGATGCAGCAAAGCATTCTTGTATTTTATTTAAATGTAATATTCGTATTCCTTGTCAAGTTGCACCTGACCCATTAGGGACCAAGGGGAAAATTTGTGGGTGGAGCCAGAGGACATTGGTAGAATGTTGAACGAATACTTCACATCTGTCTTCACCCGAGAATGAGGATGGAGATATAGAAATTAGAGAGAGAGACTGTGAGGTTCTTGAGCAAATTGTCATAGGGAGTGACAAGGTATTGGAGGTTTTGGAAGGCTTAAAAGTGGACAAATCTCCAGGTCCAGACAATTTGTGTCCCAGGATGCTGTGAGAGGCAAGAGTGAAGATTGCAGGGGCTCTGACCCTAATTTTTAATTCCTTTCTGGCCACGGGGGAGGTGCCAGAGGACTGGAGAACAGCTAATGTGGTCCCACTATTTAAGAAAGGTTGTAGAGATAAGCCAGGGAACGACAGACCAGTGAGTCTCACGTCAGTGGTCGGGAAACTATTGGAAAAAATTCTGAAGGAGAGAATCTATCACCACTTGGAGAGGCAAAATTTGATTAGGAATAGTCAGCATGACTTTGTCAGAGGGAGGTCATGCCTAACAAATTTGATTGAATTTTTTGAGCATGTGACCAGGTGTGTAGATGAGGGTAGTGCAGTTGATGTAGTTTATATGGATTTCAGCAAAGCCTTTGACAAGGTCCCAGATGGGAGACTTATCAAGAAAGCAAATGCACATGGGATACAAGGTAACTTGATAAGGTGGATTCAAAACTGGCTTCGCTGCAGGAGACAGAGAGGGATGATAGACGGCTGTTTTAGTGACTGGACGCCAGTGTCCAGTGGCGTACCACAGGGATCTGTGCTGGATCCCCTATTGTTTGTCATTTATATAAACGACATAGATGACTATGTGGGGGGGTAGGATCAGTAAGATCGCGGATGACACAAAGATTGGCCGAGTGGTTAACAGTGAGGTGGAGTGTCTTAGGTTACAGGAAGATATAGACGGGATGGTCAAATGGGCAGAAAAGTGGCAGATGAAATATAACGCTGAAAAGTGTGAGGTGATACACTTTGGAAGGAGTAATGTGACATGGAACTATTCAATGAATGGCCTGACACTGGGAAGTTCCGACGAACAAAGGGACCTTGGCGTGTTTGACCATAGATCTCCGAAGGCAGAAGGGCAGGTTAATAGGGTGGTGAAAAAGTCATATGGGACACTTGCCTTCATCAATCGAGACATAGATTACAAAAGCAGGGAGGTCATGTTGGAGTTGTACAGAACTTTGGTAAGGCCACAGCTGGAGTACTGTGTGCAATTCTGGTCGCCACATTATAGGAAGGATGTGATTGCATTGGAGGGGGTGCAGAGGCAATTCACCAGGATATTGCCTGGGATGGAACATTTAAGCTATGAAGAAAGGTTGGATAGGCTTGGGTTGTTTTCACTGGAGCAGAGAAGACTGAGGGGTGACCTGATCGAGGTGTACAAGATTATGAGGGGCATGGACAGGGTGGATAGGGAGCAGCTGTTCCCCTTAGTTGAAGGGTCAGTTACGAGGGGTCACAAGTTTAAGGTGAGGGGCGGGAGGTTTAAGGGGGATCTGAGGAAGAACTTTTTTACCCAGAGGGTGGTGACGGTCTGGAATGCACTGCCTGGGAGGGTGGTAGAGGCCGGTTGCCTCACATCCTTTAAAAGGTACCTGGATGAGCACTTGGCACGTCATAACATTCAAGGCTATGGGCCAAGTGCTGGCAAATGGGATTAGGTAGACAGGTCAGGTGTTTTAATGCATTGGTGCAGACTTGATGGGCCGAAGGGCCTCTTCTGCACTGTATTATTCTGTGATTCTGTCCCTATATTATGGGAAGCCTGGAAGTTGAGAGAGAGTCCATCTGCTCCTTATAGCAATACAGAGTGTTAGCCCCCTTAGCCATCTGCCCGTAAAACAGCAGCTTTACTGCATTTTATTTGGCAAGCAGTTAGCAGTACAGTAACATTAGGAATTCTACTACCAATCCCAAAATAAGGCACTTAGCAACAAAATTTGTCTCTTACTTGCACTTCCCGTCGATGCCAGAACAGAAGTCTTTGAAACAGCTGACACTGCCCCGAATGAAGATGATGTTTCAGTCCCAGAGGTGATTCCCTGCCGTAGCCTTGTGCTTCTGGTTCGGACCACAGAAGCAGATTCACCTGCCTTGCCGTTGGCCTGAATAACAGAGGATTTCATACTTGTTGATCTCACAGGCACAGATAAGGGTGAAGAAATGGGCTGCTCTATCTTGGCTTGGGGTTTTAATAACCTTCGTTTCCTTTCAGGGCTGCAATTAAAACACAGATTGTTATTACATATCCACAATTGAAAACTTCACTTCTTGACTGAAAGATTTTTCTTCTTCAACATTATTCAAGGGAAGAGGTAAGAAATGCCATTGCTTACCCTCTTATCTGTTACACAGACAGCAACTAATTTAAAATCACATCACTATTTGTTTGAAAATGTTGAATCAAAGAGTGTTAAAATGATAAAGTCACAAGAATAATTTATTCCTAAATTGTCCTTTCATCTATTAACTAAGATGCTCCTTATTTGTTAATTTTTGTTAACTTATCAGAAGCACTGTGTTGTATTTCAACTCCACCAACAATACCAACTCAACTACCAAATTCATAGAATCACAGAATCTTACACCATTGTGCCTGTACCATCTCTTTGAAAGAGCTATCTAATTAGTCTCACATCCTTGCTCATTTCCCATAGCCCTGCAATTGTTTTTCATTTTCAAGTATGCATCCAATTCCTTTGAAAATCACTCTTGAATCTGCTTCGTCCCATCCTTTCAGGTAGTATATTCCAGATTATAACAAGTTACGAAAAAAATCCTCATCTCTGGTTCTTTAGCCAATTATCTTAAATCTGTATCCTCTGGTTACTGACCCTCAGAAAATTCAGTTTCTTTAACATCATGTTCAAGGAAAACTTCTCTATATCCCTGCTGAAACTCTACTGAAAGTTAAAAAAAAAAACCTCAGGAAGATCAATTTTTTCAAACATTTCTGTATCCTAGATTTCAACATTTTTTAATTTGATGATCTTCTCATGCAAATTGTGTATGGCATGCAAAACAATCTGGCCAAGTGGACAGGCATGCAACCAGCAACCAGACCTCTGTTAATATCATTTGATTCAGCTACAGCGATGGTACATTACTCTTGCTTGGGGCAAATCATTATCCCAATTTTCCCTCCTTCTGCAAATCACTTCACTTCTGCTCTGTATCTTCTACTAAAATCACAACTGAGATCATAAACTCATTGTGTGATGAATCAAATCAGTGTGTAACCATATTGTGCTCTGGTATACCAACGTCCTGAATCACTTCACTGTGCCACACTTGATAACAGCCACTGACTTAATCAAACTTTCACAAATTAATTGAGGCAAATAAATTGCCAAATTTCCCAACATTGGAGGAGGTCATTTACCCCTCAAGTGTGTGAAGCAGATTTCTAAAAGTGCTATTCACTTAGCACCTTTCCCTGTCTTTACAAATATTTATACATTTCCCTTTTAAAAGGTATTATGGATTTTGGTTCCACTACTGTTTCTGCTCTGCATTCCTTTTCTCAACAACCCCCTGCAATAAAAAAAAACTCTTAACTCCACCCTTTATTCTTTTGGTGATCACAAGAACATAAAATATAGGAGTAGTCTGGACAGCTCCTCGAACCTGCTCCGCTATTCAATATTATCATGGCTAATCTTCTACCTCAACTCCACTTTCCCGTCTGCTCCCCATTTCCCTTGATTCCCTGAGTGTCCAAAAATTATTCTATTTCAGCCTTAAACACATTCAATGATGGAGCACCCACAAGCCTCTGGGGTAGGCAATTCCAAAGCTTCACAACCCTTTAAATGAGCGCCCCCCCCCCCCCCCCCCCCCCCATGTTCTATATTCCCCAGCTAGGGAAAGCAACCTCTCAGTGGTTACCCTATCAAGTGCCTTCAGAATCTTGTATGTTTCAATGAGATCACCTCTCATTCTTCTAAACTCAAGTAAAGGCCCAATTTAGTCATCACAGCCTCTCATCATAGGAACCAATCTAGTGAAACTTTGCTGGACCACCTCCAATGCAAGTATACCCTTCCTTAAATATGGAGACCAAAACTACGTGCAGTACTCCAGGTGTAGTCTCACCAAAGCCCTGTACAATTGTAGCAAGATGTTCTTAATCTTGTACTCTAATCCCCTCGTAATAAAGGCCAACATGTGCCTTCCTAATTGCTTGCTGTACCTGCATGCAAATTTTCTGTATTCCTTTTGAAAGTACTAAATTTATCCCCTCTAGTTACAGACTCAATCACCAGTCAAAATACTTTTTCCTTATATATCTTATTAAAACCCTAATAAATCTGAGCACCCCTATCAGATCTCCTCACAATGTTTTTTGTTCTAGCAAAAAGATCACTGTTTTTTCTAGCTGAACTAACGCTCCTCATCCCTGGTATCACTTCAGTGGATCTTTGTACCCTACCATGACCTTGCCAGTCTTCTTAAACTAGGGTGCTCAATAATGAACACAGTATACTCCAAACCAATGATTTGTCTTAGGTTCAACATTATCCCTTTGCCATTGCACTCTCCACCAAAATTTTAAGATTTGTGTATCTTAAGCAACAAGTCTCTCTTGTTCTATTCTTTTATCAGTTTGTACCTATTTACTCTCCTTACTCTTCATTCCAAAATGTATCACCTCAAATTTCTTTGCATTAAATTTCATCCCAATCTATATCCTGGATTTACTAGCTTTGCCATGTCCTCCTGAATTTATTTGCATTCCTCTTCAGTTAACCATGCTCAATATTTTTCTGTTGTCCACAAATTTTGATATTCCCCTGCACTTAGCCAGATCATTTATACATATCATGAGATCAGCAATGATCCCAACCATATACCCGTAGCAATGCTTCACTCTTATATTCCTCCAGTCCGAAAAACTCATTACACGCTACTTTTTGTTTACAACAGCAAAATACTATGGATGCTGAAAATCTGAAATAAAAACAGAAAATGCTGGAACAACTTAGTAGATCAGGAAGCATCTGTGGAGAGAGAAACAGAATTAATGTTTCAGACTGATGACCCTTCTGCTTGGGCCTATTTCCTCCATAGACTAGGAATGCCATCAAAAGCCTCTGCTAACATTAGAAGGCTTCAGGCAGACTAAAATTTAGGACATTTCCCCCTTGGGACAGAGGTCTGGTTGATTAGAATTACATGCCAAATTCTGACACCAAAGCTGCCCCCAGCACAGTCGATGCACTCACTTTGCCTCCTAACATCCGCCCCCCCACCAAAAAGAATTTGAGCTCCTTTGTTTTAAACAATAAAAAGTGAACAAAAATTATCACTTTTTGCCAATGTTTTAACTTCTAATAACACCTATGAATGTTCTCCTCCACTACCATTACAAAGTAGCAGCACAATAGATGGTAAAACTAAATATAACAATAAAATACTGACAAACATTTCGTACCATCCGGAACCGCTTTGCATTCTGGGACTTTAAACTATCACCACAGCTCTACATGGGCAACATTAAGAAAACCTTGTCCAACAGGTGAAAACAATTTAAATACTTTAAGAGCTTCATTAAAAAATGGCTAAAATATGCATCAACAGGAACAGTTAGCTAACACTTTGAGGCTAGGTTAACAGGTCATCAATTTGTGGTTACATGGCTTAGTTCAAACTGTCCTCTTCGATAGTTTTTTGGGTTTTAATATTCAGTCTGCTTCCAGAAGAAAACAAACTAATATTGGATCTGTACCCTCAAAATACAACCACTTTCATGTTCTCTACACCTAATGACTACATAGTTAATGGAACAGAATGACACAGCAGTTTATTAACCATACTTTAACTACTCTGAATTAATATACCTTGATGCAGCACTGCTTGAGGGAGAGCTACTTCTTCTTCGCTTCCGTCTTTGGCTGGAAGCCTTCTTTCTCGAACAGAATCGAACTGCTGCCTTATAATCAGAAATGATGGAGCTGATGTGTTCTTCAAACAATGCCGACAGTCGTAAACTCATACTGTAGATCTGGTGAGAATAAACATTTAATTGTAAGACTGAACCAATGTATTATGAATGCATATTTAAGTGTCTATATAACACAAGCATTATTTTATCGTAATAAGCTCAGCAATACATTCCAGTCTCCTACATTATTTTAGGAATTAGTTAAATAGGCTGTTTCGTTACAATGTTTCCCAAACGTGGGATGGCATTTCCAAGATAAGACTTGATGACTTGGTCTCAGAGGCATGGCAAACTAAGCATTTTTTTTCCATCACATCACCACAAGTTATGCAATCTTGGTGAATTCCACAATCCTTCATCAACAGGTTTGGCGCTATTCAAAGAACAGGAAAGTTCTCCCCGTGTACTGGGCAATATTTGACTCTCAGCCAATATGCCAAAAACAGATTACCTGGTCATTTATTTCATTGTTCTTTGTGGGACCTTGTGGCACACAATTGACTGTTGTACTTGCTTACATTATAGCAAGACTACGTTGAAAAAAAAGTACTTTGTCGGCATGAAGCACTTTGGCAAATCCTAAAGTAATTAAAAACACTATCTAAATGCAAGTTCTTCTTTACACCTCAGCGAAATGCAACCTGTGACTTGAAGCTTGATTTTGTGCTAGAGCCAGGGCTCCCGGCACCAGGCCAAAAAGGCGTGTCGGCTTTTTCGCGCACCCCTCCCCCGGAGCAATCCTTCTAAGTTTCACAAGCCAGGATCCCCGTCTCTTTAAAGACGGGGATCCCACCTCCAAGAGCTGCCGGCCAATCAGAGGGCCAACAGCTCAGCAGCAATGGCATCGGGAGCGGTGGCCACTGCCGGTACTGCAGAGGCGTCAGGCCCAGGCCCAGAGGTATGTGAGGTGGGGTCGCTAGAGCCAGTCTGGAAGGCACAGGCAAGGGGAAGCTGAGGGTAGGCATGCAGTCCAGGGGGAGGGGGTTCCGGGGGGAGTGGGTTAAAGTGGTTCCCGGTGGGTGTCTTCCGTGGGCCACAAATTGCCCACGAAGCAGGGACCCCCCCCTCTGGCACCCTCTTGCATCTGGTAAGATCCTAGCAGCAGTGGAAGAGGTCCTTAATTACCCATTTATAAGCCACTTAATGGCCTCAATTGGCCTCTGAGCAGGAAGCCCATCATAGGCCTATCCCGCCCCCAGCAACATTGCTTCGCAACAGGCCCTCCGGCCTCAGCGCCACCTGATGCGAGACTCTGAGCCACCCCTACCCCCCCCACACCACCCCCCCCCCCCAACAGGAGGGAGAGTTTCAAACACTTTCTAGATACCTTCAGAGAGAAAGAGAGAGAGAGAGAAAATTAGAATTTTGGCCCCATAATATTGATATCAGTTTATGAGATGGAAATATTTGGATTTTGGGTTGCAATGAAGTTCTCAGAAGTAAATCTACTTCCTGTTTTGTCCACAGCTAAATGGCCAACAAATAGTACAGGATGTACTCATTTCTTTAAATGTCAACAGGATCGAACAAAGTCAACAACATGCTCTGACTTGAATATTTATTTTGGATAGCCCATATGCAATTTTTAATAGTTTGTTTACCCTTGACTTTTTGCTGGGAGTGTAAGCCTTGGAGTTGCTAAAAATAAGGCGCACATCTTTACACAATTCCAATGGCGTCCCATAATTTCCAGCTTCCAGTGTCTCTTGAACAGTTCCAAAATCCATTGGTGTGTCAATGATATCTCTATAATCCTAGAAGAAAACAAAATGTTTACAAAAAATACACATTAATTTGAGAAATGAAGGCAAAGGTGAAGAACATGGAAGTGATATAATGTACCATGTGAATGCTTTCCCATGCTGAATACTGCCCCAGCAATTTCCTTGCAGAGCTCCCAATCGATCATGGAAACCCCAGATAAACCACATAAATGGGGTTTCTGCTAAAGTTAGGGCAACTGATGGGTGGAACTACCAAAGTCATTTCAGTGTTGGTCTATGCATCACAATGCTATTGGTGAGTACATCTGTGTGTTAAAAAAAGTACACAATAAATATCCTTAATGTAAGGTAGCAAGTGATTCTTGCTGCAGACACACTGACCTTTTTCAGGATGGTAAAAAAAAAGTGCAAACACTAGAAATTGGAAATTAAAATAGAAAATGCTAGTAGGACATAGAGCAGTCAACATCTGAAAAAAGAGCTAGATTAATATTTTGGATGGGATTGCAATTTATTTTATCTTTTGCTTTTAGATGGATAGCCTATTGTATATTTCCAACAATTTTTTTCTGGTGACTTGTCAGCTGCTTGTCTGAATTCTTTGAATGGGTCCATGACTTGTGCAGTTATAGTTGCCAGTTTACTTTGGTGTAAATATTCTTGTTCAACTACATACAGCCTCATTCAACAAACTCCAAGAATGGCAACAAAAAAAGGTCACTTTTCACTCTCCGCAGTTCCCTAAATCAATTACAGATTCTTTCAAACCCTCCATACATATTTTGCATTCAATTTCTCTTTCAAAAACTATGGTCTTTCAAAGATGATGATTTCATGCTATACTTCACCAGCTAGTGCTTTAGGGTCGGAAATGCTAGCATTTAAAATTTGTAGAAAAAAGCACCAAATATACATGAAGAACTGTTTTAAAATGGTGATCAGTAATCACGTGATGATACAGATTCAGCAAAGTGCAATACTGGTATCTCAAACAGATTTTAGGTTTACTGCTTTCAGTAATCCCAGGATTTGTAATTATGTCTGCAGTTTACCAACTCATGCAATATTTTGAGACTTGCAACATTGACTGTTTTGATTACTCCCAATCTTGCAAATTTCAGGGTTTCTCAACAATGACATTTACAGTTTGCCATGAACATTGGACTTCTCTTTTTAATTGTTCATAGTTTGTGGATGTCACTGGCAAGCCTGCATTTACTGCCCATCCCTAACTGCCCTTGAGAAGGTGGTGATGAACCGATACAGTCTGTGTGGTATAGATATACCCACAGTGCTGTTAGGTAGGAAGTTCCAGGATTTTGGCCCAGTGACGATGAAGGAATGGTGATATATTTCCAAGGCAGGATAGTGTGTGACTTTGAGGGGAACATCCAAGTGGTGGCATTCTAATGTGCTTGCTGTTCTTGTTCTAGGTGATAGACGTTATGGGTTTGGGAAGTGCTGCAGAAGAAGCCTTGGTGAGCTGCTGCAGTGCATCGTGTAGGTGGTACATACGGCAGACACGGGTACACTGGTGGTACAGGGAATGAATGTTTAAGATGGTAGATGGGGTGCCAATCAGGCGGGCTGCGTTGTCCTGGATGATATTGAGCTTCTTAACTGTTGTCGGAGCTGCACTCATCCAGGCAAGTGGAGAATATTTCATCACACTCCTGACTTGTGCCTTGTAGATGGTGTAAAGACTTTGGTGAGTCAAGAGGTGAGTTACTCACCACAGAATACCCAGCCTCTGACCTGTTCCTGTGGCCACAGTATTTATTTGGCTGGTCCAATTAAGTTTCTCGTTAATAATGACACCCCGGATGTTGATGTTGGCGAATTCAGCAATGGTAATGCTGTTGAATGTCAAGGGGAGATGGTCATTGCCTGGCAATTGCGTGGCGCGAAGGCTACTTGCCACATATCAGCCCAAGCTTGAATGTTGTTCAGGACTTGCTACATGCCTGCATATTACATTAGGAGTTGCGAATGGAATTGAACATTGTGCAATCATAAGCAAGCATCCCCACTTCTGACTCTATGATGGACAGAAGGTCATTGATGAAGCAGCTGAAGATAAATGGGCCTAGGACACTATCCTGAAAAATTACTGCAGTAATGTCCTGCAGCTGAGATGACTGGCCTCCAACAAACACAACCATCTATGAAAGGATTGAATGCAATGCTTCCACAGATATCTGCATCTTCCTTCCCTGCCCCATCCGTCCCCCACCCGCGCCAATCTGGGGTCACCACCGAAGTATCTTCATCCACTTCCACACACGTCTGACTGCTCCACCTTCAGCCCTTTTTCTTCCTCCCCTATTGGTCCACTTCTTCAATGGATATGTGGACAGACGGCAGACCAATTTGGTCCATATTGCTGTTGGGTAATCTTGGAATAATCCAGTAGAATTAGTTTATTGTGACTGGAGCTATCCCCATAGGTCAGTATTCAGAAGATGACAACTATGCCTGCTTCCCTATCAAAGCTGAGGTGCCAAAGATGGGTCTCCCCTGACATATCCAGCAAAGAAGGTCTAGGTCACTAAATCCAAGCACTGGGGTAATGTCCAAGATGTAATTGCACCTGTCCTCACCCCTTTCTGAAGTTATCATCCCATGAAAATCATGAAATTCCATTGGAACCCACACAAGAATTCCCAACCTGAACATTCTGGTTGTTGCAAGTGAAAATGCAACAGGAAGCAAGACTGTTGCAAGAAAAGGAGTGGTAACTAAAAGCTTTGCAATGCAAAAAAATGCATATACAGCAACAATGAAAGTTCAGATGAAATTAAATACCAAGCCAAACTTGTGGCGGAGGCCAATACTGTGGCTCTGGAGGAATGCCTCCATGTTGCTCCCAGAATCCTGTCACCCATCTTCCACCTCCGGGTTCAACCTGCAAGTCTGTGCAGTTCCTAGTTCGACCTGTGGACCATGTATGTCCGCATTCCACAGTTTTCAGCTCTGAACCTTCCTGCCAAGTTAGCCAAATCCTGAGTTTGACAACCCCTCAACCCACCCAAACCTACCACGCTCCAAACAGCAAAGAAAACTGCAAAACATCTTTAAGGAGTCAATGCTTAAAAGCTCACAGTGACATGTCCAATTTATGCAGGTCAGCTGCACTATGGCGGAAGGAGATACCATTATGCACAAAATCTGGCATATGGCTTATTTCCAAAGGAATCTGAGATGAAATGAGATCATTCAAATCAGCAGCAAAGTCTCCAAAATGCTGCACAGCAAACCAGGCAAATGATCTCCATTCCCAATTCGACAACCTGCACACCCTGAATTGCAAGGCTTCTTGCTGAGAGCAAAATCTCCAAAACTTTCCTTTGTATATCTTTTATAAAGCACTCAGTGAAAATGCTGTGAAGTTAGTTAAAAGAAAAACAATGATATAGACTGCACATAGCCAAATAAATTAAAGCAGGTATTTACATACCGGATACTGAAATAAATCCACAGGCCGACGGAAAGGCTCCGAGTCTTCACACTGGAAGATTAGATGCAGCAGCTCTCTACAGCACACCTTCCAGGCATTAATATCATGTGGCTGAACACGATTACGCTGTGTCCTCCTAGGCCGGTGTTCCTGGATTTCCCCAAAACACAAGAATTATAAAGGTTTGTGCGTAAAACATATATATATATTTTAAATCTCTTCCAAACAGACTCTTCATCACTCCCTGTGGAAAATATCTAGGGCTGGATTTCATTCACGCTCCGCGGCGGCACACTTTGAACTCGGCGGCCTTCTGACAGAGTGGTGCTGCCGCACACCCCCCATGATATTACATGCTGATTTAAATAGAAGGGGTGGAGTGTCAACCCCCGATGACGTAGAGGGGGCGGCCGCTGCGTCACCGGCAACGGCATCCGGTGCCACCACGCAGGCGCCATTTTTAAAGGGCTTCAAGCCCTTCAGTAACATTTTAAAATTTAAAGATCCCGATCTCCAAGAAATGAAAATAAATTTTTATTTCAACTCTAAATCCCGTCTCCCACCCCCCAATGGGAATTTATATATTAATTGCCCTCTCTCCCCATAACAAACATTTATTAGTGTCCCGAACCTTCCCCCCCCAGAAATTAGTTCCCTTTGACCCTCAACCCCTTCCCACCATCCCCACAACCAATAAAAATAGTTTTCCCCACTCCCTCACCACCCCAAGTCCTCACCTCGGAACTCCGTATGGAGTTCCGAAGGCGCGCAGGGTGCATTCGGCGGCTGTAAAATCGGCGTGGGGCGGCCTCTGCCTACAGGTAAGCTAATTTAAATCTCATTAGTGTTTATTTAAATATTTAGATGAAGGCCCCGCCATTTGGTGGCAGGGTGGGGGGAACCACTTCAAGGACCCCTGCTGCCGGTAATATGCGGCAGGCCCTTCTCAACGTCGGGGGTCAAGGCGGGCCTCTCCCCGTTGAATTTTATGCCCCCCCCCCCCCACCACCACCCATGCATCGAGGGGCTGGTAAAATTCAGCTCCTAGACTCTGTGCAACATCTACTCCGGACTGCATAGCTAAGGTATGAACCATAAAGGTCACAGCAGGCTTGAACCTGTGTCCATGCACTCTGTAGATAATATGCTGGAGCATGAATGCCCTATTGTTTCCAAGAAAGTCTACTTTGAGTACACAACCCATATCACACCATATTACCAAATGAATGTCTTCAGAACACAAGAAAAGTTGGAGATAAGAATAGGACATTCGCCCCATTGAAGCTCATCTCTCTTAGACATGAATCATGGCTAAAAGAGATGCTAGTTTCAAAACTAAAGAGACGGATTATATGTTCTAAAAAAAACACAATGTTTTGACAGTTTATTAAAGTAGATGAATACTTTATATATAACGTACAATGTATTTTCTTTTACTTCCCTGCCCAAAAAAGCTACCAGCAAGTAAATAATAATGCATAACACCAGCTGATTTAGGCCTGCATCCATATGTGCTGACACCTCTGACTCAGGACTAAGATCTGATTACCTTTTTATTCCTGGTGGAGGTTCCTGGAACATCAGAATTCTCTGCCTCATCATCCTTATAACCAGAAAAATAGGACAGAACAATGTTACACAACCAAAACAGTTAAAAAGAAATAACTATTACTGGATTTTGCTGAAAATAGAGACACATTGTCGAAGCTTTTCGTCTTGCACTCATCTGGACAATCGCAAGACATTTCCTTTCTGCTGTCCGCAACGGGCAAGGTACAGGCCGTACTCAACTAGCCCGTGCTTGCAAAACTCAAAACACAGTGTCCAACATTAGGGGTGATTCTGCGATTGGACAACGTTTGCTAAATAATCCACAGTGTGCTAAGAATTACGCTGACAACCAATTTAAGATTGTCAGTAGGGCTCTAAGTGTGGCGCATGTGTGTGTACTGGAAGCCACATATATTAAAACACAGGACCCTGTTCTTTGCAGACAGAAAGAATATGTACACACATTGCGCCTGTTTCAGCTGAACAAAATAAGTGACAGCCATTCGCTGGTTCATTCCTCAGGGAAATGCCTTGACCAATCAGAGTCAAGCTGCCTGGTTTAAATTTCAAACAAAGCTTGGCAGTTAACTGTCGGTCACCGTAAACTGGTGCATTCTCCATGGCAATGCCTCTACCAATCAGAGTTCACTTGCCAACCAGTCAGCACTCTCTTCTCATGGAGTAGAAGTTGTTTTCCCTTACATTGTTTATTCTTGCGATTGTCCTGATGAGTGCAAGACTAAAAGCTTTGACAACTTGTCTCTATTTTCAGCAATACTCAAGTTCTGTACTACTAAATGGCTATTTCTGAATAATTATTGAACGTTACAGTTTGACTCTCTCACAAGTAAATTTAAGATTCCAGAATAGTTTAAATACTTTGCAAATCTCCATAGATAATGTTTCATTTTCATACATAATTGGGAGTAAATGATAAGGGCTTTAATCTGATTTCAAATTCAAGGAATTAGCAGTGCGTTAATCAGCCTCTTCAATATCCCACACTGAAGTGTACAGATATTAAAGACCGTTACATTTTACGATCATCGTATGCACTTCTAGTAATGTATTCATTTTGCTAGCCATAACACTTGCAGCAATAATACAACGCTGATTACAGGGTCATCCCTCCCTCAAAGGTATCAACTCTTGTTGGATACAGTTCCATGAGTCCTGGCAGCTCTTCCAGTACAAAATCCAAGTGCCCATTCTTAATGTGGCCTGAGACACTGAGTACTGACAGAAAATTCAATCACAGAGGGCAACATAACAGAGTCTGATCTTATACTTGCTCAAAGTTTAAGCATATGCACTTTATAGTAGTTGCTGACTATTTCTTCCCCCCATGAAGCCAAAGGTGCTGAGGTCAATTATAGTTCCCAACTACTGTCCTCGATGAGATCAGCTAACTCAGGACAGAATGAGGATCAAACCAAGCTCCTCTGGCCTGAATAGACATTGTAGTAATCCAGCCAGTGTCTAACACACTATGCCATCACATGAGCTTATTGAATACATTTTTAAAAACATAAATGTGTGTACTTTGTCAGATTTCAGCCTCTACACATCACTCTCTGATCATTTTCTCAGTCTTATTTTACCTCATCTTCTTCATCTGACATCATTTTCTTCTTCAGGTTATTGTAGAATGGAAGGATGTCAGTGGAGTTCTGGTCTCTGCAGCAATAATTAAAAAGAAAAATGAATCAAAGACTTGCATTGAGATAACACCAGATGTATCAAAGCACTTTACAGCCAATGAAGTACTTCGGGATATGCAGTCACTGTAGTAATGCAGGAAACAAGGCAGTCAATTTATGCACAGCAAACTCCCACAAACAACGTGTTAATGATCGAATAATCTATTTTTGTTATACTGATTGAGAAGTAAGATCTAGCAACTCAAAATTGGGCATCCATGAGGCGCTGTGGGCCATTAGCAGCAGCAGAATTGTACTCAACCACAATCTGCAACCTGATGGCCCAGCATATTCCCACCCTACCATTATGAAGCTTGGGGACCAACCCTGCTTCAACGAAAAGTGTAGGAGGGCATGTCAGGAGCTGCGCCAGGCATAGCTACAAATGAGGTTTCAGCCAGGTGAAGCTACAACACAGGACTACTTGCATGCCAAACAATATAGGGGACCACGAGGGACCATAGTTAATTGCAACTTAATTTAGTAAGGATTTAATAAGTATTTATTTATTTTAAATTAATTAATTATTGCTAGAAATGTCAGTTAGAGGGGTAAAGTGCTTCACCTGTGAGATGTGGGAGGCCCGTGACGCTTCCAGCATTCCGGACAACTACATCTGCAGGAAGTGTACTCAATTGTAGCTCCTCACAGACCGCATGGATCGGTTGGAGCAGCAACTGGATGCACTTAAGAGAATGCAGGTGGCAGAAAGCATCATAGAAAGGAGTTTTAGAGAGGTGGTTACGCCCAAGGTGCAGGCAGATAGATGGGCGACCGCTAGAAGCAGCAGGCAGTCAGTGCAGGAATCCCCTGTGGCTATCCCCCACCTCTCTAACAAGTATACTGTTTTGGATACTGTTGGGGGGGATGGCCTATCAGGGGAAAACAACAGCAGCTGCCAGAGCAGTGGCACCACGGCTGGCACTGTTGTTCAGTAGGGAAGGACAAAGCGCAGAAGAGCAATAGTTATAGGGGACTCTACAGTCTGGGGCACAGATAGGGGCTTCTGTGGATGTAAAAGAGACTCCAGCATAGTATGTTGCCTCCCCGGTGCCAGGGTCAAGGATGTCTCTGAACGGGCAGGGGGCATTCTGAAGGGGAAGGGTGAATGTGTTGCGGCACACATTGGTACTAACAAGACAGGCAGGAAGAGTGATGAGTTCCTGCAGGGGGAGTTCAGGAAGTTAGGTAGAAAGTTAAAAAACAGGACCTCTACGGTTGTAATCTCGGGATTACTCCCTGTGCCACGTGCCAGTGTGGCTAGAAATAGGAAGATAGTGCAGCTAAACACGTGGCTGAACAGCTGGTGTAGGAGGGAGGGTTTCAGATATCTGGATCATTGGGATCTCTTCCGGGACAAGAAGGACGGGTTGCATCTAAACTGGAGGAGCACAAATATCCTGGCTGTGAGTTTTGCTAGCGTCACTCGGGAGGGTTTAAACTAGTGTGGCAGGGGGGTGGGAACTACAGCAGTAGGTCAGCAAGTGAAATAACTGAGGGGGAACTAGTAAATAAGGCCAGTAAGACTAAGAGAAAGAGCAGGCAGGGAGATGTTGCTGAGCACAGCGGGACTGGTGATCTGAAGTGCATTTGTTTCAATGCGAGAAGTATAACAGGTAAGGCAGATGAACTCAGAGCTTGGATTAGTACTTGGAACTATGATGTTGTTGCTATTACAGAGACTTGGTTGAGGGATGGACAGGATTGGCAGCTAAACGTTCTGGGATTTACAAGCTTCAGGCAGGATAGAGGGGGATGTAAAAGGGGTGGGGGAGTTGCATTACTGGTTAAGGAGAATATCACAGCTGTACTGCGGGAGGACACCTCGGAGGGGTCATGCAGCGAGGCAATATGGGAAGACCTCAGGAATAGGAAGGGTGCAGTCACAATGTTGGGGGTTTACTACAGGCCTCCCAACAGCCAGCGGGAGATAGAGGAGCAGATATGTAGATAGATTTTGGAAAGATGTAAAGGTAACAGGGTTGTAGTGGTGGGTGATTTTAACTTCCCCGATATTGACTGGGACTCACATAGTGCTCGGGGCTTGGATGGGGCAGAATTTGTAAGGAGCATCCAGGAAGGATTCTTGAAACAATATGGAGGTAGTCCAACTAGGGAAGGGGCCGTACTGGACCTGGTGTTGGGGAATGAGCCCGGCCAGGTGATCGAAGTTTCAGCAGGGGAGCATTTCGGGAACAGTGACCATAATTCTGTAAGTTTTAAGGTACTTGTGGATAAGGATAAGAGTAGTCCTCAGGTGAACGTGCTAAATTGGGGGAAGGCTAATTATAACAATATCAGGCAGGAACTGAAGAATGTAGATTGGGGGCGGCTGTTTGAGGGTAAATCAACATCTGACATGTGGGAGTCTTTCAAACGTCAGTTGATTAGAATCCAGGACCAGCATGTTCCTGTGAGGAAGAAGGATAAGTTTGGCAAGTTTTGGGAACCTTGGATAACGAGGGATATTGTGAGCCTAGTCAAAAAGAAAAAGGAAGCATTTGTAAGGGCTAGAAGGCTGGGAACTTGAGGAATATAAAGGAAGTAGGAAGGAACTTAAGCAAGGAGTCAGGAGGGCGAAAAGGGGTCATGAAAATTCATTGGAAAACAGGATTAAGGAGAATCCCAAGGCTTTTTATACGT
This sequence comes from Heterodontus francisci, assembly GCF_036365525.1. Lineage (NCBI taxonomy): Eukaryota > Metazoa > Chordata > Chondrichthyes > Heterodontiformes > Heterodontidae > Heterodontus > Heterodontus francisci. The sequence continues at coordinate 147,532,098 of NC_090373.1, read as the reverse complement.
ACACAAAGAGCAAAAGGGTAGCCAGGGAAAGGGTTGGCCCACTCAAGGACAGAGGAGGGAATCTATGCGTGGAGCCAGAGGAAATGGGCGAGGTACTAAATGAGTACTTTGCATCAGTATTCGCCAAAGAGAAGGACTTGGTGGATGATGAGACTAGGGAAGGAAGTGTAGATAGTCTCGGTCATCTCATTATCAAAAAGGAGGTGGTGTTGGGTGTCTTGCAAAGCATTAAGGTAGATAAGTCCCCAGGGCCTGATGGGATCTACCCCAGAATACTGAGGGAGGCAAGGGAGGAAATTGCTGGGGCCTTGACAGAAATCTTTGTATCTTCATTGGCTACAGGTGAGGTCCCGGAGGACTGGAGAATAGCCAATGTTGTTCCTTTGTTTAGCAAGGATAATCCAGGAAATTATAGGCCGGTGAGCTTTACGTCAGTGGTAGGGAAATTATTAGAGAGGATTCTACGGGACAGGATTTACTCCCATTTGAAAACAAATTAACTTATTAGCGAGAGGCAGCATGGTTTTGTGAAGGGGAGGTCGTGTCTCACTAACTTGATTGAGTTTTTTGAGGAAGTGACAAAGATGATTGATGAAGGAAGGGCAGTGGATGTTGTCGACATGAACTTCAGTAAAGACTTTGACAAGGTCCCTCATGGCAGACTGGTACAAAAGGTGAAGTCACACGGGATCAGGGGTGAGCTGGCAAGATAGATACAGAGCTGGCTCGGTCATAGAAGACAAAGGGTAGCAGTGGAAGGGTGCATTTCTGAATGGAGGGCTGTGACTAGTGGTGTTCCACAGGGATCAGTGCTGGGACCTTTGCTCTTTGTAGTATATATATAAATGATTTGGAGGAAAATGTAGCTGGTCTGATTAGTAAGTTTGCGGACGACACAAAGGTTGGCGGAGTTGCGGATAGTGATGAGGATTGTCAGAGGATACAGCAGGATATAGATCGGTTGGAGACTTGGGGGGAGAAATGGCAGATGGAGTTTAATCCGGACAAATGTGAGGTAATGCATTTTGGAAGGTATAATACAGGTGGGAAGTATACAGTAAATAGCAGAACCCTTAGGAGTATTGACAGGCAGAGAGATCTGGGCATACAGGTCCACAGATCACTGAAAGTGGCAATGCAGGTGGATAAGGTAGTCAAGAAGGCATGCTTGCCTTCATCGGTCGGGGCATAGAGTATAAAAATTGCCAAGTCATGCTGCAGCTGTATAGAACCTTAGTTAGGCCAGACTTGGAATATTGTGTGCAATTCTGGTCGCCACACTACCAGAAGGATGTGGAGGCTTTGGAGAGGGTACAGAAGAGGTTTACCAAGATGTTGCCTGGTCTGGAGGGCATTAGCTATGAGGAGAGGTTGGATATACTCAAATTGTTTTCACTGGAACGACCGAGGTGGAGGGGCAACATGATAGAGGTTTACAAAGTTATGAGTGGCATGGATAGAGTGGAGAGTCAGAAGCTTTTTCCCCAAGGTGGAAGAGTCAGTTACTAGGGGACATAGGTTTAAAGTGCGAGGGGCAAGGTTTAGAGGGGATGTGCGGGGCAGGTTTTTTTACACAGAGGGTGGTGAGTGCCTGGAACTTGCTGCCAGGGGATGTGGTGGAAGCAGGTACGATAGTGACGTTTAAGAGGCATCTTGACAAATACATGAATAGGATGGGAATAGAGGGATACGGACCCCGGAAGTGCGGAAGGTTTTAGTTTAGGCAGGCATCAAGATCGGCGCAGGCTTGATGGGCCGAATGGCCTGTTCCTGTGCTGTACTGTTCTTTGTTCAAACAGCAGAAGCAGGATACAATAGACAATAGGACGAAGCGATCCCACAACCAATGGAACAGATCTAAGCTCTGCAGTCCTGCCACATCCAGTTGTGAATGGTGGTGGACAAAATTAAACCACTGACAGGTAGAGGCGGCTCCACAAATATCCCCATCCTCAATGATGGGGGAGCCCAGCACATCAGTGCGAAAGACAAGGCGGAATTATCTGCATCCATCTTCAGCCAGAAATGCCGAGTAGATGATCCATCTCGGCCTCCTCCTGAGGTCCCCAGCATCACAGATGCCAGTCTTCAACCAATTCGATTCACTCCATGTGATATCAAGAAATAGCTGAAGGCACTGGTTACTGCAAAGGCTATGGGCCCTGACAACATTCTGGCAATAGTACTGAAGACCTGTGCTCCAGAACAAGCTGCGCCCAAGCTGTTCCAGTACAGCTACAACACTGGCACCTACCCGACAATGTGGAAAATTGCCCAGGTATGTTTTGTGCACAAAAAGCAGGACAAGTCCAACCTGGCCAATTACCGCCCTATCAGTCTACTCCCGATCATCAGCAAAGTGATAGAAGGGGTTGTCGACAGTGCTGTCAAGTGGCACTTCTCAGCAATAACCTGCTCACTGAAGCTCAGTTTGGGTTCCACCAGGGCCACTCTGCTCCTGACCTCATTGGTCCAAACATGGACAAAAGAGCTCAACTCCAGAGGGGAGGTGCGAGTGACTGCCCTTGACATCAGGGCAGCATTTGACTGAGTATGGCAGCAAGGAGCCTTAACAAATCTGGTGTCAATGGGAATCAGGGGGGAAACTATCCACTGGCTGGAGTCATACCAAGCACAAAGGAAGATGGTTGTGGTTGTTGAAGGTCAATCATCTCAGTCCCAGAACATCACTGCAGGAGTTCCTCAGGATAGCATCCTAGGCCCAACCATCTTCAGCTGCTTCATCAATGACCTTCCGCCCATCATAAGGTCAGAAGTAGGGATGTTCGCTGATGACTGCACAATGTTCAGTACCATTCATGACTCCTCAAATACTGAAGCAGCCCATGTCCAGATGCAGCAAGACCTGACAACCTCCAGGCTTGGGCTGATCAGTGGCAAGTATCATTCGCGTCACACAAGTGCCAGGCAATGACCATCTCAAACAAGAGAGAATCTATCCATCTCCCTTGACCATCAATGGCATTACCATCGCTGAATCCCCCACTGTCAACAGCCTGGGAATCACCATTGACTAGAAACTGAACTGGACCAGCCACATAAATGCTGTGGCTACAAGAGCAGGTTAGAGGCTGGGAAATCTGCCGCGAGTAACTCACCTCCTGTCTTCCCGGTGCCTGTCCACCATCTACAAGGCACAAGTCAGGAGTGTGATGGAATACGCTCCACTTGCCTGGATGGCTGCAACTCCAACAACACTCAAGAAGCTCGATACCATCCAGGACAAAGCAGCCCACCTGACTGGCACCCCATCCACCACCTTCAACATTCACTCCCTCCATCACCAACACATAGTGGCAGCAGTGTGTACTATCTACAAGATGCACTGCAGCAGTTCACCAAGGCTCCTTAGACAGCACCTTCAAAAACCGTGACCTCTACCACAAGGAGGTAGATGCATTGGAACACCACCATCTGCAAGTTCTCCTCCAAGCCACACATCATGCTGACTTGGAACTATATCGCCGTTACTTCACTGTCGCTGGGTCAAAATCCTGGAACTCCCTTCCTAACAGCACTATGAGTGTACTTACACCTCGAGGACTGCAGCAGTTTAAGAAAGCAGCTCACCACTGCCTTCTCAAGGGCGATTAGGGATGGGCAATAAATGCTGGCCTAGCTAGCGATGCCCATATCCCACGATCGAATAAAATAAATAAATATTGACCAGGACACCAAGGATAACTCGCCTGCTCTTCTTCGAAATAGTGCGACAGGCTCTTGGACATCCACTCAAGAGGGTTGACGGGGCCTCGGTTTAATATCTCATTCAAGTGCTCCTGCAGTACTGCACTGGAGAGTCATCGTTGACTTTAGTGCGCAAGAACTGGAGAGGGAATTGAACCCAGAACAATCTGACTCAGAGGCGAGAGTGCGACCAATAAAGCCACGGCTGAAGCATTAGTAATAAATAAATGTGAAAGATTAAGTCTGGATATATTCAAAAGTTCATCAACAAAAAGATGACTGGCAGTTCATAGATATCATTGGAAAAGGAATAACAGAAAAAAAGTTGTAGTTTGTAGCTGTTTAAACCTCCAGTGATGACGTCATTTCCAATTTAAACAGTGAGATTTGAAAAGTACCATAAGAATATTATCAGAGAGTTATACAGCACAGAAACAAGCCCTTCGGCCCATCGTGTCTGTGCCGGCCATCAAGCACCTAACTATTCTAATCCCATTTTCCAGCAATTGGCCCGTAGCCTTGTATGCTATGGTGTTTCAAGTGCTCATCTAAATACTTCTTAAATGTTGTGATGGTTCCTGCCTCTACCACCTCTTCAGGCAGTGTGTTCCAGATTCCAACCACCCTCTGGGTGAAAATATTTTTCCTCAAATCCACTCTAAACCTCCTGCACCTTACCTTAAATCTATGCCCCCTGGGTACTGACCCCTCCGCTAAGGGAAAAAGTTTCTTCCTATCTAACCTATCAATGCCCCTCATAATTTTGTATACCTCAATCATATCTCCCCTCAGTCTTCTCTGCTCTAAGGAAAACAACCCTAGCCTATCCAGTCTCTCTTAATAGCTGAAATGCTCCAGCCAAGGTAACATCCTGCTGAATCTCCTCTGCACCCTCTCTAGTGCAATCACATCCTTCCTATAGTTTGGTGCCCAGAACTGTACACAGCTCCAGCTGTAGCCTAACTAGCGTTTTATACAGCTCCATCATAATCTCCCTGTTTTTATATTCTATGCCTCGGTTCATAAAGGCAAGTATCCCATGTCTTTCCAACCACCTTATCTACCTGTGCTGCTGCCTTCAGTGATCTATGGACAAATACACCAAGTTCCCTCTGACCCTCTGTACTTCCTAGGGTCCTACCATCCATTGTATATTCCCTTGCCTTGTTAGTCCTCCCAAAATGCATCACCTCACACTTCTCAGGATTAAATTCCGTTTGCTACTGCTCTGCCCATCTTACCAGCCCATCTATATTGTCCTGTAATCTAAGGCTTTCCTCATCACTATTTACAACGCCACCAATTTTCGTGTAATCTGTGAATTTACTGATCATACCTCCTATATTCACGTCTAAATCATTAACGTACACGACAAATAGCAAGGGTCCCAGCACCGATCCCTAGGTACACCACTGTTCACAGGCCTCCATTCGCAAAAACAACCCTCAACCATTACCCTCTTCCTCCTGCCACTAAGTCAATTTTGGATCCAATTTGCCAAATTGCCCTGGATCCCATGGGCTCTTACCTTCTTAACCAATCCCCCATGTGGGACCTTATCAAAAGCCTTACTGAAGTCCATATAGACTACATCAACTGCTTTACCCTCATCTACACATTTTGTCACCGCCTCAAAAAATTCAATCAAGTTAGTCAGACACAATCTCCCCCTGACAAAGCCATGCTGACTATCCCTGATTAATTCCTGCCTCTCCAAGTGGAGATTAATCCTGTCCCTCAGAATTCTTTCCAATATTTTCCCAAGCACTGACGTTAGACTCACCAGCCTGTATTTACCTGGTTTATCCCTGCTACCCTTCTTAAATAATGGTACCACATTCGCTGTCCTCCAGTCCTCTGGCACCTCTCCTGTGGCCAGAGAGGATTTGAAAATTTGTGTCAGAGGTCCTGCTATCTCCTTCCTTGCCTCACATAACAGCCTGGGATACATGTCATCTGGGCCTGGGGATTTATCCACTTTTAAGCCCACTAAAACAGCTACTACATCCTCCCTTTCAATGCTAATATGTTCAAGTATATCACAAACCCCCTCCCTGATCTCTACACCTACATTGTCCTTCTCCATCGTGAACACAGATGAAAAGTAATCATTATTAACCTCACCTATGTCTTCCGGCTCCACACACAGATCGCTACTTTGATCCCTAATGGCCCTACTCTTTCCCTGGTTATCCTCTTGCCCTTACTATACTTATAAAAAGTCTTACGATTTTCCTTTATCTTGCCCGCCAATGTTTTTTCATGTCCCCTCTTTGCTCTCCTAATTACTTTTTTAAGTACCCCCCTACACTTTCTATACTCTTCTAGGGCCTCCACTGTTTTCAGCACTCTGAATCTGCCATAAGCCTCCTTTTTTCCCCTGATCCAATCCTGTATATCCCTTGACCTCCAGGGGTCCCTGGTCTTGTTCGTCCTACCCTTCACCTTAATGGGTAGATGTTGGCTCTGAACTCTCACTATTTCCTCTTTGAATGACTCCCACTGATCTGATGTAGACTTTCCTACAAGTAGCTGCTCCCAGTTCACTTTGGCCAGATTCTGTTTTATCATCTTAAAATTGTCCTTCCCCCAATTCAGTACCTTTATTTTCGGTCCAATCTTTGCGTTTCCATGACTACCTTAAATCTTAGGAGTTATGCTCATTATCCCCGAAATGTTCCCCACTGACACTTGTACCTCATGTCTGGCTTCATTCCCTCGGATTAGGTCCAGTACCACCCTTTCTCTTGTAGGACTTTCTATGTACTGGCTCAAAAAGCTCTCCTGTATGCATTTTAAGAATTCCACCCCCTTTAAACCTTTTGCACTAAGACTATCCCAGTTAATATTGGGGAAGTTGAAATCCCCTACAATTATTACCCTATTATTTTTACACCTCTCTGAGATTTGCCTATATATCTGCTCCTCTATCTCTCCCTGACTGGCGGCCTGTAGTACACTCCCAGCCAAGTGATTGCCCCCTTTTTGTTTTCAAGTTCTACCCACATGGCCTCATTTGAGGAACCTTCTAAGATATCATCCCTCCTTACTGCAGTAATTGACTCCTTAATCGACAGTGCAATGCCACCTGCTCTTTTACACCCTCCCCTGTCATGCCTGAAGATTCTATACCCTGGAATATTGAGCTGCCAGTCCTGCCCTTCCCTCAACCATGTCTCTGTGATAGCAATAATATCATAATCCCATGTGCTAATCAATGCCCTCAATTCATCTGCCTTACTAGTAAGACTCCTTGCATTAAAATAGATGCAATCCAGCATTGCATTTTTCACTTGTGCCTTAACAGGTCTATATTTGCTCTGTCTTCCAGACTGACTCATTTTCTCCTCTGTATTTGACTTTGCATCACCCCTTACTGTACCTTCACTCTGTATCCCATCCCCCTGCCAACTTAGTTTAAAACCCCCCCAACAGCACTAGCAAACCTCCCAGCAATGATGTTGGTCCCGTTCCGGTTCAGGTGCAACCCGTCTAACTTGTACAGGCCCCACCTTTGCCAGAAACAAACCCAGTGATCCAGGAAACTAAAGCCTTTCTTCCTGCACCACCTCCTCAGCCACGCATTCATCTGCTCTATCCTCCTATTCCTATACTTGCTAGCATGTGGCACTGGGGAGTAATCCAGAGATTACAACCTTTGAGGTCCTGCTTTTAACTCTACTACCTAGCTCCCTAAATTCTTGTTGCAGGACCTCATCCCTCTTTCTACCTATGTCGTTGGTACCAATGTGTACCGTGACCTCTGACTGTTAACCCTCTCCCTTCAGAATGTCCTGCAGTTGCTCAGAGACATCCTTGACCCTAGCACGAGGGAGGCAATATACCATCCTGGAGTCTCGTTTGCAGCCACAGAAATGCCTTTCTGTTCCCCTTACAATTGAATCCCCTATCAGTATGGCTCGCCCACTCTTTTTCACCCCCTCCTTAGCAGCAGAGCCAACCGAGGTGCCACGAACGTGGCTGTTGCTGCTTTCCCCTGGGAGGCCATCCCCCCCCAACAGTATCCAAAGCGGTATATCTGTTTGAGAGAGGGATGGCCACAGGGGATCCCTGTACTACCTGCCTACGCCAACTACTCCTCCTGGTGGTCACCCATCCCTTTTCTGCCTCTGCAGTCATTACCTGCGGTGTGACCACCTCGTTAAACGTGCTATCACTTTACCCAAGAGTACAAGTCTAATTAATAAGTTAAATTTCTTATAAATAATTGAATACAAACATTTTAAAGGACTTGAAAGCATTGCAATAGAAAGAAAACAAAAAAATGTTTAATGTAAGTTGTATAATTTTTTTTTAATATAATGAAGTATAAAGGGGGAATTTTTAAAAAATTAGCATTGAATGACTTTCAGCAAGCTTTTTTTGAAGAGGTAAATATGAAGTCTGCTTGAAGCATCAACACATCTGGACCTAGTGCACCACTCAGTGGTACAACCCAATATCTTTATTTTAATTTTGCAAAAAAAAAACCTTTTATTTTTACTTTGGGTGTGAAATTCCTGAGATCAAGTGGCGCAATGGGGGCATATTTTAGTTGAGGGGCTGGAATGAGTAGGGGAGGAGAAGCTAATTCTGCTGGGACTCAACCCCATGGAAATTCCATTCAAAGAGTAGGGAGAGAGCAAAAGGGTCCTCCAAACTGATTGGAGAGGAGCTCAAGGTGGTCCTGTGCTATTCTGTCAATTGTGCCGATTAACCCTCTACGAAGCCTCAATGGAACTCTCACCAACTCTGAGCTGGGATGTATTCCACTAAGGCCCCTGGAAAGGCTTCAAAATGTAGCAGAACTAAGGTAATAAACTAAAAAGAAAAGGCATTTAAAGATGCCTGTAACTACTTACAAGTTGAAATTGTAGGCTCTGAATACATAAAACAGAGATATACTGGTACCAGAAAAATGCCAGTGAAAGCTGCCAGATGATTCCTTGTTCATTAGATTGGCATCTGCTACCCCTAATCTTGTCTGGTTTATATGTGACTTCAGTTCCATGCTACATGGTTAGCCCTTAATATCATCAGGGAAACTAGGGATGCCTTATCAGTGCAAGCGCATCCCAGGAATGAATTGAAAATATCATTGTAACATAGAAGTGAAGTTTCACAAGAGTGCTATTACCAAAACTGTTGTGAGGATACAAGCAAAGTATGAATTACTAGCTCTTGTACAAGAACAACTACTTGCATTTAACTAACACTTTTTATTGATCTCAGGCTATCCCAAAGTACTTCAATGCCAATGTAGTTTTTTATTGCTACGACTTATAACACCAGGGGCTGAAACTTAGTCAACTTTGGGAACAAAATCTTTTGTTACGTGTTGGTTGCTGTGCAGCTTTTAATGAGAAAGAAATATAATGACTTTTATGTAGAGGTGCTAATATGCACAAAACAAATTATCTTTCAAAAAATAGCTAGTTATTATTTTGAAAGACAAAATTCTTTGTCAAGTTTTACCGTACAAACAAAGCACCAAGCTGGTTACAATGGGATCATCCTTCCTGGAACGCACTCAATTAAACAATGGAATTCTCGGTTAAGAAAATGTTCAGATTTCTCCTCCAAATTCACATATACAACTGTTGCTGAAGCAGCTTTAGATTATTGACAACTTTGACCAATCAATATTAATGACTGTGTCATAATCTCAGTGAAAACAGAACCCCTCTCTGTGAGCATATAAATAGTGAAAGGATAGTAAGAGGAGGGGTGAGGCTGATTAGGATTCAAAAAAGGGGATCTACTCATTGAGGCAGACAGCATAGTTGAGTTACTAAATGAGTAGTTTACATCTGTCTCTACGAAAAAGATGCTGCCAAAGTCATAGCGAAAGGAGGTACTCGATGGGCTAAAAATTGCTACAGAGGAGGGATTAGAAAGACTGGCTGCATTTCAACTTGATACGTCACCAGGATTGGAATGAATGCATCGGAGGACGCTGAAGGAAGGAAGGAAACTGCACAGGTATTCCTCTGTGAGCCACAGATTGCCCACAGAGGAAGGACACATATATAAAGAGCAAGAGGGTAACTAGGGAAAGGGTTGGCCCACTCAAGGACAGAGAAGGGAATCTATGTGTGGAGCCACAGGAAATGGGCGAGGTACAAAATGAGTACTTTGCATCAGTATTCGCCAAAGAGAAGGACTTGGTGGATGATGAGACTAGGGAAGGAAGTGTAGATAGTCTCAGTCATCTCATTATCAAAAAGGAGGTGGTGTTGGGTGTCTTGCAAAGCATTAAGGTAGATAAGTCCCCAGGGCCTGATGGGATCTACCCCAGAATACTAAGGGAGGCAAGGGAAGAAATTGCTGGGGCCTTGACAGAAATCTTTGCATCCTTATTGGCTACAGGTGAGGTCCCAGAGGACTGGAGAATAGCCAATGTTGTGCCTTTGATTAAGAAGGATGGCAAGGATAATCCAGGAAATTATAGGCCGGTGAGCCTTACATCAGTGGTAGGGAAATTATTAGAGAGGATTCTTCGGAACAGGATTTACTTCCATTTGGAAACAAATGAACTTATTAGCGAGAGGCAGCATGGTTTTGTGAAGGGGAGGTCGTGTCTCACTAATTTGATTTGAGTTTTTTGAGGAAGTGACAAAGATGATTGATGAAGGAAGAGCAGTGGATGTTATCTATATGGACTTCAGAAAAGCCTTTGACAAGGTCCCTCATGGCAGACTGGTACAAAAGGTGAAGTCATACGGGATCAGAGGTGAGCTGGCAAGATGGATACAGAACTGGCTCTATCATAGAAGACAGAGGGCAGCAGTGGAAGGGTGCTTTTCTGAATGGAGGGCTGTGACTACTGGTGTTCAACAGGGATCAGTGCTGGGATCTTTGCTCTTTGTAGTATATATATATATAAATGATTTGGAGGAAAATGTAGCTGGTCTGATTAGTAAGTTTGCGGACGACACAAAGGTTGGCGGAGTTGTGGATAGTGATGAGGATTGTCAGAGGATACAGCAGGATATAGATCGGTTGGAGACTTGGGGGGAGAAATGGCAGATGGAGTTTAATCCGGACAAATGTGAGATAATGCATTTTGGAAAATCTAATGCAGGTGGGAAGCATACAGTAAATGGCAGAACCCTTAGGAGTATTGACAGGCAGAGAGATCTGGGCGTACAGGTCCACAGGTCACTGAAAGTGGCAACGCAGGTGGATAAGGTAGTCAAGAAGGCATACGGCATGCTTGCCTTCATCGGTCGGGGCACAGAGTATAAAAATTGGCAAGTCATGCTGCAGCTGTACAGAACTTTAGTTAGGCCACACTTAGAATATTGCGTGCAATTCTGGTCGCCACACTACCAGAAGGACGTGGAGGCTTTGGAGAGGGTACAGAAGAGGTTTACCAGGATGTTGCCTGGTCTGGAGGGCATTAGCTATGAGGAGAGGTTGGATAAACTCAGATTGTTTTCACTGGAACGACGGAGGTGGAGGGGTGACATGATCGAGATTTACAAAGTTATGAGCGGCATGGACAGAGTGGATAGTCAGAAGCTTTTTCCCAGGGTGTAAGAGTCAGTTACTAGGGGACATAGGTTTAAGGTGAGAGGGGCAAAGTTTAGAGGGGATATGCGAGGCAAGTTCTTTACACAGAGGATGGTGAGTGCCTGGAACTTGCTGCCGGGGGAGGTGGTGGAAGCAGGTACGATAATGACGTTTAAGAGGCATCTTGACAAATACATGAATAGGATGGGAATAGAGGGATACGGTCCCCGGAAATGCTGAAGGTTTTAGTTTAGGCAGGCATCAAGATCGGCGCAGGCTTGGAGGGCCGAGTGGCCTGTTCCTGTGCTGTCCTGTTCTTTGTTCTTTGACACCCCCCCAACGAATGTGCTTCATCTTACAAGGCTCCCTCTGCACATGGCGGAGGTAGCCCCGCCGCTAGATATTTTTAGAATATGATATTTAAACTGATCAGGTAGAACATAACACATTTTTCTTTGCAACAAAGTGTTGTGCCTTGAGGTGTGACAGATATGTACTAGATGCAGTGTTTTTATATGAACAAACACATGTACAAAGATAACTTACTTTATAAACTGCAGGAGTACATCGATGACGAATTTGGCAGATTTAACTATGGGGCTTCCAGGCTCATTGAAAGTCCGTGCATTATGTTCAATATAACGTACCTCCCACATCAGGGATGCCATACGTCTGAAAAATAATAGCTTCACTTTACTTAACCACATAAACTTTAAATTATTACACAACGACTAATGAAGGGCACCAACAATGGGTGTGTAAAAGGAGAGACATTCTACACTCCACCTTAGAGAAAATAAGTAAACTACTCTTCTGCAGAATGCTGCACTTGGCAAGGTATCATTCAAATGAGACCAAAAATAAGTTACTTTTGCCATTTGATTCATGTGATCCTTCGTATAAAACAAACCAAAATGAAAGCCGAGTTAGGACTGGAATAAGTTAAGGGATATAAGACCAATAAATAATTAAATGAGAAGTCATTCATTAAATATTGCCATTCATTTAGGGAATGCAACTGGATGAGAATAAACAATGCCTGTATTTTATGATAGGTGGCGAGCTTCAAAAATGGCGGACATGTCAAAGAACCACCATGATTCCAAGAGTGATGGCTCATTTAAATCACTGGGGCGGGCGGCCCAACCCAACCCCCGATCATGTGAAGAGGGCCAGCAATGGTGTCAGCTGCCTGTTTGCAGGCGCTGACGCCATTTTTAAAGGGCTGTTAGCCTTACCGGCTAATTTAAATACAGAATGAATTAAATTAAGTAAAAACATTTCTGCTGCCCCTCTCTCACCCCCCCATAACAATTAATTATTTGCCCTCCCCCCCCCCAAAAACACTTTACCTTTATCATCTGATCTCCCCCCCCCGCCTCCAAACTGCATAAACTTTAAACTACAATCCATCCCGCCATCCCCTACAGCCATGATGTTAATTTGACCCTGTTCCCAGGGCCCCGCACAACCGCACTGATAAATCTACCTGACCCCCCCTCCCCACCAGAGTTGAGCCTCGTTTCCCCGGACGGGGATCTGAAGGCGCAGAAATGCCGGTCGCCAGGCTGAAGATCACAGCGGATCAGGAGGCCGACGTACGTTTATTTCAATTAATTATTTTAATTGACTAAAATATTCAAATTGTGGTCCCGTCGCCCAGCAGTCGAGAAGCCGCCACAGTGCCTTGCCACCACCAGGAGGATCAGGCCAGGCCGTTCTCAAAATGCAAAACTCCGTGATGGGTGCATGTATTTGCAAAATTTAACTGTACAAATCACTGCATCCTTCATTTACACCCTATTGCAAATTTTCACAGCAGATGCATCATTATCACTTTAGTACCTACTGAAATATAATACGAAACTGACTGGAGCTTCAGCCGAGATCTTACGCTCAAATCTGGATGAGGACTTGAAACTACAAGCTTCTGGCTCAGAGGCTAGAATGCTAACACTGGGCTACAGCTGACACCGAGTTCTTTCTGACGGCTGACACTTTCTTAGCCAAGAACAAGTGAAATTTTTCTTTTTACAATAGGTAAAAATTGAGGGAATGTTTTGAGCAAATGCAAATTTATTTTTCATTCCAATGCTGATCATAGCCCACACAATTTTAGCGTTCCTCACACTGCAATTTGTCCTCGTTAGTAAAGAGGGCTGAATTGCTAGGCTATGCGCATTTCCCATCTGCTGTCAAAAGTGCTTGTAAGTATTTTCTCCCCCTTAAAATTGTCAATCATTTCCTGAATTGAGTGGAGAAACAGACCTGAACCAGTGCAGGGGAATTCATCCTTTAATTTTTCTCCTTTCATCCCTCCAAGAGAAACTTAACAATGACCCAGTGCAACTTCCTGCAACTAAACTGAGATAATAATCTCAATGTCTGAGAAACTGAGTGCGAGCTTTTGGCCTGTTGTTCATGTTCCTAGTATATTTGTACATCAACCATGCTGCTGGTATGCTACTATGGAGCCAGATGCAAGTGGTCGTTTCTGCTGAGAAGGAATCTTTCATTACAATATACTCCTTCATCTGACAGCAAGTAGATTGCAACCTCAGTGTGGTTAATAAAATTGAGGCGCATGGAATAGGAGGGTCAGTGATAGCTTGGATAAAAAAAAATTGGCTTAAGGACAGAAAACAGCGTGTCATGGTAAACGGTTATTTTTCAGACTGGAGGACAGTAGACAGTGGTGTTCCCCAAAGGTTATATACGCACACACATATATGTGTGTGTATATATATATATGGGCAGACAAGTGGCAGATGGAATTTAGTAACAGTATATATATATATATATATATAAATGACACAGATATTGGAATACAGAGAAAAATTTCAAAATTTGCCAATGATACAAACTTGGAGGAGTGGCAAACACGGAACAAAAAAAACCCATAACAAATGCAACAGGTCATAGATAGGCTAGCAGAATGGGCAGACAAGTGGCAGATGGAATTTAGTAACAGAAAAGTGTGAGGTGATGCATTTTGACAAAAGGGATAAGGAGAAGCAACATAGACTAAATGGCACAGTTCTCAAGAGTGTATAGGGACAGAGGGACCTGGTGGTGCATGTACATAGATCTTTGAAGGTGGCAGGACATATTGAGTGTAGTTAACAAAAGCATATGAGATCTTGCACTTCATGAATAGATGTATTGAGTACAAAAGCAGGGAAGTTATGCTGAACCTCTATAAAGTTCTGGTTAGGCCACAACTGGAGTATTGTGTCCAATTCTGGTCAACACACTTTAGGAAGGATGTGAGGGTCCTTGAGAGGGTGCAGAGGAGATTTACCAGAATGGTTCCAGGGATGAGGGATTTTAGCTACAAGTTAGGCTGAAAAAGCTGGGGTTATTCTCCTTGGAGCAAATGAGATTGAGGGGAGATTTGATAGAAGTGCACAAGAATATTGCAGGTTTAGATACATTAAACAAGGAAGAACTGTTCCCATTAGCTGATGGTATCAGGACTAGGAGAGACAGATTTAAGGTTTTGGTCAAGAGATGCAAGGGCGATGAAAGGAAGAACTTTATTACTCAGTGAGTGGCAATGACCTGGAACTCGCTGCCTATCAGGGTGGTGGAAGCAGGGATGATCAATTATTTCAGGAGAAATTGGATGGGCACTTGAAGGAAATAAATCTGCAGGGCTACGGAGTAGGGCAGGGGAATGGGACTAACTGGATTGCTCAAGGAGGGCCAGCATAGACTCGATGGCCGAATGTGCCATAAATGACTCAAAGTCAGTTTGGAATTCCTGGTCCTGGAGTTATATGTCCGTACTCTTATCACCACAGGTATTGACTATCACTGCATCTTTATTCTTGCTCGCATGTAAGACAAAGTGTAAACTCACCTGTAAAACCTATTCTCTACTCTCTCTTTAATTGTGTTGAGGTCTGTGGGATAAGCCACTACTGTACAATATAAAGGATAAGCCTGAAGGTCCACAGGTGCCACAAATGGAGCAGCAATATCTGAAATGAGATTGTAAATATTTAAACAATTTATGAAAAATTACTGTACCTAGACCATAAAGTTATACATATTGGAAATTCCATCTCTTTTAAATATATTAAAACAGAACAGAATATCAAAAAAAATTAAAATGTTTTCAATGCCAAATGAGGGTAGCTTAATGAATCTTCTCTTGGAAGGAACTTCATTCAGATCTTATCAATGTTTCAGGAAAACATTTATGAATTAAATACATGTGTGGTTCCTTATATTACTTCACTTACCTCATTTTCGTAAATGGTGCTTTGATTATTTTAATCCTTAAGGTATAGTATACACACAAAATAAATATTTGTGATGCTGGTAAAACATACGAGTTGCTCATAGCAGAGCAGAAGGATGGATTTTAGTGTTCACTAGGTCCAGATTTCAGGCACAGACAGGCCATTTAATGCAGAAATTTGGGGAAAATTGGTTTGGTTACATTGCTACCCATTTCAGGCCCCACTCTATTAAGCAGTTGGGCCTAGGATGGGCAGTTGAAGCTCTGTTCAAAGCAAATGGGAGCTTCATCAGGTAATTAAAAAGGAGGTGGAAAAATGCACCGCACCATTTCACAGCTTATAGGGATGATGGACACCAGCCTCAAGGCTGACTTTCAGGCAGAAGAACCTATAGGAGGCTCAAAGATTTTACAATGCTTTAAAATGCTTTGTCAGGGCCTTAGCATTTAAAACAAAACTGCTGCCACTTAGAATTTCAGGGAGGAAAAGGAAGAACTAGGGAGAAATGCCTGGCTGGTCAGGCTGCCTCCTGTTTGCAGCCAAAACCTGAACCTTCAGACAGGTGAATTTGCTTTGGCAGACATTCTGCTGTTGTGCAAACAGAACTGCAGTGGCATCATAAGATATGTTGGGGTGAGCTGCAGCTACCAACCATGTCAGTGGAGAGCTGGAACAACCTCCAGATATGGAGGCTAGCTGTGAAATAAACAGGACCTCTCCTGACGGATACACAGTTGTGGATTGCAGCAGCAGGGTGCTTAGCATGGGGAGAGCTAGAGGGTGGTGCCTCCACTTCATTCCAGAACCCATAAACCTACTTTACAGCACCCTATGACACGACGAGCAAGGGCTACCATTCAATAAGTCCGACCACAACAAAATCCTTCAACGGTGGATCAGCTGTTGGTTGTGAAGGCAGACGAAGGTTGCAGCAGGGCCTTGTTCTCAATTATACAGGCTTGACTGATCATTGAAACCAGGCAATTCCCTGCCAACACAGTATGGGGCCTGCTTTGCAACAGGCCTTCCACTCAAAAGGACATCACATACAGACCCTTCTACAAGATATAAATGCCCTACTAACATTTATGCTGGCTGGCTCTTCAGATGCACTCCAATAAACAGATAAACTTTACATGGTATTGCACAAAAGAAAGTATGGTTGGGTCATTAGTTGAACCTGCTAAGAAGTCACCAATCATTTCTGCAGGTCCTGGCAAACCTATGTGAAAAATACAAAGGGGATTTGTCTTCTTAAAACCTCAGGCAATATAATAGCAGAAGTCAAGGTCTGCCATCAGCTGTGACTTTTTTGCAGCGGAGGGTTGGCACTTGCAGGGGTAATAATGGTCTGCTGTGACCTGAAACCTGGCTGCACCTTTTTGCAGACAGGCTATTGCTGCCCTATGAGGATAATGCAGTTGAGTGGTATAGAAAATGGCCCTACCATGACATGAAGGAAGGATGTCAAGGCCTTGGAAAGGGGACAGAGGAGATTTACTAGAATTATACGCAGAATGTGGGGTTTCAGTTACGTGGAGATACTGGAGAGGTGGGATTGTTCCCCTGAGTAGAGAAAGGTAAGAAGAGTTTTAATAGAGGTGTTCAAAATTATTAAGTGTTTTGATACAGGAAAGGAGGTGAAACTGTTTCTATTGGCAGGAGAGTCAGCAACCAGAGCTCACAAATTTGAGGTAGCAGATTTTTTGAGTAATACTGATCATAATTTCCTTAGGTTGACACTGAATCTTTCTTTTCCTATTGATTCTTGGGCTGTGGGCATCTCTTACGAAGTCACCATTTAATGCCCATGCCTAATTGCCCCTCGAGAAGATGGCAGTGATCCACCTTCTTGAACCACTGCAATCTGTGTGGTGCAGGTACTCCCAAAGGTAGGGAGTTCCAGGATGTTGACCTAATGACAATGAGGCAACAGCAATATATTTCCAAGTCAGGATGCTGTGTGACTTGGAGGAGAACTTCCAAGTGGTGGGGTTCCCATGCATCTGCTGCCTTTGTCCTTTTATGCAGTAGAGGTCACAGGTTTGGAAGATATTGCTGAAGAAGCCTTGGCAAGTTGCTGCAGTACATCTTAGAGATGGTGCATACTACAGATGCGATTCACTGGTGGTGTAGGGAACGAATGTTTAAGGTGGTGGATGGGGTACCAATCAAGCAGACTGCGATGTCCTGGATGGTATCAAGCTTCTTGAATGTTGTTGGAGCTGCACTCATCCAGGCAAGTAGTGAATATTCCATCACACTTCTGATTTGTGCCTTGTAGATGGTGGACAAGCTTTGAGGAGTCAGGAGGTGAGTTACTCGCCACAGAATCACCAGCCTCTGACCTGCTCTTCGAGCCACAGTATGTATATAGCTGGTCCAGTTAAGTGTCAAGTCAATGGCGATCCCAGTGTTGATAGTGGGGGATTCAGCAATGGTAATGCTGTTGATTGACAAGGGGAGGAAGTTACGACTCGCTCTTGTTGGAGATGGTCATTGCCTGGCACTTGTGTGGCATGTATATTACTTGCTACTTGTCAGCCCAAGCCTGAATGTTGTCCAGGTCTTGCTGTATGTGGGCACAGACTATTTCAGGATCTGAGGAGTTGTAAATGGGTGAATGGGACTGAACACTGCAATCATCAGCGAAAATCCCCACTTCTGACCTTCTGTTGGAGGGAAGATCATTGATGGACCATCTGAAGATGGTTGGACCTAGCTCACTGTCTGAGGAAATGTCACAGCGATGTCCTGGGCCTGATACGATTGGCCTCCAACAACCACAACCATCTTCTTTCGTCCTTAGTATGTCTCCAGCCAGTGCAGAATTTTCTCCTTGATTCCTGTTCACCCCAAATTTACTAGGGCCCTTGATGCCACAATCAGTCAAACGCTCACTTCACCTCTGAATTCAGCTCTTTGGTCCACATTTGGCATAATGCTGCAATGTGGAAAGGAGCCGAGTGGCCCTAGCAGAGCCAAAACTGAGCATTGGTGAGTAGGCTATTTCTGAGTAAGTGCCACTTGATATCACTATTGATGACACCTTCCATCATGTTGCTGATGATCTAGAGTGGACTGATAGGGCGGTAATTGGCCGGATTGGATTTGTTCCGTATTTTTTCACTTTATCAAATAGATGCCAGTGTTATAGCTGTAATGGAACAGGTTGGCTAGGGGTGCAGCTAGTGCTGGAGCCTAAGTCTCCAGCACTACACCTGGGATGTTGTTGTAGCCCATAGTCTTTGCAGTATACAGAACTTTGATCTGATCCATTGGTTGTGACACCCTTTAGTTCTGACTACAGCATGCTGCATGCACTGTTTAGCATACATGTAGTCCTGTATTGTAGCTTCACCAGGTTGGCAACTCATTTTCAGGTATGCTCGTGCTGCTCCTTGCATGATCTACACTCCTCATTGAACCAGGGTCGGTCACCTAACTTGATGGTCATGTTAGAGTGAGGGATATGCCAGACTATGAGATTACAGATTTTGCTTGAATACAATTCTGCTGCTGCTGATGGTTCACAGCACCTCATGGATGTTTTTGAGTTGGTAGATTTGTTCTGAAGCTATTGCATTTAGCATGATGGTAGTGCCACACAACTCAATGAAGGGTATCCTCAGTGTGAAGGTGGGACTTCACTTTCAAAAGGACTGTGCTGTAGTCACTCCTTTCAATTACTATCATGGACAGATTCACCTGCGACAGGTAAATTGTTGAGGATGAGATGACATAGCTTTTTCCCTCGTGTTGGTTCTATCACCACCTGCCACAGGCCCAGTCTTGCAGCGATGTCCTCTGAGACTTGGCCAGTGCAGTCAGTAGTGGTGCTACTGAGCCACTCTTGGTGATCGACATTGCAGCTCCCACTCTAGATTACATTCTGTGCCTTTGACACGCTCAGTGCTTCTTCCAAGTGGTGTTCAACGTGAAGTATTACTGATTCATCAGCTGAGGGAAGGTGTCAGGTGGTAATTAGCAGTTGGTTTCCTTTCCCATGTTTGACCTGAAGCTGTGAAACTTCATGGGCCTGGAAGTCAATGCTGACAGGATATATTCAGGGATGGCGATGGAGGAGTTTAGGACAGTGGCTGTAAGGTATGATTCAGTGAGAATGATTATGTCAGGCTGTTGCAGCACTAGTCTCTGGGGCTGCTCTCCCAATTTTGGCACGTCCCCATATTTTTTTTTAGTTTAGTTTAGTTTAGAGATACAGCACTGAAACAGGCCCTTCGGCCCACCGAGTCTGTGCCGACCATCAACCACCCATTTATACTAATGCTACACTAATCCCATATTCCTACCACATCCCCACCTGTCCCTATATTTCCCTACCACCTACCTATACTAGGGGCAATTGCTAATGGCCAATTTACCTATCAACCTGCAAGTCTTTGGCATGTGGGAGGAAACCGGAGCACCCGGAGGAAACCCACGCAGACACAGGGAGAACTTGCAAACTCCGCACAGGCAGTACCCAGAATTGAACCCGGGTCACTGGAGCTGTGAGGCTGCGGTGTTAACCACTGCGCCACTGTGTTAGCGTGTCAGCAGGGAGGACGCAGCAAGGTTGATTGGGCTAGGGTTGTCATGTCTGGTGCCTAGGTCAATGCTTGGTGGCCCATCTAGTTTCATTCTTATTGCTTTTTGTAGCGGTTTGATACTGAAGAGTGGCTTGCAAGGCATTTCAGAGGGCAGTTACAGTCAAGTACATTGCTGTGGGTCTGAAGTCACATATAAGCCAGACTGGGTAAGGCAGCAGATTTTCTTCCCTAAAGGACATTAGTGAACCAGATGGGTTTTTACGACAATGTGGTAGTTTCACAATCATCATTACTGAGACCAGCTTTTTATTCCAGATTTATTTAATTAACTGAATTTAAATTCTCCAGCTGCCAGAGTGGGATTTAAACTCATGTCTCCAGATCATTGGTCCTGGTCTCTGAATTACTAGTCCAGTAACATAACCACTATGCTGCCATATGCGTAAAACAGATGATGAAAGAGGAGTGGAAGATGAAATTGTTGGACTGGAAATTGCTGAACTTTAATGGACCTAGACCAGGTTAAGTATTGGAAAAATGGTAGATCAAAGAGTGCATCAGCAATCAGTAATATTTCAAGTTAAAATGGATGCAGTACAAATTAAATGTATTCTAATTAGGGGTGATGATCAACAAGGGGTCCTCAAGGGTAGTGAGTCAATGCATAAATAGGGAGATTAGAGCAAAAATCATATTTAAAAAAAAAAGGTATATGAGAGAATAATTGAAAACATATTATAGAAAGGAAATAAAAAGATGCTAGAAAGGCCAAAAGGGTCAACATAAAGGGAAACATTAAGGAATTTGGAGAGTTACCCTTTATGTGCATATTATGTCAATGTGTTTTGTTGAATGATCATCTTCTTTAATCTGGAGATCTGAATTTATATATTTTTTTAATGACATTTTTAAAGAGACAAGCTTCCAGCAAAGTCATCCTTTCAGCTTAAGATGATCACCTAATTTGAAAATCTGTATTCTACACTTCAATGCCTGTGAGGAGAGAGATGAAATGTCTGCTAGGTCCCCAGCTAGAACCAAGACTCAAGAAGTTTGAAGGAACTACCTGTTCTCTCAGCGAGCAGAAAAATACTGCTAACTGCTCTGTTTGAATGACTGAGTGACTGTCATGTGACAAGCCCCTCCCCATCTGTGGCTTTAAGCTTGTGTCTTTCTGCAGCAGAGGGAGGAGAAGCGACTGGACTCTTACATGAGCAGACCCTAAGTGGGGGTCCCTCTCTCTCTCCATTCCAGCTTGAAAGCTTTCAAATCCTGCTTGATGACTGACCACCTTTACATACTCCAGCTATAATCAGAAACACTGTTGGAGGAAATCATCCGCATCGCTATCTTGAAGAGACTCACCAAATCTACCTCTTCAAATGAAAAGCCTCAGGACCACTGAATTCAGCTAGAAGCCAGCCAAATCACCAAACTTCACAGAGTGTATGCCCTTTTTTTTCTATGGACTCCAACTCAACCAATCTTCCTCACTCTGTAACCTATTTGTGTGTGTGTGTAAACCTTCGGAAAGTGTGTGCGAGAGTAAAAGTTGGCATGTTGTTTGTTACTTTATTAGTTCAGTTTAGGTACAATAAAGTTAACCTCTTTCTTTGTTAACTCAAGAAAACCTGTCCGAATGGTTCTTGTTATGATGATAGCAAATATAGAATCAAACACCTACTGAATTGGCCAGTACCTCCACTTTAAGAATTAAACCTGTTGTGGTCAAGCAAGGAGAGGGAAGCCCTTCAAACCCCTCCTCACTCGACCGTAACAGAAAATATGGTAAATTATAGAAGTGAATAAGTTTTAATTCGCTTTAAGGGATTATTAACAGTAGGATCACAGCATATGTATGCATAACAATTTACTTAAATAAAAACAGAAAATTCTTGAAATGTACAGCTCAATCATTTTCTGAAAAGAACATACAGGTTAAGTTTCAGGTGCAGTTCTTCATCAGAGTTGAACCAGAAATCTTAACATATCTTTGAACATAAGAAATAGAAGTAGACTGCATGGCCCGTCGAGCCTGCCCCACTATTCAATATGATCATGGATGATCTTAGGCATGAAACTTCACTTTCCCGCCCGCTCCCCATATCCCTCGATTCCCCGAGAGACACCAAAAATCTGTCTATCCCAGCCTTAAATATATTCAATGATGGAGCATCCAGTACCCTCTGAGACAGAGAATTCCGAAGATTCACAATCCTTTGAGTGAGGACATTTCCCTCATCTCAATCCTAAATGATCATCCCCTTATCCTGAGATTGTGTCTCCATGTTTCAGATTCGCCAGCCAACGGAAACAATCTCGCAGTGTCTACCCTGTCAAGCCCTAACTCTGCTTCTCTCTCCACAGATGCTGCCAGACCTGCTGACTATTTCCACCATTTCTTGTTTTTATTTCCCTTCAGAATCTTGTAAGTTTCAATGCTTTCAGATGTTGAATGAAAGGAATTGGAGGGCTTAACCACCTCGAATCAATGTCACATGTTTCCTAATTAGTTAGAGGCACTGGCAGAAGCCTGGAATAGATGATAAGATGATAAAGTGAAATTAACTTAAAAGGACAAGTAAGAGTTTTGTCAAAGCTTTATATTCCAATTGGAGGTTTGAGTTTAACTTAGTTACTTCAGCTTTTATTGGATAACAACATACCAAGAGTTATGAGCTGATTGATCCCACCATGAATTCTTTCACATTCTGCATCTCTCTTCCTGCAGCCCCAGTCTCCTTCCTGAGATTTGTACAGCTGTATCTTATGCTCAGCAGCAGTCAAGGGAACACTTGACCCAGGTTCAGTGGGGAAAACAGCTGAAATACAATAAGCACAGTTAATCCAAAGGAAATAATGCATTTCTGACATTCTCTTATTAACTGAGGGTCCAAACTAACCAAATCCAATTCAGATAAAGTTTATGACAAGCCTTTTGTTTTAAAAACAAGCAACTGGCTATATGCACATATGTGTACCTGTAACAAAAACAAGAAATGCTGGAATCACTCAGCAGGTCTGGCAGCATCTGTGGAAAGAGAAGCCGAGTTAACGTTTCGGGTCAGTGACCCTTCTTCGGAACTGACAAATATTAGAAAAGTCACAGATTATAAACAAGTGAGGTGGGGGTGGGGCAAGAGATAACAAAGGAGAAGGTGCAGATTGGACCAGGCCACATAGCTGACCAAAAGGTCACGGAGCAAAGGCAAACAATATGTTAATGGTGTGTTGAAAGACAAAGCATTAGTACAGATTAGGTGTGAATACACTGAATATTGAACAGCAGCAAGTGCAAACCTGAAGAAAAACAACCTGAAAAAAAACAGTGGGTAAGCAAACTGAACAAACTAAGATGAAATGAAATAAATGCAAAAAAAGATTGTAAAAAATGTAAAAAGGAATGTAAAAAAAAGGAAGAAAAAATAACTAAAAATGAAAGTAAAATGGGGGGCTGTCATGCTCTGAAATCTACCGATTAGGCACACTACAGCCTGCTGGACTGAACATTGAGTTCAATAATTTCAGAGCATGACAGCCCCCCATTTTACTTTCATTTTTAGTTATTTTTTCTTCCTTTTTTTTACATTCCTTTTTACATTTTTTACAATGTTTTTTTGCATTTATTTCATTTCATCTGAGTTTGTTCAGTTTGCTTACCCACTGTTTTTTTCAGGTTGTTTTTCTTCAGGTTTGCACTTGCTGCTGTTCAATATTCAGTGTATTCACACCTAATCTGTACTAATGCTTTGTCTTTCAACACACCATTAATATATTGTTTGCCTTTGCTCCGTGACCTTTTGGTCAGCTATGTGGCCTGGTCCAATCTGCACCTTCTCCTTTGTTATCTCTTGCCCCACCCCCACCTCACTTGTTTATAATCTGTGACTTTTCTAATATTTGTCAGTTCCGAAGAAGGGTCACTGACCCGAAACGTTAACTCTGCTTCTCTTTCCACAGATGCTGCCAGACCTGCTGAGTGATTCCAGCATTTCTTGTTTTTGTTTCAGATTTCCAGCATCCGCAGTATTTTGCTTTTATTTTATGTGTACCTGTACATGTGTGAGTGAACGAGGAAAAAATGAAATCCTTTCATAATTGTAAAGGCTTCTATCAGGTCACCACTCAATCTTCGATTTTCTAGAGAAAAGAGCCGCAGCCAGTTCAGTCTTTCTTGATAGTTGTACCTTCACAGTATTGGTATCATCCTTGTGAACCTTTCCTGCACTTTTACTAATTCAATTAGTAAATCTGGAATTAAAAAGCTAGTCTAATGATGACCATGAAATCATTGTCGATTGTTGTAAAAATCCCATCTGGTTCACTAATGTCCTTCAGGGAAGGAGATCTTCTGTCATTATCTGGTCTGACCTACATGTGACTCCAGACCCACAGCAATGTGGTTGACTCTTGAAATAGCCTCTGAAATGGCCGAGCAAGCCATTCAGTTCAAGGGCCTTTAGGGACGGACGATAAATGCTGGCCTAGCCAGTGATTCCCACATTCCACAAACAAATTTAAAAAAAGCTTTGTTATTGGGCTAGGATATATATGTGTAGTCTTACTTCAAGTAATTACTAGACCTGCTTTTGAACATTTGTGTGATATCAAATAATTTTTGAAAAACAATGTAACAGAAGCTGCCAAAACCTTCAGAAAAATATTCTAATGGTTGGTTGACTGAACAGTCCTGGTAAATTGCTCAGCTCTGTGCAAAAATATCAAATCCAAACCCAGTATTTTCAGAGTCTGAGACTTGCCAGTAAAAACCTTAATGAAGGCACAAAAGACAATTCAATGGATACATTTAATCATGTCATTGTTAAGCACGTATTCTTCAGAATTTCTAATTTGTTTAAAACCCTGTTAAAAATTTTACTTAATGTGGAAAAAAGTGTTGATTTTTTTTCTCAGTAAGCATTCAGAGTTATTTGTGGGAAAAAGACAGTTATGATCCTGTTAAGTGTGGCATGACGGGCAAGGTGTGGCTTCTCAACTCAGCTTCTCAATACTTCTTAACAATGCAATTCTGAACACCGAGCCCACCCAGCAATTTGGACATTTTAAAATGGAACTTTCCATAGGATTTTTTATTATTATTCTTTCACAGGATGTGAGCGTCACTGGCAAGACCAGCATTTGTTGCCCATCCCTAACTGTCCTTAAGAAAGTGGTGGTGGCCCGCCATCTTGAAAAGCTGCAGTCAATCTGGTGTAGGTACACCCATAGTGCTGTTAGGAAGGGAGTATCAGGTTTTTGACCCAGCGACAGTGAAGGAACAGGGTTATAGGTCCAATTCAGGATGATGTGTGATTTTGAGGGGAACTTGCAGGTGGTACTGTTCCCATGCATTTGCTCTCCTAGTCCTTCTAGGTGGTGAAAATTACGGGTTTGGAAGGAGCTGTTGAAGGAGTTGCTGCAGTGCATCTTGTAGAAGGTACACACTGCTGCCACTGCACATCGGTGGTGGAAAGAGTAAATATTTAAGGTGCTCGGTGGGGTGCCGATCAAGCAGGCTGTTTTGTCCTGGATGGTGTTGAGCTTCTTGAGTGTTGTTGGAGCTACACTTATCCAGGCAAGTGGAGAGTATTCCATCACACTCCTGACCAGTGCCTTGCAGATGGTGGACAGGATTTGGGGTGTGAGGAGGTGAGTTACTCACCAGAGAATTGCCAGCCACTGACCTGCTCTTGTAGCCACAGTATGTATATGGCTGGTCCAGTTTAGTTTCTGGTCAATGGTAAATCTTTAGGATGGTGATGCTGGGGGTTCAACGATGGTAATGCCGTTGAATATCATGGGGAGATGGTTAGATTCTTTCTTACTGGAGATTGTCATTGCCTGGCACATGTGTGACGCAAATGCTACTTATCATTTATCAGCCCAAGCCTGAATGTTGTCCAGGTCTTGCTGCATGTGGACACAGACTGCTTCAGTATCTGAGGAGTTGCAAATTGTATTGAACACTCTGCAATCATCAGCAAATATTCCCACTTCTGACCTTATGATGGAGGGAAGGTCATTGATGAAATAGCTGAAGATGGTTGGGCCTGGGACACTGCCCTGAGGAACTCCTGCAACAATGTCCTGGGACTTAGATGTTTGGCCTCCAGCAACCACAACCATCTTCCTTTGTGCTAGGTATGACTCCAACCAGCAGAGAGTTTTCCCCAGATTCCCACTGAATTCAATTTTGCTAGGGTTCCTTGATGCCATACTCAGTCAAATGCTGCCTTGATGTCAAGGACAGTCATTCTCACCTCACCTCTGGAAGTCAGCTTTTTTGTCCTTGCTTGAACCAAGGCTGTAATGAGGTCCACAGCTGAGTGGCCCGGGCAGAACCCAAACTGAGCATCGGTAAGCAGGTTATTGCTGATGATTGAAAGTAGACGAATGATGCGGTAATTGGCCGGATTGGATTAGTCCTGCTTTCTGTGGACAGGACATACATGGGCAATTTTCCACATTGACGGATAAATTCCAGTTTTTAGCTGTACTGGAACAGCTTGGCTAGGGGCACGACCAGTTCTGGAGCACATGTCTTCAGTACTGCTGTCGGATGTTATCAGGGCCCATAGCCTTTGCAGTATCCAGTGCCTTTAGCTGCTTCTTGATATCACATGGAGTGAATCGAGTTGACTGAAGATTAGCATGTGATATTGGGGACCTCAGGAGGTGGTCGAGATGGAACATCCATTTGGTATTTCTGGCTGAACATTGTTGCAAATGCTTCAGCCTTGTCTGTTGCACTGATGTGCTGGGCTCCCCCATCATTGAGGATGGGGATATTTGTGGAGCCACCTCCTCCAGTTAGTTGTTTAATTGTCCACCACCATTCACGACTGGATGTGGCAGGACTGCAGAGCTTAGGTCTGATCCGTTGGTTATGGGATCGCTTAGCTCTGTCTATTGCATGCTGCTTACGCAGTTTGGCATGCAATTAGTCGTGGGTTGTAGCTTCACTGTGTTGACACCTCATTTTTAGGTATGCCTGGTGCTGCTCCTGCACTCCTCATTGAACCACGGTTGATTCCCTGGCTTGATGGTAATAGCAGAATGAGGGATATGCTTGGCCATGAGGTTACAGATTATGGTTGAATAGAATTCTGCTGATGGACCACTGCGACTCATGCAGAGCTGCTAGACCTGTTCTGAATCAACTGCATTTAGTGGGGAGGTAGTGCCACACAACCGTATCCTCAGAATGAAGTCAGGTCTTCATCTTCATAAGGACTGTGCAGTGGTCACTCCTACCAATAATGTCATGGACAGATGCATTTGCAACAGATAGACTGCCAAGGATAAGGTCATACATGTTTTTACATCTTGTTGATTCCCTCACCACCTACCATAGGTCCTGTGTGGCAGCTATACCCTTCATGACTCGGCCAGCTCGGTCAGTACCGGTGCTACCAAGCTACTCTTGATGATGGGCGTTGAAGTACCCACCTAGAGTACATTCTGTACCTCAGATTTTGTTCTAAGTGGTCTTCAACATGGAGGAGCACTGATTCATCAGTTGAGGGAGGGCAGTAGCTGGCAATCAGCAGGAGGTTTCCTTGCCAATGTTTGACCTGATACCAAGGGACTTCATGGGGTCTGGACTTAATGTTGAGGACTCCCAGGGTAACTCCCTCCCAACTGTCTGCACTGCGTGCTGCTTGAGTGCAGACAGTGTGAAGAAGGGAGTTTGGTAAGTGACGGGATTTTAAGAGTTAATCGCACTCTCTCTCTAAGGTCTAGTTTTTGTTTAAATTTAGCAATTAACTAAATTAAGAGGCAAGTTAAGTTTCTTCCGGTTTTAAACAGGGATACACAAGCTCTCTGAAAGTAGCTGTAGCTAGCTAAATAGGTAGCTAGCTTAAACTGGTTTCTGAGTTCTAGCAAAATTGACTCATCATTGTTTTTCCAGAGTATAAAGTCAGAGATCTCGGAATGCTGCTTGAGTGCACAGAATGTGAAGAAGCGAGTTTGGTACGTGAGGTGGTTCGGTGAAGAGGGGAGCTATAAATTTATTAAGAAAAATAAATTGAATTTAATTAACACAATAAAGATGGCAGGGCAGGCGATGCACATGGCTACAGTATGCGGGAGCTCCTGGATGCTATGGCAAACCATGTCAACCACGTCTGTAGTATCTACAGCTTGAGGAGCTTTGGCTCAGAGTTGATGAGCTGGAGGCAGAGCTGCAGACATTGCGATGCATCAGGGAGGGGGATAGTTACCTGGGCACTCTGTTCCAGAAGGCAGTCACACCCCTTAGGATTGTGTCGTCTGATTTAGTCAGTGGTCAGGGACAAGAGGGTGTGACTGCATGTCAGGCAGGTAATCGGTTTATAATGGTGGGAGTGGAGGAGCCTCAGTCATTGCCATTGAGCAACAAGTCTGAGGTTCTTGCAGCTTGTATGGACAAGAGCGAGGGCTGTAGTGTGGATGAGCAGACTGACTATGGCACCATGGTACAGGAAGCCATTCAAGTGGGAGGAGTTAAAAGGAACGTAGTGGTAGTTTGGGACAGTAAAGTCGGGGAGATAGACACTGCTCTCTGCAAACGAGAGCAAGAGTCCAGAAGGCTGTGTTGTAGGCCTGATGCCAGGGTTCAGGACATCTGCTCAGGGCTGGAGAGGAACTTACAGTGAGAGGGGGAGGATCCAGTTGTCATGGTCCATGTAGGTACTAATGACATAGGCAGGACAAGGAAGGAGGTTCTGCATAGTGAGTATGAGGATCTAGGCGCTAAATTAAAAAGCAGAACCTCAAAGGTAATAATCTCTGGGTTATTACCTGAACCATGTACAAATTGCAACAGGGTAGATAAGATTAGAGAGATGAATGCATGGCTCAAACTCTGGTTTGGGAGAAATGGGTTCTGGTTCATAGGACACTGGCACAGGTACAGGGAAAGTGGAGGCTGTACCATTGGGACGGACTTCACCTGAAATGTGCTGGGACCAGTGTTCTACTGAGTCGTATAACTAGGGATGTAGACAGAGCTTTAAACTAAATAGAGGGGGGAAGGGATCATGTAGGGGAAGATTGAATAAATTAAAGGGAAATGACAAGGCCATAGATTACGGTAGCAAGAAAGGTAATGATGATCAGAGTAGAAAGGGATAGTGATTGCAAACTTAAAAGTGCCAGCAGATAGGGTCAGAGTTTACAAAAACTGAGTTAAGGGCTCTGTATCCGAATGCCTGCAGCGCATTCGCAATAAAATAGATGAATCGTCAGCTCAAAAAGAAATTCATACGTATGACCTGATAGCCATTGCAGAGACGTGGCTACAAGGAAACCAAGGCTAGAAGCTGAATATCCAAGTGTACGTGATATTCAAGAATGACAGGAAGCTGCAAAAAGGTGTTGGGGTAGCTCTGTTAATTAAAGGAGGGCATTAGTACTGTAGTGAAAGATGACCATGGTTCCAAAGGTCAAGACGTAGAATCAATTTGGGTGGAACTAAGAAACATCAAGGGGCAGAAAACATTGGCCAGAGTTGTTTATAGGCCACCAAACAGCAGAGGTACTGTAAATCACATTAGAAAGCAGGAAATTAGAGATTCACGTAATAAGGGAAATAAAGTAATCATGGGGGATTTCAATCTACATATAGACTGGGAAAACTTTATTAGCACCAATGTTGTGGAGGATGAATGCTTAGAATGTACGCAAGATGGTTTTCTTGAGCAGTACATTGAGGAACCAACTAGGGAATAGGCTATTTTAGATCTAGTATTGTGCAATTAAAAATGGTGAATTTATAAGCTTGTTGCAAAGGAGCCTTTAGGAAAGAGTGACCATAACATTTATTTTACATTAAGTTTGAAAGTGATGTAGTTCAATCAGAAACTAGGGTCTTAAATCTAAGCAAAGGAAACTATGAAGGTATGAGGGGCTAATTGGCTATGGTGGATTGGGAAACTACATTAAAAGGTATGATGGTAGACAGGCAATGGCTAACATTTAAAGAACTAATACACAGTTTACAACAAAAATGCATTCCATTAATGCACAACAATTCAGCTAGGAAAATGTTCCAACCATGGCTAACAAAAGATATCAAGGACTGTATTAGAGAAAAGAGGCATATAAAGAGGATTGGGAGCATTTCAGAATTCTGCAAAGGAGGACCAAACGAAATTAAAAAAGGGAAAATGGAATATGAGAGTAAACTAGTGAGAAACATAAAAACGGCCTGTGAAAGCTTCTATAGGTATGTAAAAAGGACAATATTAGCAAAGAAAATGTGGGTCCATTACAAGTGGAGTCAGGAGAATTTATAGTGGGGAATAAGAAAATGGCAGATAAACTAAACAATTACTTTGTGTCTGTCCTCACAGAGGAAAATACTAAAAACTAGTGTAAAATAGTAGTAAAATATTAGTGTAAATGAGGAACTGCAAGTTACAAATATGAGTTTAAAAAAAAGAGAAATTAATGGAACTTAAAGTAAATAAATCCCCTGGACTTTTTGATCTACATCCCAGAGTGTTGAACGAAGTGGCTGTAGAGATGCATTGGTGGTCATCTTTCAAAATTCTATAGACTCCGCAATAGTTCCTGCAGATTGAAAGGTGGCAATTGTAACCCCACTATTTAAGAAAGGAGGGAGAGAGAAAACAGGAACTACAGACCTGTTTGCCTAACAACAATCATAGAGAAAATGCTAGAATCTATAATAAAGGATGTGATAATAGGACACTTAGAACATAATGGTAGGAATGGACAGAGTCAACATGGATTTATGAAAGGGAAATCATGTTTAACAAACCTGTTGGAGTTTTTTGAGGAGCAACTAACAGAATAGATAAGGGGGAACCAATGCATTTGGTATATTTCGATTTTCAGAAAACTTTTGATAAGGTCCTACAAAAAAAGTTGGTAAACAAAATTAGAACACATGGGATTGGGGGGGGCAATATACTGGCATGGATTGAGAACTGGTTAATTGACAGAAAACAGAGTAGGAATAAATGGGTCATTTTTGGATTGGTAGGCTGTTATGAGTGGGGTACCGCAAGGATCAGTGCTTCGGCCCCAGCTATTCACAATCTATATCAATAATTTGGACGTGGGGATTCAATGTAATATTTCCAAGTTTGCAGATGACACAAAACTAAATGGAAGTGTGAGTTGTGAGGAGAATGCAAAGACACTTCAAAGGGATTTAGAGAGGCTAAGCGAGTGGGCAAAAATTTGGCAGATGGAATACAATGTGGAGAAATGTGAGGTTATCCACTTTGGTAGGAAAAACAGAAATACAGAGTATTTCTTAAATGGTGAGGGCTGGGAAATGTTGAATTTCAAAGGGACTTGGGTGTCCTTGTTCATGAGTCACTGAAAGCTAACATGCAGGTACAGCAAGCAATTAAGAAGGCAAACGGCATGTTGGCCTTCATTACAAGAGGATTTGAGTATAGCAGTAAAGATGGCTCACTGCAATTATATAGAGCCTTGTTGAGACCACACCTGAGGCATTGTGTGTACTTGGTCTCCTTACCCTAGAAGGAGTGCAACAAAGATTCACCAAACTAATTCCTGGGATGAAGAGAATTGTCCTATGAGGAAAGATTAAACAGACTGGGCCTTTACTCTCTGGAGTTTAGAAGAATAAGAGTTGATCTCTTTCAAATACAAAATTCTTACAAGAGCTCAACAGGGTTGATGCAGGAAGGATGTTTCCCCTGCTGTGGACTCCAGAACCAGGGGACACAGTCTCAGAATAAGGGGTAGGAGATGAGGAGGAATTTCTTCACTCTGAGGGTGGTGAATCTTTGGAATTCTCTGCCCCAGAGGGCTGTGGAGGCTCAGTCATTGAGCATGTTCAAGACTGAGATTGATAGATTTCTATATATTAAAGACATCAAGGATTTCGGGGATAGTGCAGGAAAATGGTGTTGAAATAGAAGATCAGCCATGATCTCAATGTAGGCGCAGCAGGCTTGAAGGGCTGAATGGCCTATTCCTGCTTCGATTTCTTATGTTCTTATCTAAGTCACTGTGATACAATCTCTGGATGGTGATGGAGGTGTCTGGGATATTGGCTGTAAGGTATGATTTGGTGAATATGGCTCCAGGTGTTCGTGAGGAGGACTATGCAGGGTGTGCTCTTGTTGTTTCCGGTGCCTAGGTCAATGCCAAGTGGTCCATCCAGTTTTATTCTTTTCCAGCTTTTCTGTAGTCGTTTGATACAACTGAGTGGCTTGCTAGTTAATAGTCAATCACTTTGCTGTGGTTCTGGAGTCACACGTTGACCAGACTGGGAAAGCACAGTTGATTTCCTTCCTGAAAGGAAACCTGAATGGTTTTTACAACAATCCAGCAGTTTCATGGTCACCATTACAGAGACCAGCTTTTAACTCTAGATTTATTGATTGATTGAATTTAAATTCCACCAGCTGTCATGTTGAGATCTGAACTCATGTTCCCAGAGCATTAACTCGGGCCTCTGGATTACTAGACCAGAAGCATTACCACTAAGCCACTGTCCCCCTGCATGGACACGTTGACATAGGATACTTGAATAGTACGTGCTACACTTCATTTCACAAATAGATACATTTACGTACATTATTTCAAAATATGCTAGATATTAAAACAAGCAGCCAAGTAAACACTCAAACAGCATTATTTTTTACATTCTGAAAACTAATGGATCCCTTAATGATCAAAACTTATCAATACACATCGTAAAATATTATTGCCAAATTTATGTTGCTGTTGTACAGCCAACTGAACTGTTCTTCTGGTGGTGGGGGGGAAGGGCTGATATATGACCTCCTCAGTTCAACAGATTGCTGAGGAGCAGAATTGAAACAGTCATGCTGGTGACCTACAAATCACATTAGCGAACATCACCAAAAGCCAACATCAATCACATCCATAAAAACAACACAGCATAGCTACTGCAGCATTTTCACTACAATCCTCTTCTCTATGCATCTTGTTTCCTCATCTTGAAATCTCGTCTCAAAATCCACCTAAACACACACATTATAAAATACATTTGAAAATATGTAAAAGCTGCTGCATATGCCTTCAAAACTACATGATGTCTTGAAATCTTCCCCTGTAACAATAATTGCCCATTTTTGAAAGGTGTCAATTTTGACCGCTAAGTTTACAAAGCCTACTCCATGAACGAACAACAATCTAAATACAACACAATTCTAGTTCTGCCCATCGCCTCATCTACTAGCCAAGAAAAGCTGTCTCAAACTCATCCCTCAACACAGCAGTAAGCCCAAGACACAAAAACTGTAACTTTATGATTGGGACGGTCAGGTTTAATTGTTGAACTACCCTGTAATATTCACTGTCTTCTGACAGCTAATGATCAGATATTGAGGACGTTATACAATAATTTCTGTTACACAAGCCATTTTTATCTAGAAGTAGCAATTCACTTCCACTTCCTTAGTCATCAATCTTCTGAAGATTGCAATAATATTTCCCCACATCATAATAAAAAGGCCACTAATTTTCATATAGAAATAAATTGAGATGTTATTCCCCATATATTTCTAATTCTACTTTGTAATACTCGGGATTATATAAAATTATTTTGCACAAAAATTAGAAAACATCTAAAATCATTAAATCTGATGTATAACTGCAAGTTGTATATAACTTTTTTTAATTGCCATTTTAAAAGCAGTCAAGTGCTTTGCATATAAAAACCCCCACAAAATATAAAAAGTATGACTTATACACAACATTGTACAATATGTATGGTTATGGGCAGTGGTTCGTCCAACGATCATTTAGCATAAAGTACCTGGCTGTCACTATACATTTAGGAGCCCTGAAAACAAAATGGTTGCCCAGGCACAAACACAGCACCTCATGAAAAAGAAATAGACACACACACACACTCCCCAACAACATAAAGATTTAAGATTTGAATGACTATTTCATTAACATCTGGCCACAAAGTCGATTCACCAGTGAACTCTATTATGCACATATCTGATAGCAAATGTTGGACAGACTAGAAGCTGTAGTTAAAACAGATATATACTTGGATGCTTTTGACTTTTCTCTATACATACCATCAGCTGGTATCACTTCCATATCCCAAGGGCTCATCTTTTCAGTGTCTCCATTATCCCAGCTGCAAGTAGAAAGGCAAAACATAAGCCTGTAACGCCTGTAATAATATTCACAGATCAAACCCTGAAACAGGTTGGTTTTCAACTATATCTGAATTTTTTAATTGAATATATCCTTTTTAGCCAGTATACTATAAGCTCCAAGAACGGAGGAAGATAGGAACAGAGTAGTTAATTTAGCCCCTCCAGCCTGTTCCACCATTCAGTGAGATCATGGCTGACCTCTGACCTAATTCCATATTTCTGCCTTTGTTCCATATCCTTTGGCCAACAAAAATTTATCAATCTCAAGTTTAAAATTTACAATTTATCCAGCATTAATTGCCGTTTGAGGAAGAGTGTTCCAAACTTCTATCACCCTTTATAAGTAAAAAAAAGATTCGGCAGCCTGGCCATCATTGTTGAGGGAGGGGGGGGGCATCCCCTCCACAAGGCGGCCTGCAGCTGCTGCTGAACCCAGGCAAGCAGGAAGGCCTCTAAGCCTGCCCCACCAACATAGTCTGCCACCAGAAGGTTGCTCCAAGCAGCTAAACTGTCCCTCTTCACCTGTAGGGACCTGGAAGCTGACTACCAAATCCCAGTTGGACTCAGAACAATTAGCCTTAAGTAGCCATTAATTAGCTGAATTGGCCACATTAGCCTGGCAGTGGGATGGAGTCGGGAATTGACATGCTGGCCAGCGGCACTATTTTTAGTACCCGCCTGCCAGCGTTGCTGGCCCTGGCGGGGCTTTAAAATCCTCCCACTAGACTTCACAAACAACAAACATTTCCTATCTCGCTACCATATCTACTGTCCTTAATAACTTGAAAACTTCGATCAAGTCACCACTTAACTTTCTAAATTCCTTGGAATACAACCCTAGTTTGTGTAATCTCGCTTCGCAATTTAACGCTTGGAGTCTAGGGGCATGATTTAGGGTTTGGGTCAGGACCCAACATTGGGGTCAAATAGGGGTCACCTGGCAGTGATTTTCCCTGAATTGGCCAATTAATGGCCAGAGGACAGGCTCGCCGTCCAATTAAGGACGCTGGCCAATAGAAGGCCCTCCAGCTCGGAAGCAGCCTCAGCCTTCCATTTCAGGTAAGAGAGGGCGAAGGCGCCTCCATCTTGAGATGCCCTCTCAAGACTTTTAACGTTTTCAATTTAAAAATTGCCATCATAGCCGGACTACCCATGCGGAGGGGGCCACAGGGCAGCCTGTGGCCAGGTAGGTGGGGAGGGGCTCAAGACCTGCGTGGAGCACCAGCCCCCTGGAATTACACTTTGGAAGAAATAAAGGGGCACATGTTCAACAAATGGTCTTGAAATAGCTAGGAGAGAAACTGAACATGCAAAAATGGATATAAAACCAAAATACTGCAGATGGGTGGAAATTTCCAATTACTTAGTTAGCAAACGTTAGAACATAGAACATAGAAAAATACAGCACAGAACAGGCCCTTCGGCCCACGATGTTGTGCCGATCCTTTGTCCTCTGTCAAGGACAATTTAATCTATACCCCATCATTCTCCTTTATCCATATACCTATCTAAAAGCCGTTTGAAAGTCCCTAAAGTTTCTGACTCAACAACTTCCCCAGGCAAGGCATTCCATGCCCCGACCACTCTCTGGGTAAAGAACCTTCCCCTGACATCCCCCTTATATCTCCCACCCTTCACCTTAAATTTATGACCCCTTGTAACGCTTTGCTCCACCCGGGGAAAAAGTTTCTGACTGTCTACCCTATCTATTCCCCTGATCATCTTATAAACCTCTATCATGTCACCCCTCATCCTTCTCCGTTCTAATGAGAAGAGGCCTAGAATGTTCAGCCTTTCCTCGTAAGACTTATTCTCCATTCCAGGCAACATCCTGGTAAATCTCCTCTGCACCCTCTCCAAGGCTTCCACATCCTTCCTAAAATGAGGCGACGTTACGTCACTTTTCAAGAAAGGAGGTGGAGAGAAAACAGGGAACTACAGGGCAGTTAGCCTAACATCAGCCGCTGGAAACTATTATTAAAGACGTCTTAACATTGCACTTGGAACAGCATAGTATGATCAGAACAAGTCAGCATGGTTTTACTAAAGGGAGATCCTGTTTGACAAATTTATTAGAGTTTTTTGAGGATGTAACTAGTATGGTAAATAAAGGGGAAGCAGTAGATGTAGTACACCTGGATTTCCGAAAGGCATTCGATAAGGTGCCACATAAAAGATTAATCGGCAAGATAAGGGCTCATGGTGTTGGGGATAATACATTATTGTGGATAGAGGACTGGTTAATAGACAGGCAGCAGAGAGTGGGCATAAATGGGGCATTTTCAAGTTAGCAGGCAGTGAATAGCGGAGTGCCGCAAGGATCAGTGCTGGGGCCTCAGCTATTTACACTCCATGTTAATGACTTGGATGAAGAGACAGAGAGTAACGTATCTAAGTTTTCTGATGATACTAAGCTTAGTGGAAAGATAAGCTGCGGGGAGGATGTAGAGAGGCTGCAAAGAGATATAGACAGGTTAAGTAAGTGGGCAATAAGATGGCAAATGGAGTATAATGTAGGGAAGTGTGAAGTTGTTCACTTTGGTCGTAAAAATAGAAAAGCAGAATTTTTTTTTAAACAGGTGTGAAACTGGTAAGTGTTGATGTTCAGAGAACTTGGGGGTACTCATACAGGGAATGCACAAAGTTAACATGCACGTGCAGCGGGCTATTAGGAAGGCAAATGGCATGTTGGCCTTTATTGCAAGGGAATTGGAGTACAGGAATAAATAAGTTTTACTAAAATTGTACAGGGCTTTGGTGAGACTGCACCTGGAATACTGTGTACAGTTTTGGTCTCCACATTTAAGAAAGGATATACTTGCACTGGAGGCAGTGCAGCGAAGATTTACTGAAGTAGTCCCTGGGACGAGGAGGTTGTCCTATGATGAGAGGCTGAATAAATTGGGCCTATATTCTCCGGAATTTCAAAGAATAAGAGGCAATCGAATTGAGACATACAAGATTCTGAAGGGTTTGATAGGATAGAAGCTGAGAGATTGTTCCCACTGGTCAGGGAATCTAGAACATGGGGACACAGTCTCAGGATAAGGGGTCAATCATTCAGGACTGAGATAAGGAGAAATTACTTCACTCAAAGGGTTGTGAATCTTTGGAATTCTCTACCCCAGAGGGTTGTGGATGCTCCATCATGGAATACATTTAAGGCTGGGATAGATAGAATTTCGGTCTTGCAGGGAATCAAGAGATATGGGGAGCAGGCAGGAAAGTGGAATTGAAGCCCAAGATCAGCCATGGTCGTATTGAAAGGTGGAGCAGGCTCGATGGGCCATATAGTCTATCTCTGCTCCTATTTCTTATGTTCTCTCTTGAATGTAATGGTTGATTCAGTTTTTAAAAAAATTATTTCATGGGATGTAAGCATCTCTGGCAAGGCCAGTATTTGTTGCCCATCCTTAACCGTCCTTGAGGTGCTGGTGGTGAGCTGCCTTCTTGAACTGCTACAGTCAAAGTGTAGGTACACCCACAGTGCTATTAGGAATGGAGTCCCACGTTTTTGACCCAGCGACAGTGGAGGAACAGCCGTATAGTTCCAAGTCAAGATAGTGTGTGGCTTGGAGGGGAACTGGCAGCTGATGTTGTTCCCATATGTCTGCTGCCCCTGTCCTTCTAGGTGGTAGAGGTCGCAGATTTGGACGCTGCTGTGGAAGGAGCCTTGATGAGTTGCTGCTGTGCATCTTGTAGATGATACACACTGCTGCCACTGTGCACCGGTGGAGGGAGTGAATGTTTAAGGTGTGAATGGGGTGCCGATCAAGGGGGTTGCTTAGTCCTTGATGGTGTCAAGCTGCTGGAGTGCTGTTGGTTCTGCAGTTATCCAGGCAAGTTGATGATAGCCAGGCTCTGGGGAGTCAGGAGGTGAGTTACCACAGTATTTCCCAGCCTCTGACCTGCTCTTATAACCACAATATTTATACGGCTGGTCCAGTTTCTGGTCAATCGTGACCCCAGGATACTGATGGTGGGAGTTTCAGGGATGGTATTCCCACTGAACGTCTAGGGGAGATGTTCAGATTCTCTTTTGTTGGAGATGGTCATTACCTGGCATTTGTGTGGCACCTATGTTACTTGCCACTTATCAGTCCAAGCCTGAACATTGTTCAGGTCTTGCTCCATGCAGGCATGGACTGCTTCAGTATCTGAGGAGCCCCAAATGGTTCTGAACACTGTAATCTTCAGTGAATATCCCACTTCTGACCTTATGATGGATGTAAGGTCTTTGATGAAGCTGCTGAAGATGGTTGTGTACATGAGACACAACCTTGAGGAACTCCTACAGTAATGTCACAGAGTGAGATGGGCAAATGTGTTTAGATGAGGAGTTCATAGAATGTGTTTGGGATAGTTTCGTAGAACAGCACGTTCTGCAGCCAACCAGAGAGCAGGCTATATTAGACCTGATATCATACAATCAGATCAGCCATGATCTTGTTGAATGCCGGAGCAGGCTCGAGGGGCCTATTCCTGTTCCTAATTCGTTTGTATGTTTGGCCTCCAACCACCACAGCCATTTTTAAAAAAATATTCATTCATGGGATGTGGGCATCACTGACCAGGCCAGCATTTATTGCCCATCCCTAATTGCCCTTGAGAAGGTGGTGGTCAGCTGTCTTCTTAAATCACTGCAGTTCTTGGGGTGTAGATATACCCACAGTGCTGTTAGGAAGGGAGTTTCAGGATTTTGACCTAGCTACATTGAAGGAATGGAAGGAATGGTGATATAGTTCCAAGTCAGGATGGTGTGTGGCTTGGAGGGGAACTTGCAGGTGGTAGTGTTCCCATGTATTTGCTGCCCTTGTCCTTCTAGGTGGTAGAGGTCATGGGTTTGGAAGCTGCTGTCTAAGGAGTCTTGGTGAGTTGCTGTAATGCATCCTGTGGACGGTACACACTGCTGCCACTGTGCGTCGGCGGTAAAGGGAGTGAACGTTGAAGGTGGTGTATAGGGTGCCAATCAAGCAGACTGCTTTGTCCTGGATGTGTCGAGCTTCTTGAGTGTTGTTGGAGCTGCACCCATCCAGGCAAGTGGAGAGTATTCCTCACACTCCTGACTTGTGCCCTGTAGGTGGTGGACAGGCTTTGGGGAGTCAGGAGGTGAGCTACTCATTGCAGAATTCCCAGCTCTGACCTGCTCTTGTAGCCACAGTATTTATTTGGCTCGTCCAGTTGTGTTTCTGGTCAATGGTAAACACCAGGATGTTGATATTGGGGGGATCAGCGATGGTAATGCCACAGAACATCAAGGGGAGATGTTTAAATTCTCTCTTGTTTGGGATGGTCATTGCCTGGCACTTGTGTGGCACAAATGTTACTTGCCACCAAGCCTGGAAGTTGCCTAGGTCTTGCTGCATCTGGACATGGACTGCTTCATTATGAGTAGTAGCGAATGGTGCTGGACATTGTGCAATCATCAGCGAACATCCCCACTTCTGACCTTATGATGGAGGGAAGGTCAGTGATGAATCATCTTCCTTTGGTGATCTTTGTGCTAGGCATGACTCCAACCAGTGGAGTGTTCTCCCCCAATTCCTGTTGACTTCAATTTTGCTAGGGCTCCTTGATGCCAAGGGCAGTCGCTCTCCCCTCACCTCCGGAATTCAGCTCTTTCGTCCATGTTTGGACCAAGGCTACAATGGTATGGAGCCGAGTGCCCCTGACAGAACCCAAACTGCGCATCGGTAAGCGGATTATTGCTGATTAAGTGCTGCTTGATTGCGCTGTCACTTTGTTATTGGTACAGAGCCAACTGATAGGGCGGTAATTGGCCAGATTTAATTTGTCCTGCTTTTGGCGCCTCAGACCACTCAACCATGTTCAGCTTCAATAGATACCAAAGCTTTCCACATCCTAATAATCCAATACATGGAAAAATATCTTCTAAAATCTATGTTTTAGTACTTATCCTGAACATCTGCAACTTGTTGCCAAACTACAAATCAGTGGTGAATTAATTCTTGGAATGCCTTCTGGGTAAGGTAGTTAGGCAAAAGCTTTGGAATTATTCATGAGGCAGATAGCAGTGATGGAGGACTGTAAGTTTCTATGGAAGAAAGGGAAGTAGATGGGCCAAATGACCTCCCTCACCTTTATGTAACTTTATGACTACACTATTTAATTTAAATCAATGTGAATTTATGTTCAACTTTGCAGTACACTTGAGTGCTCAGCTTACCAGACATTGTAACACTGAAATAGACTATCGGGATAGTCTGGCTGAAGGGGCTCTTGGCTTTCAATGGTCCCAAACCACCACGCATCATCAATCACTGACCGAAATCGATCACCTAAAGTGTAGTAGAACAAAAGAGCACTGGTATTCATATTAGAAAGAAAAGCCTCCCTGTGTCAACTTTACCAAAATAATTACAATGCAATCTTAAACAAATTACATTTAAATAAAGTTGTGTGCCAAGCAAAGAAAATTTCATGATCCCCTATTTCTGACACAGTAGAATCACTTGCAAAATTTAGCTGGTCTTATTGGCTCTATATCCTATTAAATTTCAAAAGCAACTTTATGTCAAACTTTGGGAGCCCTAGTGCAAACATTTTATTAAATAACATTAAATGTAGGGATGGTGAATATCCAATTGTATTGTGCACAGTGAATTAAAGAATACACTTTTTTATAACGACAATATTGTATCATATAATTCACAATAAAATATATAATGCAAACACACCATGCATCACATTCCTAACACATATTCATTGGGAACTTTGGAATAAGTACAACGGACTTGAATTTTCAAAGTCACTTTTACCAGGGGACACGATGATGGTATGCAGCGCTGCAAAATTGAGCATCAAGGTGAGAAGTTTACTGAGTATCCAAGTTGCTTGGTGCACTCCAGTGTAGCCAACAAGCACAAAGAGCTGGAATCCAAATCACAAACTGTACATTTGATAAATTCAGGCATGAGAGCTATTTAACTAAAGCACCCACCCCAAATCTGGCTGGAGCAACTGGAAACAAAATTTAGGCACTTCTGTTTTGTGCCCCTTGGCATTAATGCCCCCTTCTCCAGTGCCCATACTCCTTGTGTGGAAAGTGCACAGTGTAGAACAGGCAACCAGGAGAACTTCAAAATTGTTTTTGCTCGGTAATGCAGCCCAGGCAGCTCACTGAAACACCCACCTTGAGAAACTACCAAAATTTACAATTGAGCAGCTTTCATTTTATGGGGCACGGTCAGACCAGTTGTGCACAGACAAGGAGAGAGTGTTCATGGTGCATTATCACATGCCAAGTTCATGTTTAAATCACTGGCTACTATTTAATCTTTTCTTTTAATTGCTATATAGTGCATACATTTTGGTTATAACATTTCTTCCTTCAATATCACAAGAGGCAATCACAATTCTGCAAGATAGCTACAAGCAGTATCTATTAACCAGAGGTGACACTCATAGCATTCCTGCTACTGTAGTAGTAATGAGCCTTGGAATTTATGGCCAGTGCCAACTAGAACACTCAAAACAAAGGATATCCATTTGATTCACCTCTACGTACCAATCTTCCATCGTCGAGATTTTGTCTCATCAAACTGCTGTCGCAGCACTAGAAAATCAATCACATCTGGCATATCATGGTACCTAGTCAAGATAAAAACGAATACATTAAAAAAAAAATCAATCTATATCCTTTACAGACAATACCGAGAACTTTCAAGCCTTGTTAAAAAAAACGTCAGGTTGAAATGGCAGAAATAGAGATGAATAAGGCCAATAATATGTAACAACATAAAGAATTGATAGCAGGTTATCGTAGATTTTTAAAAACATTTTGTCTAATACCTACGTATGATGAGGCATTTAAAAATTATATAGAGAATGCAGAAGTAAAAATAATGTAATCATAGGTTAATCATAACTGAATAATCATTGACTTCACCATGAGTGCAGTGAACTTGGTACACCGCTGAGGCATGCGGAGGTAAATCTTGGCTTTGTGCAATAGTGTAAAATGAGTGTTAACGAGTTGGCAGACCATTTCACATCTCTCCCAATTTCTATTTCCGTTGACTTCACTAAGTCAAGCTCTGCCCCACTTTGTGGTCCATTTATTAAAATGTGAAAATGATTCAAAATTTCTTTTAAATTAATTGTTAGAAGCAGAGATCATGTTTTAATATTTAAAATTTACATCTGGTCAGTTGCCTCTCATCGTCAAGATGGAACCTGACAACATTCAGAAAATTTGTCCAATTGACACTAAATTCAGACGGTCTGATCTTAAGTCTGCTTACCCAACTGGAATGGGGCAAGTAGGTGGTTGAAAATGGTAGTCAGGTATTATGCACTGCCTTCCTGACACACTTCTGTTCATCGCCATTTTAT
This sequence comes from Heterodontus francisci, assembly GCF_036365525.1. Classification (NCBI taxonomy): domain Eukaryota; kingdom Metazoa; phylum Chordata; class Chondrichthyes; order Heterodontiformes; family Heterodontidae; genus Heterodontus; species Heterodontus francisci. Next base: position 147,489,588 of record NC_090373.1, on the reverse strand, counting down.
CTATTGGGCTTTTGGCAGTGTTAGAGGCACCTGCTGAATGCAAGCAAGGACTTCATTAATATAAATGTTGTGCACCTATTATGCAATTTGGACCCCGACACAATGTTAACTGCTGATCGCGGCAGTCAGGCACAGCTCTGGAGCTGCCAGTGAATGTTGATGGTAAGCAGGATCTGGGTCAGAAGAAGCCCAGAAAAGTCAGTAAAACATTTTGTTTTTTTTTGTTTCCTTGCAGGCCAGGTGCTCTCTGGGCACCACAAGGACATCTTGGGTTTCCCTGCCCCAGGTTTCTCTCTACCTCCCCTGACACTGTTTGCCTCCAGACCACCCCCCACACTCACTACTTACCTCATGTCAGGGACCATTCCCATGGGTCCCCAGCAGCGGCCTGCTGCCAGTGAAATCCCACTCTCGCCCACAAGCAAGGGAGCGATTCCATTTATTGAGGTCTAATTACTACTTTCTATGAAAACAAACAGTTCTTACTTCATAGAAAATGAGCCTCCTGTCAGTTTGCCTGTGTCTGGGTCGATGAAAGCCAGTTTGAGACAGCACAGAGATGGAGGTCCCACTTCATATTTGATCCCAACTATTTTCACCAGCTCTTGATCCTGATAGAAGTGCAAAATATATTTGATGTTGTACCTTTGACTGTGGCTGTGTCTACATCATGGATGAGTACAGATAATTTTAGATACATTATAGATAATTTGACCATTGCAATAGTAGGTTTACACTGATAGCACTGGGGAAGCAATTTTAATAAAAACTTTCCTCCATCTGTTACAGAAAAATAAGCCTTTTAGTACTTTCCATTTAAACATTTAAAGAGCAATGCAGTGGCAGATTTCTGTGGGGTTATATTTTTACTGAGCTTTCAAATAAAAAGAAAATCCTAATAACAGAGTGATTTTCTTTTAGTCAGCTTGGCCTCTGGAACAGACAAAGGCCCATTACCAGGTTTAGGAGTCTCCAAACCAAGCCCAATGAGAAATCCAAAAAGGTAGAGCCTCTGTTTGCTCGATATTACATGCACACTCTGTCCTCAACTCTCCTCCTTCCCCACCCTCCCTCCCCCTCCCAGCATTTGCTGTGAATAAAGCCCTGCCAGTGGTGGGAGGGGGAAGGGGTGGGGAGGAAGTAGGGTGGGTCTGCTAAATTTGACCTTAGATCCGCAGCTAAGTCCACCAACAGCACATAATCTGCAAAAATAAGCATTACAATTCTTTCAGAAATACCCAAAACAGACAATCCCAAGCCATCACTTATCATGTTATCAAAGAATATAATTGATGAAGACAATGAATATGACAGACGACAATGGATATTCACCCACTTCCATTTAAAAAGAGAGAAGTTAGTTCAGTTATCTCCCACATACACTTACACATCCTGGATAAAATCCAAGATTCTGCCATATATTATCATAGAAGGTTTACAGCACAGAAAGAGGCCACTTGGCCCATGGTGTCTGTGCCGGCTGAAAAACGTTCCACCTATTCTAATCCCACCTTCTAGCACTTGGTGCGCGGCCCTGCAGATTACAGCACTCGAGGTGCATATCCAGACTCCGTTTGAATGAGTTGAAGGTTTCTGCCTCAACTACCCTTTTAGGTAGAGAGTTCCAGACCAGCACCACCCTCTGGGTGAAAAAACTTTTCCTCATCTCCCCTATAATCTTTCTACTAATCACTTTAAATCTATGCCCTGTAGCCACTGATCTCTCTGCTAAGGTAAATAGGCCCTTCACCTCCACTCTATCCAGGCCCCTCAAAATTTTGTACATTTCAATCAGATCTCCCTCAGCCTTCTCTCTTCCAAGGAGAACAACCCAGCCTATCCAATCTTTCCTCATAGCTGCATTTTCCCAGTCCTGGCACCATCTTCGTAAATCTCCTCTGTACCCTCTCTAGTGCAATTACATCCTTTCTGTAATGAGGTGACCAGAACAGCACACAGTACTCAAGTTGTGGCCCAACCAATGAGTTATACAGTTCCAGCATAACCCCCTTCTCTTGCATTCTATACCTTGGGTAATAAAGGAAAAGATTCCATATGCCTTCTTAACCACCTTATTGACCTGTCCTGCTACCTTCAGGGATCTGTGGACATTTACTCCAAGGTTTACTTGGACACTTACTTCCTCTACACCTCTCAGTATTTTCCCATTAATCGTGTATTCCTTTGCCTTGTTTGACCTCCCCAAATGCATCACATCACACTTCTCTGGATTGAATTCCATTTGCCACTTTTCTGCCCAGACCATTAATATCTTCCTGCAGCCTACAGCTATCCTCCTCGCTATCTACCACACGGCCAATCTTTCTGTCGTCTGCAAATTTCTTGATCATGCCCCTACATTTACATCCAAATTGTTAATATATACCACAAAAAGCAGGAACCCAGTGCTGAGCCCTGCGGAACACCACTGGAAACAGCCGTCCAGTCGCAAAAACACCAGTCAACAATTACTCTTTGTTTGCTGCCACTGAGCCAATTTTGTATCCACCTTGCTGCAATCCCTGGATCCCATGGGATTTTATGTTTTTTAACCAGTCTGCCTTGTGGGACCTTGTCAAAAGCCTTGCTAAAATCCATGTAGACCACATCAACTACACTACCCTCATCTATCTTCCTTGTTACTTCTTCAAAAAATGTGATCAAGTTGGTCAGACAAGATCTTCCCTTAACAAATCCATGTTGACTATCCTTGATTAATCTGTGCCTTTCAAAGTGACAGTTTATCCTGTCTCTCAGAATAGATTCCAATAATTTGCCCACAACTGAGGTTAGACATGCCTGTCATTATTCGATCTATCCCTTGCTCCCTTTTTAAACAGAGGTACAACATTAGCAGTCCTCCAATCCTCCAGCACCACACCTGTATCCAGTGAGGACTGGAAAATGATGGTCAGACCTTCCGCTATTTCCTCTCTTGCTTCTTTTAACAGCCTGGCGTAGATTTCAACCGACCCTGGTGATTTATCAACTTTCAAGGATACTAATCCCATTAAAATATCCTCTCTTCCTATGTTGATCATATCCAATACTTCACACCCCTTTTCCTTAACTACAATATCTGCATTGCCCCCCACCCCACCCTCTTTTGTGAAGACAGACACAAAATATTCATTAAGAACAATACCAACATTTTCTGCCCCTACATATAGGTTACCTTTTGGTCTTTTATGTGCCCTACTCTTTCCTTAGTTATCCTCTTACTCTTAATGTATTGATAAAACATCTTTGGTTTCACCTCGATTCTGCTTGCCAATATTCTTTCATGCCCTCTCTTTGCTTTCCTAATTTCCTTTTTGATTTCACCCTCCACTTTCTATACTGCTCTCATCTTTCTGTAGTATTAAGTTCTCTGTGTCAGGCCTAAGCTTTCCTTTTCTGCCTTATCTTACCCTGTAAGCTCATTGACATCCATGGGCTCTAGATTTGGCTGTCTCACCCTTTTTCTTTGTGGGAACATGTTTACTCTGAACCCCTTGAATGCCTCCCACTGCTCTGACACTGATTTACCTTCAAGTAGCTGTTTCCAGTCCACTTTCGCTAAATCGCTCCTCAGCTTAGTAGAATTGGCCTTGACCCGATTGAGAACTCTAACTCCTGTTCTATCCTTGTCCTTTTCCATAATTATGTTAAAACTGACTGAATTATGATCACTACCACCAAAATGCTCTCCCACTGCCACTCCTTTCACCTGCCCATCTTCATTTACTAAAACTAAGTCTAAAACTGCACCCTCTCTTGTTGGACTTGCTACATACTGGCCAAAAAAGTTCTCTTGAATGCACCTCAAGAATTCTGCTCCCTCAATTCCTTTTACACTAAAACCATCCCAGTTAATATTGCTTATACTAATATTAATAGTAGCTTCCATCTACCTCATTGTCACATGAACCATTGGGTTCAATGTCTCACGAATATTAATAAAAACAATGGGATGTGGGTTTCCCTCAGCTTTATGGCGTTCCTTGATTTGTCCTTTACATTCCTCACATGAGAAAAACAGCTGGCAGAGAGGAATGGGTCGGAGATGCAACAAAATAAAACATTTGTATACTGAAGGTGCCCTTTGCCGTTATGGGGAGGCCAGGTACCTCCAAACTTTATGTGGGTTGGGGACAGGAGGAGTGGGGATGGAATTGGAGATAGTCATCCATGAGCTATTCCCGCAGACTCAACAGCAAGAGGTAAAGCACAGTATTGGCAGCGGTGCTGGAGTAGCCTGTCACCATGCAGGTTCAGCTAGGACAGTGAATCCCAACACCTAATTACACCAAAAGAATCTCTCTCTCCAGGATTCTAAAAAGAACTGAACTACTGTTCTGCTAAATGTTACATGTTGACCATAAAAACATGACAATGCAAATTATCTTAGACAAACTGCCAATGTGTCTCCAAAGATACTTTACCCGTAAATCCATCTTGTGCCATGCCTGCTTTTTAGCATTTATGCGAAAAAGTTTTAGCTTCTTCGCCATTTCAACATAGGCTTCGTGACCCTGTCGAAAATAGTAAACCTAGAATTCAAACATAAAAAAATTGTAGCAAGCTTGCTATTCCCAAAACAGTGCACATGTATAAATGATCACATTATGTTACAAAACAATGATTTACTGCAGACAGTAATGAAAAATTCTTGGGCCAATGAATAATAACTCAACTGTGGCCAATGAGAATGCCTCAATTTTTCAGGTGAAATAGACAATATAACAAGCATAATTATTATATGAATTTATTTCTGCGTTAATATCTACATTTACTGAAATTAATGTTATCTTTAGCTCAGATGCACGGAAACAATGACAATGCACAAAATAATTTTTTCACACACACCAGAAAAAAATTTCCCTGGAAAAAAATGCTTTCATACATATAATTAATCAATCAGAGGCAGTCACTCATGCATAATTCACACAATTATCTGAAAGAAATAAGAGTTTGAGCCTTGGAATAAATGTAACAAGGAGGTTAGTACAGGAGGGACCTGGCATAGTTTAATTTTTTTTGGGTGGGGGTAAACTTTTGTGTTCGTCGAGATGACAGTTATTAGGCTGTGGAATCGAACAGTTTCTTAGTTAAGGCATGCAGTAGCAATATTAAGCAATCCCAAATCGAGTACAGCATAAAAAAAATTTCACAATAAAGCTTTTGATTCTATCCAAGCAATGCACAGCAACATCAAAAGATCAACCCATGAATCACTTTCTCCACACCCAATCAACCTTATGGCCTCTCTGATTGATACTGCTAATTTAGTATCCAATTCAGAACAGTCTGTGTAGTATGGACTATTAACTGTTAGTCAACCTCCTTCCTTCCTTCTCTGGTTCACAATGACATGTTTCAAGTAAGCACGGCACACTTGAAGGAGTACATGTAACAGACTTTATTCCTATACAGCAGGTTGATCAATCTATGCTGTACACAGAGACAGACTTTCAGTTTCTGCTTCTATCTTTCGAGCCCCATGAAGAACTGCTGAAAGCCATGCTTATTATATATATAGTTCCCTAGATAACTTATCTTTCCTACATCAAAGGTACATGTCACAGATAAGACCTCATGATGCCTCCATTCCAGAAACCATTGAAAACAGTCTATTCATGTAAACAGTCCTGGTTGTTTACTTCAAAGGTACTTCTCTCAAATAAGGCTTCTTGACTCAACTGTTCTTGAATCCTTTGTGATGTACGTTTACTAACTGCTTATCTTTCATATACTATAGTTAATGGATTCCTCTGCCAATGTTTATTACACTACCCACCAAAGTTATACTTTAGTTAATCATACTTGATGTTTTCCCAGTCACTTATTTCCTTGCACAAATATTTCCTGCAGATAATACTCAGATATCAAAAGCAGAAGACATGCCATGCCTTCTTCTAGTGGCACCCTGAAGCTATCTTGTTCGTATTGGAATCCAAGATACAAGGAAGTTTGATTATTAGCCCTTAACTCTCCAAGGTGTCCAATTTACAACTCTCCATTCAGTAGGTTTAGAGATATGGCTAACCTAATTTCAAGTAGAAGCCAGTAGAGAGAGAATACTTTAATTCCATTAGTCTGGCCTGAATTCAAATTCGAAGCCAGTATCCTAGCTCTATGTATCAATAAGGTTCCCTCCATCTCCCACTCACTTCTGGTATTACCCAAGGACCTGTGCTCAACAAATACGGCTAATTAGCTTTTTAATGTCAGATCTCCACTTGATTAACTTAAAATACTTCCATGGTTGAAGGGAGAGGGAGCATGTGGGAACAAGTGGAAGGGGGTGAAGAGGAGTAACAATTTGTTTGAACTGAGAGTTGGTGAGCAATAGAACATGCAGCGAAAGACAATGAAACAGCACATCCTCTCTTGGACAGGGCATCCGGCTCAGGTCCAAGTGATTAAACACCTACCCCTAGGAGGGTCAGTGTCAGCTTGGATAAAAAAAATGGCTTAAGGACAGAAAACAGCCCGTCATTGTAAATGGTTGTTTTTCAAACTGGAGGATGGTAGACAGTGGTGTCCTCCAAGGTTCATTGCTAAGACCACTGCTTTTTTTGATATAATAAATTATTTGGATATCGGAATAGAGTAAAATTTCAAAATTTGCCAATGATACTGAACTTGGAAGGTGTGGCAGACTGTGAGCATCATATCAACTGACTGCAACAGGACATAGAAAGGCTAGAAGAATGAGCAGACAAGTGGCAGATGGAATTTAATACAGAGAAATGTGAGGTGATGCATTTTGGCAAAAGGGATAGGAAATGGCAATCTAAACTTAATGGCACAATTCTAAAGAATGTACAGAGACAGAGGGACCTGGGGATGTATGCGCATCGATCTTTGAAGGTGGCAGGACATATTGAGAGAGCAGTTAACAAAGCATATGGGATCTTGGGCTTCATAAATAGAGGTGTGGAGTACAAAAGCCAGGAAGTTATGTTGTACCTTTATCAAGCTCTGGTTAGGCCACAATTAGAGTATTGCGTCCAGTTCTGGTCATCACACCTTAAGAAGGAATTTGGATGGATTCAAGGCAAATTTAGTGGGTTGGCAACAGAAAAATAGAAAGATGACTATTTTTGCAATGTTATGGTGGAATAGTGATAATTTAGCTCAGCATTAAATTCGGACTAGAATGGTTATATCCAGTGTTTAAAGTGGCATATGCTCGGGGGTACACATCCTCTTCCCAGTCAATTATAATTTTTGACCCCATTCTTAACCTTCCATATTGTCCTTGATTATTACAACCTGAGCTAAGTGTCTTAAATGTGTTTCCTCTGGTTACCAACTCCTAGGTCTCTAAGCTTCATCTTTAACTACTCAAAGTAACTGGCAACTATTTTTGCTTTCGTATTTATAGCTACTGCATTAAATATCATCTGCCATTGTGGTGCTAACTTGCATATCTTATCCAACTGTAATTTCTGAACTGCCTCTTCCAATTCTTCTGCTTCTCCTAGTTTGGTAACATCTTTGAATTTTGCCATTTTGCATTAGTTTTGATTCCAGCTCATTTATGTAAATTAGAGGCCTTGGTGGTGAGTCTTGAGGCATCCCACTCATTAGTTTTCCCCCATTCTGACATAACTCCTTTGGCATTGTTGTTTCCAACCCTTTAAAAGGGTCTTACTCATTTCCAGAATTATCCCTGAAATCCCAATGCATATCCACAGTGAAAAATGAATGTTTCACTCCGAAATCTAATTGGAACAAGCACTGCATTATATATTTAAACCTCTGCAATTAGAATGCATTGTATATTTGCAATACAATTTTGACATGAAACACCAATATTTTTGAAGTCCAAAGCGGCAATTACAATGCCCCTCAATATAAGAGTAAGTACATATGTGCACAGCTCTCTCCAATAGCTGACAGTGAAAACACTTGGAACATCTTTCTGACATAGATAAACAATTTTCCTGGCACTGTCTGCTCCAGTGCTGGCCAGCTGCAGCACACCTGTGCTCATGGAAGCCCAGGGAACCTAAATTGCTTGTCCCATGTAATTAATATAATTGAGGAGCACCTGTGGCACAGGCTTGCCCTCCAGGGCTGGTTTCCAAGCTAGAAAGAGGGCAGGAAACAGAAGCATGGCTGCAGGCCTCAGAGGCCTATAGGTGCAATAACATAAGAACACAAGAACTGGAGCAGGAATTGGCCATACAGTCTCTCAATTTTGTTCTGTTATTCAAAAAGATCATGCTGAACCTCTACATCAACTTTCCTGCTCTATCCCCATATCCCTTGACTCCCTTACTGCCCCAAAAACTATCGATCCCAGTTTTGAATATAAGCATTGACTAAACATCCACATCCCTCCGGGGTATAGAATTCCAAAGATTCACAAAGGTCTGAGTGAAAAAAAATCTCGTCTTAAATAGCCTTATCCTTCTACTACGATCCCTTGTTATAGACCCTCCAACCAGGGAAAACAGCCTCTCAGCATCTACCCTGTCAAGCCCTCTAAGAATTTCATACATTTCAATGAGATTACCACTCATTCTTCTTATCTCCACAGAATATAGGCCCATTCTACTCAATCTCTCCTCATAGGACAGCCTCTCAACCCAGGAATCAATGGAGTTCCATTAAGCCTTCTGGAATGCACCAGTTAAAAGTCCCCGAGAACAAAAGACCTGCTGGACAAGTTTTTTTTTAAAGTAGACTTACTATGTGGGACTCCCCTTCAGCTGACTGCCTTTTTGCACCCTCTCCCCAGACCCTTTAATCTGAGTCCCCAGTACCAGCTTCATAGGGCATCCCTGCACATGAGTACTGCTGGAGGAACAGGAAATTGAAATGACAGGACCAGGAACATTCCACTCGCAACTTAGTAGCATGTCAATACTGGGCTTCCACTTAGTGCAGACACAGGCACTGTTCCAATATTCTGCCCTCCAGTCCCAGCCCTTCCTTCCAAAGAAGGACCAGATCTTCCGGGACAATGTAAATGGACAGAGAACCAGGAAAATGGGCCCTGTCCCTTTATTATGCTAAGCTGAGGAACTCAACCATTTGATGGTTACAAAAATATACTCGATAGCATTTAAAATAAAAGTGAATTCTGGTGCTCAAGATACTGGGCAATGAATTATTTTTCTATACTTCTACATTAACCTGTCAGTATTATCACTACCACCACCACCCTCACACCCCCACCAACTTTATAGTACAAAAATAGTAAAAGGACAAAACTAAAGGCTCCATATCTGAATGCACGTAGCATTTGAAACAAAACAGATGAACTATTAGCGCAAATAGAAATAAGTAAGTACGATCGGATAGCCATTACAGAGACATGGCTGCAGGATGACAGAGATTGGAATCTGAATATTGAAGGGTACATGACATTTAGGAAAGACAGGAAGCTAGGAAAAGGTGGAGGGATGGCTCTGTTAATTAATGATGGTATTAGCACATTAGAGAGGGATGACCCAAGTTCAAGAAACCAGGATGTAGAAGCGGTTTGGGTAGAGCTGAGAAATGACAAAGGCAAGAAGTCACTCATGGGAGTGGTGTAAAAGCCACCTAGCAGTAACCACACTGTAGGACAGAGTATAAAGGAAGAAATAATGGGAGCTTGTCAGAAAGGTATGGCAACAATCATGGGGGATTTTAACCTATATATAGACAGGAAAAATCAGATGGGCAAAGGTAGCCTAGATGAGTTCATAGAATGTTTTCAGGTTAGTTTCTTACAAAAGCACGTTCTGCAGCCAACCAGAGAGCAGTCTATACTAGACCTGGTATTGTGCAACGAGACAGGATTATTTGATGACCTCATAGTGAAGGTACACCTAGGTAGCAGCGATCATAATATGGTTGAATTTTACATTCAGTTTGAGGGAGAGAAGAATGGGTCCAAGACTAGTATTTTAAGCTTAAATAAGGGCAATTGTGAGGGCATGAAAGCAGAGCTAGCAAAAGTGAACTGGCGGCACAGTGGTTAGCACCGCAGCTTCACAGCTCCAGCGACCTGGGTTCAGTTCTGGGTACTTCCTGTGCGGAGTTTGCAAGTTCTCCGTGACCCCGTGGGTTTCTGCCAGGTGCTCCGGTTTCCTCCCACAGCCAAAGACTTGCAGGTTGATAGGTAACTTGGCCATTATAAATTGCCCCTAGTGTAGGTAGGTGGTAGGAGAATGGTGGGGATGTGGTAGGAAATATGGGGTTAATGTAGGATTAGTATAAAATGGGTGGTTGTTGGTCGGCACAGACTCGGTGGGCCGAAGGGCCTGTTTCAGTGCTGTATCTCGAAATAAAATTTTAAAAATTAGGTTAAGGGATAGGTCAATAGAGATGCAGTGGCAAACATTTAAGGGGATATTTCAGAAAACACAGAATAGATATATTCCAACGAGAAAGAAAAATTCCAAAAGTTCCCATCATCCGTGGTTAACTAAAAAAGTTAAAGATAATTTTAACCTTAAAGAAAAAGCATATAATTCACAAAGATGGGTGGCAGGTCAGAAGATTGGACAGAACAGAAAAAAACAGCAAAGAATGACTAAAAGATTGATGAGGGAAAAATTAGAGTACGCGAGAAAGCTAACTAGAAATACAAAATCAGATAGCAAGAGTTTAAACAGATATTTTAAAAAAAAGTTAACAAATTGAGCGTTGGTCCTATAGAAAGTGAGTCTGGGGAATTGATAACAGAAGATAAGGAGATGGCAGATGAATTGAACAGGTATTTTGCATTGGTCTTCACTATACAGGATACAAGAAACATCCCAGAAATAGCTCTAAATTAGGAAATGGAAGGGAGGGAGGAACTCAAGAAAATTACAATCACCAGGCAAGTGGTACTGAGCAAACTGTTGGAGCTGCGGGCTGACAATTCCTCGGGTGCTGATGGACTTCATCCTAGGATCTTAAAAGTGGCTAGAGAGATAGTTGATGCGTTAGTTTTAATTTTCCAAAATTCCCTAGATTCGGTGAAGGTTCCATTAGATTGGAAAATAGCCAATATAACTCCTTCATTCACAAAGGGAGAGAGACAGAAAGCAGGAAACTACAGGCCAGTTAGCTTAACATCTGTCTTAGGGAAAGAAGCTAATAATAATAAAGACGTTACAGCAGGGCACTTAGAAAAATTCAAGATAATCAGAGTCAACATGGTTTTGTGAAAGGGAAATCATGTTTAACCAATTTATTGGAGTTTTTTGAAGAAGTAACATGTTCTGTGGATAAAGGGGAACTGGTGGATGTACTGTACTTAGATTTCCAGAAGGCATTTGATAAGGTGCCACATCAACGATTATTGCAGAAAATAAAAGCTCATGGTGTAGGGGGTGACATATTGGCATGGATAGAAGATTGGCTAGCTAACAGGAAACATAAATGGGTCAATTTCTGGTTGGCAAGATGTAATGAGTGATATGCCACAGGGATCAGTACAAAGATAGGTAGGAAAGTAACTTGTGAAGAGGACATATGGAGGCTACAAAAGGATAAAGATAGTTTAAGTGAGTGGGCAAAAATCTGGCAAATGGAGTATAATGTGGGAAAATGTGAAATTGTCCACTTTGGCTGGAAGAATAAAAAAGCATATTATCTAAATAGTGAGAGACTGCAGAGCTCTGAGATGCAGAGGGATCTGGGTGTCCTAGTGCATGAACCGCAAAAGGTTAGTATCGGATACAGCAAATAAGTAGGAAAGCTAACAGAATGTTATTGTTTATTGCAAAGGGAATTGAATACAAAAGTAGGGAGATTATGCTTCAGTTATACAGGGCATTGGTGAGACCACATCTAGAGTACTTTGTACAGTATTGGTCTCCTTATTTAAGGAAGGATGTAAATGTATTGGAAGGAGTTCAGAAAAGGTTTACTGGACTAATACCTGGAATGGGCGGGTTGTCTTATGAGGAAAGGGTGGACAGGCTAGGCTTGCATCTATTGGAGTTTAGTAGAGTAAGAGGCCACTTGATTGAAAGATATAAGATCCTGAGGGGTCTTGACAAGGTGGATGTGGAAAGGATGTTTGCCCTTGTGGGAGAATCTAGAACTGGGGCGGTCACTATTTAAAAATAAGGGGTCACCCATTTAAGAAAAAGATGAAGAGAATTTTTTTCTCTCAGAGGGTTGAGAGTCTTTGGAACTCTCTTCCTCAAAAGGTAGTGGAAGCAGTCTTTAAATATTTTTAAGGCAGAGGTAGATAGATTCTAGATAAGCAAGGGGGTGAAAGATTATCGGGGGTGGCGGGAATGTGCAGTCAAGGTTACAATCAGATCAAACTGATCTTATTGAATGATGGGGCAGGCTCGAGGGGCCGAGTGGCCTACTCCTGCTCCTAATTTGTATGTTCGTATGTCCCATTTCATAGCATTTGAACATGGAGTAGAATTCTTCAATCTGACAATAACAATTTCTTGCTAGATCCATGTGAACAGTACATTTATTTTGGCATGAACATGTTCTTCACCTCCCATCAACCATCACTGGTGAGAGTCCAGGAGTAGGTCTCCCTCCCATTCCTGTGACCAGAAGTGCTTAGTGCACTGGGACCCCACTATAGCGCGGAACTCAGTATAACATGGTCCGTCTTGGATCCCAAAATTTTCGTTCTGCAAATGCGGCCACAAGCCTCCCCCAACTACAAATACAGCCATGCACTTTAAAAATAAAGAAAAAACAGCCATTTAATTATTTGGTTGATTTTACACAGTACCTGCTTTATTTGTTTATTTTGGAGTACGAAGCCTGGAAACTGTGGGGATTTGCATGCAACATTGGCGCTGGCACTGGCGGGATCAAGTCTGTGCACTCGGTACCAGCTATGAAATAACATGGTCTCACCTATAATGCGGTCTCAAGATATGGACGCCATGGACCGCGTTATAACAGGGTCCTAGGGCATTGGGCGATTACAGGAGGAGAGTGAGAAAGGGGAAAAAAATAAAAGGTACATACTTTCAGATATTACAACATTATTACATTTGCTTTTAGAGTGTGACCAACTAGCAATACACTAAATTTCTCAGAACATTGCACAACAAGTTAACATTACAAAATATGAAGATGAAGAAGAGTAATAAAAGAAATAAGGGATTTTCCATCTTTATGGCAGTGAGCTAAACCAAACCAACCTGACCAGACGTATCCTATGCTGAAGAGTAGGCAGCCATCACAATAGTAAAAATTTAATATTATATTACCTCATCACCCATTTGTGGTACAAAAGGGCAGCGTCTGGGCATAGTGTCTGTAATCCACACTGGTGGCAGCCATTCTTCCAGAGTCTCTCCCTGCTTTGTTAGGACTCCAGCTGGTGGTCTCTGTAAAATCACAACATTTTCTATCAATTCAACTTCTCTATAGTGCAACCATTTACAAATGGTCTCTGTAGCACATCTGTAATCACAAATCTTTAAAGAAGTAAGCCATCACCTTTATTCTTTTCTCCCTCGGTTTCCTTCTTATCTTTGGAGTCGCTGAACCATCTTTGTCTTCTTTATGTTTCTTCCTTTCCTTCTTGATCTCTTTTTCTTTCCCTTTCTCTTTTTCGCCTTCATCTTCTGAACTGCTAACAGCTTTCTTTGCTTGCTGCCGTGAAGATTTCTTTGGTGGCTGGAGGTTAATGCCGGCATCCGCTGTCCAGTCAGAATAGTCACTTGAATAATCACTGGAAACAGAGAACTACAATAAGTTGCACAAACTGCACCTCTTATGAAAACGCCATCGACCTGAAATGCTAACTCTGTTTCTGTCTTCAAACATGTTGCCTGACACTGCTTTAAGTGTTTCCATCATTTTCTGCTTTTATTGCACAAGCTACATATTGGACATCTCCTCCAGAATACACTCCTAATAATCTATTCAGCTTCCTCTAGTTGTGTATTTTGCTTCTTAAAAGAAAACAAGCTTGGCGACACATAACAGCCTAAATTTTCTAATACTGGAGTAGTTTAGATTGGGGTATTTATTAGCAGATTATTTTAGACAAATAGAGCCGGATTTTGTTCTCATGCCCACCACAGAACCCGATGCTGAGATTCCCGATTCCAATTCTCCCGGGGGCGGGACAGGCCAATGTTGACCATCCTACCCACAGGCCATATAAGGGGCTCCTCCCACTGCCATTGGGATCTTACTGGTGGGGCAGGGGGGGTGGGACCTTTGACGCGAGGGAACATGTACCCCTACCCACCAGACCCCCTTTCCCCAGACTGAACGACCACTCCCCACCCCACCCCAGACTCCTCACTGGGGCCTTCCAGACTGGCCCCGGCCCCTGCCTCATCTACCCTTTCTCCAGGTTTCCAGTGCTGGGCCTGGGTCTGAGGCCTCTGTAGCAGTGGCAGTGGCCACCACTCCCGGTGGCACTGCCGAGCTGCCGGGGTGGTGACTGGCCAGGAGCTCTTGGAGGCGGGATCCCGTCCCAATAAAGTCTTTAAAGGAACGGGGATCACGCCTCCTTAAACTTTGACCCCAAAAGACCAGAGGATCACTCCCAGGGGAGCACGAAAAGGCAGAAGCGGGGTTCCCCTTGCCTCCAGCAAAAAATCCAGCCCCGTGTGTCAGGTGTGGTCTCACCAAAGCCCTGTACAATTGCAGCATGACTTCCTTATTCTTGTACTCCAATCCCCTTGCATTAAACACCAATATGCCATTTGCCTTCCTAATTGCTTACTGTACCTGCATGCTAACTTTCTGTGTTCCTTGTATAAGCACACCCAACTCTCGCTGATTATCAACATTTAAAAGTTTTTCACCTCTTAAAAATATTCTGCTTTTCTATTCTTATCAAAGTGAATAACCCTACATTATACTCCATCTGCCAACGTGTTGCCCACTCACTTAACCTGTCTATATTTCTATGCAGCCTCTTTGTGTCTTTCTCACAGCTTACATTCCCACCTAGCTTTGTATCATCAGAAAACTTGATTGCATTACTCTCAGTTTTGTCATCCAAGTTATTCATACAGATTGTAAAATGATCTTTGTGGCACTCCGCTAGGTACAGCCTGTCAACATGAAAATGCCCCGTTTAACCCGACTCTCTGCTCCCTGTCCGTTAACCAATCTTCCATCTATGCAAATATATTACCCTGAGCTCCATGAGCCCTTATCCTGCATTTTAACCTTAAGTGTGGCACTTTATTGAATGCCTTTTGGAAATTCAAGTATACTACATCTACTCGTTCCACTTTATCTACCCTACTAGTTACATCCTCATAAACTCTAATAAATTTGTCAAACATGATTTCCCTTTCATAAAACCAAGTTGACTCTGTCTGATCATACAGTGATTTTCTAAGTGCAAGTTCACCTATGAGAGTGGTCTAAGAGACACTGAGGTCAAAAATATAATGTAGAGTAAAATGGGCAAAAAAGACCCATACAATGTAGCAGGGAAATTTTGACAAGTTTCTACCAGGCCTCATAAAGGATCTGATAAGGAAGAATGGTGACAAATTCCACAGAACTGACAAACCATACAGAATCGTCAAAGACTGCCGATGCAGTTAACAAAGATAGGGCACACTGGAGCACACAAGGCCTTTATGGGGTTTGCACCAAGCTAAAGGGAACCCACACATTCCAATCTTCCATAAAAACAAGTGAGATAATTTCACCTGGTTTTAACATCACAGAGAGGCTAAATGTAAATGGACAACTGTGAGGTCTAGCAACAGAAGGATGATTGATAAAATAGAACTATTCTCCAACATTTATTCATGCCCCAAACAGCAAGAACTGTATAAAAATGCCGCATAGTGGCAGACTCTGCACTACAGTCGATGACATCCAATGAAGCTCCACCTAGAAGAGGATGTCCCACCAGGAGAGTCAAGTGCCATGTGGGAGTTGATCACTCTGCTGCTTAGACACCGATTCCTCAGTTTAAAGGTTGTATGTGTTGCTTGATGCTGTTTTCATGCTTGTGTGTTTTAATGCTTTGTGCCATGTTCATTCAATAAATGTAACTTGGATTAAATAACACAAAGGGCTGCATTTTAAGACTTGGCGTGAAAAAATGAGGTCCGGGCGCATAGGGACCACCTCACGGAGCTGCCGCGATTTCAAATGCGGTGGCTTATTTGCATGGCCACAGCGCCCGTCCCCCGCGATGATGTGGAGGGGGTGGGTAAGCCGTCGCTGGCAACGGCATCCAGTGCCAATGCGCAGGCGCCATTTTTAAAGGGCTTACAGCCCTCAATGTACATTTAAAATTTAAAGGGCCGTGAATGTAAAGCTTTGGAAAAATGAATGAGATGACCTTTCCATGCATTCTCCCATCCCCCCAAAAAACGAATATCACAACATTCCTGCTTTCCCCCTCACCCCCCCACCCCCCCCCGGAATTCTATATTGAACATTTGACCTTCCCCGCCTCCCCCCCCCCCCCCGCCACCACACAAAGCTCGGTACATTTATCCTTTACCCTTTTCCATCACCACCCCCGACCAATCCGAGGTGCTCTAACCCCACTCGGGCTGCATGGTAAGTAGGAATTTACATATTTTAATGCTATGGGGTTTGCCATGTCATTCATACCTGAAACTGGAAATGTTCGCAGTGCCCCGGCAAAATCGCGACATTATGTTTGCCCATACTTTCTAGGAAAGCAGTATCTACAACATAGTTCACTCTTATCAATTGATGCTTGTTGGTCACAATTTACAATATAACTGTTATAACCAATCAGAGTCTCTGCAATCTGTAGGCAATTAACTGAGGCCCTTATTCTGCAGCTAACCATAATCTGCAACAACACAGCTTCCAGCCAATCAAGCTATTCGTGTGCAATCTGAGCACATCAAGGGGAGAACACCAACATGAAAAATTGTGAAATGGGCAGAGTAAAAAGCACAAGGACCAAAATCTGTATCGGCTCAGGGCTGACTGAATATCAGCTGGGAAATATCAGATATATTCCCAGGCAAATTAGGTTGAGCAGCTGATCAGTTTAGAACTGGACAATTTGGTTTCAGGATGGTTGTCTAATAATTCCAATATATACCAACTGTTTTGTAACAGGACACTTGTCCAACTCTGGGTTATAAAAAAGGCTGTGCTTATGTATGGAACAGCCAGAATGTAAACAAAGCTTTCTCTTTTTTAAATAAAGTTCAGGATTAATCACATTCTCACAAGGCTAGCAAAAAGTTCTCTAAAAGAATATGCTAGATTTAGATTCATTTATATTTACCTTATCCAAAAGTACACTGATTTTAAAACAGCGGCTTCGATCAGGCCTGTAGGAGCCACTTAGTAAGGTCTTGCTATGGCTTGAAACTGATCTGCCTCTTCTCAGAACACACTAACGACTACCTACCCACCCCTCCTTGTAGGCTTTCCTACTTTTAATATGCAACCATAAATTTGTTCAACCCTCAGATTATGCAAATTCTTTAGAATTTGGTATGAAACTTCTTAGATTCTGAAACACTCCACATCACAGGTGGAAAACAGCAGCAGCAATACATTAATAATTGAATATTGTTCAAAACTTCAAAAAAGAAAATCAGACAGAAAATAACTTAGAACATCACTTGCCTGGAGCTGCTGCTATCATTGTGCCAGGCATCCCCATCTTCTTCTGAGGTCACACCATTGACAGCACGGACTTCAACCTCCTGAAGATTTAAATCGAACTCGCTGAAGATATTTATTGATATAAATATAGGTATTCTAGACAATATGCACTGACGGTACCCCCAGTAACAACATGCATTTTAAGAAAAAATAGATGCATCAGATTAAGCTATGCAATTTATTAACAATGAAATTTTAAAAGTACTGGCATCTGAAGTCATAGGCGGTCACACTGATTAAATGTTCAGAAACTTTTGTGCAGTGGGACTGTTGTGAATGTCCACAGCACAAGATACTGTCAAAAAATAAATGTTTTTTTCAAAAACTTCCGAGTTATAACAGCAAGAGGAGGCACTTTCCTCTCATCTTTGTGTCTTCTCAGTCCTCTCACACACAGTAGAACACATCGCAGTTCTAGGATGCGGGAGGGAGCCAAAATAATACACTTAAAAACAGAGGCTGGGAACCCCTGCTACAGCTTATAACCTTTTTATTTATAATTCAATACTATGCAAAAGCCACAATTCTTTATCTAATAAATCAATGCAATTCAATTTTACTCTGTAAAGACCCTCCTCCTATTCCCTCCCATTGGATTTTTCAGAAGGCAACTGCTGCTGTGTTCCACTGAACCTGGTCTCATTAATATCAATTGAGAGAGGTGCAAGCGCCTAACATATCTCCAGAGGCAGCTCGCCCATTGGAACAAAGTGATTATGGAAAGATAAGCTAAAAAGCTGTCCCAACGAATTTTAGCAGTGACCTTATCACACGCAGATTTGGGCTCGGGCCATCCCGATGCTAAACGCGCCACAGTTGTGCTCGCACAATGGACTTAACACGTAACAGTTTTTACTTTAGTATTTCCAAAATACTTTTTTAGGAAAGGAAAGCAGGCCCAATGAAAAGCAGTCGCTGAGATGTCTGGCTGAAATTAAGTTACTGCATTATTACACATAAGTGATATGGTCCCCAGCATGCAAACCCAGTATCTGATGACATAAAACTGTTTAAGCTTCAAATCTACTAAGTTCTGATTTGAAGAGTTTTTTGCATTAAAGTCTCAAAATCTAAACTCAGTCATCGCTATAATCACAAAAAAAGGAAACTGGTTTAACTGAACACTTTTTCACAACATAACCAACAGTTTACCAACACAGCAACAGTCAGTACATTTTATTATATAAAGTCCTTTGGGAAATTCACAAGAGCATTTTAATTTTTTATATATATACACACACATACACACTATATTACATTTATATTTGTATATATTTGTCAATATTTCAGTTGCAGTGACTGTATTACGAATGTTATGACCAGGTAAGAAAGGAGTCTAGGGTTCCCACTCAGCCCTCACCTGGTCTTACTATAACAGTGTTTAATTTTAAATACACTGCTTTTTTAGCTCCCCCTTCGTGAATCCTTGTTCACTAACTTCCAATTATAAGGCAAAGAAATTAGCCAAACAAGTTTTCTTAGGTTTAAAGAAAAAAGGTTGAACTTTATTAAACTTAAACTCTAATTCGGTTAACGCCTACGGATACACGACGTGCCCATGCATACATGATACACACATGCAGATAGAGTCAGAAAACAGCTGAAGAAATAAAGTGGAAAAGTTTGAAGCAATATCTGAAGATGGTTTTGGTTACTGTTCTTCGAACTCACTGTAAAGTCCTTGATTGTAGGTAGATCTTGCTTTTCGTTGGGGCCCAAGATTCTTCTTAAGTTCGATGTAGGAGACTTTTCTCTCTTGAAGTTCATGTGTCCTCATTGGGTCCAGAGGCTTGTGAGAAAGAGATGGCAGACAGGAGAGGTCTTCTCACTCCAGGAGCAAACCATCTTTTCTGAGTTTCAAACTCTTTGCATAATTCAGAAAAAACCCAGGTTGCCAAGCAGGTTAGTCAGGTCAGGTGACTAGCTGGTCTGACCACATCTGTTTGTGGATTCTCTTGTCTTAGCCGACCCTGGAATGTCTCTTCTTATGCACAATACTTGGTGCTCAAAGTCCATAGTGGGTTAAATTGGAGCAGGGAATAGCCCCTTTGTCCCTCCAAGTATTGTCTGTTAGTATGCAAATGCTTTTTCCAGTCACGGCTGATCTGTTTAACAAGTCATTCCCTCACTCCAGCAACAGTTTAAAATCAATGTTCCTATGACAAAATGAATATGCCTCAGTCTTGGCAGGTGGGGGTCTAGCATGACACAAAGAGAAATAGATTGATTATATTAAAGCTACTGCTTTCCCATTAGAATTAGAACATTACAGCGCAGTACAGGCCCTTCGGCCCTCGATGTTGCGCCGACCATGAAACTCACCTCTGAAGAACTGTTGTAATCTACATTCTGTTGTGAACTTCTGCTGCCGTCATCCATTGCAGATCGTGTGCAGTAATTGTGTATACTCTGGCGGCTCTGTTTTCTCCCTTCTCCACTTTCTTGCAAGCGTTCATAGGAATGCACCTAGGAAGCACACAGTGGCATAAGCCGATCAAGACAGAATTAAATTTAATTTTTAAAAATTAAATTACTCAAAAAAAATCTCACTGCAATTTTCTACTTAGTTGCATCGCCAAGCTTACAGCATTTAAACTTTAGATTATTGTACAGTATAAGCAGTGTGATGGATTGCTGCAATTTAACATAACACATTTCTACCTTCAACTGGACTTTGGAACAAAATTAGAATTGCTAGTATTCCCCATTGTAGCTCCATTTGGTGGCTTGCAAAAATGGGGCCCATATTTTTAAAAGGTAGCTTAGGCTTTAATTGGTGCATATATACAACATTTTGGGATCTGGGACAAACAGGGAAATTCAGGAATGGTTAAGAGCTTTGTAAGTGCTCCATCACTCATCTACAAGGCGCTGTGTTTATTACATTTATAATTAAGTTCAGAATTTTACTGTGGAGCTGTTTCTATGTTAATGTTTTCAAAGTTACAATTTGAAAAGATTTCTGAAACTATTAATTCAAAAACTGATTAGGCTCATTTCATTTAGTTACTAGAGTATTAGTCATTTCTCTGGTTGGTATGTGTAGTAGAATCATGAATTGTTTTATTTTCAAATTTTCCATAGTAACCATTTCCAGCAAAATCATAAAAACATCCTATAAGAAACCTGTATAGAACTTTGGTTGGCCCATGCCAGGAGTATTGTACACAGTTCTAGTCTCCATATTACAAAAAAGATTTAGAAGCATTGGAGAAAATACAAAAGAGATTTCCAAGAATGATGCCAGAATTGGGAGGGTACACCAATTCAGAAAAGACTGACAGGGTTGGGGCTCTTTGAAGAGAATGATATAAATGCAAGATGTTGCTGATGTGGAGTTAAAAGTTTCACAAAAACTGCTTTTACAATTTTTGACATTGTTGAAAAATATTTCATGATTCAGCGAGCTTGCATATCCAAATGAGTGAAAATCCATGGAACAACACATTTTAGCATTAGTGCCATAATGCATTCACCCAGACTTCTTCTGTCGACTCTGCTCAAGTTTATAGGATTGTAAACTGTTTGGCAATCTGCATTGCATTGGTGGGATAGGGGCACCTCTCCTTGTCCAAGTTTCTGGAATTCACAAATCAATCATTGCTTTGCATCTTGTACCAATGATGTAAACAGTTTGCCCCATTCAACGTGACTACGGCATTGCATCATCTAAGATACTGATTAATTCATAAATGGATATAATTACAGTGCTGTTAAGAGAATGGCATTTCTTATTATGAAATTCAGTACATGATTTCTGTTCATCCCACAGCTTTAAATCTTCATTAGTTATACGATGTGTGCACAGATACAAACATTCAGAAATTCTGATAGCAGTCACTTTCCTTTTTGACAGGATTAACTGTCAATTGCATACTTTTCCAGAATTTTTCTACTAATATTAAAGATGTCACTATTGGTATTTTTTCTTTTTTTTTTATAACATATCACCTGAAAAATTATGGTTAATCATAGAAGCATTAACAAGTAAACAGATGACTTCAGCAGACAATGCCAAAGCTTGAGCAAAAGTCTGCAGCTGTAAGTTCAACTGCGTAATTAGGAATGTACACAGCTGAGAAACTGCTTTACTGTGCGAAGGAAAGAATAATAGATGATGATTCATCCAGCCTGCTTTTTTCACCTCCTCGTGGCCAGTTCAAGTGCGAAATTAGCAGAGTGCTGGAAAGGTGTTTGACCTCTTAATTTCTGCTGCACTCTAATTGCCCTCAATTAAGTAGCTACTTTATTGTTAGCCCTTTTGATACAAACTACCTTTTTCAGTTTCACAAACACACACACACAGATATCTGCCTTAGATCATAAAATACATGGAAAGAGTCTCTGCAAAGCTCCAACACTGAACAATGCAAATGTTACTGAAGTAGGCTGAACCTTAAAAACCTTATTTGCAGTGCTCCCTGAACAGATTTAAACTAATTGTAAGTCCGTTCAATTTTTACACATTAGATACAAAAATTGTGATTATCCCCAAAGGGTTGATTTATTTTCTCTTCATAAATAGGAAGTTAAACAGTAAATTGAGGGCACCTCAGAAAGCAACAAAGAAAGCAAAATAAAATAAGATATTTTGATAATGTTTGTTCCAAGATTAACCTTTTGAATATTTTGCAGTTGTAAAAAGAGGGACATAATTATTGCCATGAACCAAATAGGATTGTCTCTAAAATTTGAATACTGTTTATAATGTATAACTTGAGAAATACATGGTCTGAATTTGCATATTTCAGTGAATTACTTCCAGAAAAGAAATCTAGAAAAATTGGTTTAATATAATCAGGGATACTACTGTGGTACTGGAAGAAGTCAGTAGTGAACAGGGCAGTTAGATATAAACATGAAGAATATACTTCTAACCCTTCAAGAATCAGATGACCTTTAAAGACAAGCATCTAATTTCTCTCAGGCTATTCTTTTCCAATTGCTGAAAGTATCTGATGAAGTAGTTACCTTGTTTTCTCGTTGAACCTGACTTGCTGATTTCTTTTTCTTCTCACATTTATAAATATTTACCTCCTCTTCCCCTTTGGATGTTCTACATTCTTCCTGCTTACTATAAGTATAGAGAGAAGTACAATTACAAAAGAGAGCTTGGAGGCATTCATACATCCACATGCTGCGAATATAGGAAATCAACAAAAGATGACGCTTCAGCTTATATCACAGCAAATAACAGTATTGAGGTAGTTACGAATCAACTCCAAAGCAAAAATAAAACTCCACTTTAATTGGATCATTTAATTGATGAAGCTTACTGCAGAGCTGATGTTTGGCTGAACTCAATTTTTGCATTTTATAAATTTCTTATTTCTTTTAATTGATGCCTCACATTAATCAGGTGCCTGCCTCCTCCTTGGCAGCACAAAATGTACTGTATATAATCCACAGTACTATTGAAATTCAGCAACACCTTAAGGAGTGACTGAAAGCTTTCCCTTTAGTTTCGAAGAGGATAAAAGTATTCTTTCCAGAATGATGTTTTTGAGGGTAGTTGGTGGCAGCCTACATTGGAAAGTGACCGTCTTTAAAATTTGGATGACAACTTAGCCTTGCGATAAGATGAGACAACTCAATGGTGAAATATAAAATTGGTCTTGGGCAGTCTCAATTCAGTTCTTAACGGGTCGTGATCTTCGGTGCAACCGTGTCTTAAATTTATCAATAATTACTTCAGCTGTGAAAATCTTGCTCCAAGATACAAGTTCACAAGATACTGAAAACTAAAAAGTGAGAGTTCCTATATTGGAGAAGAGGAATGCTGCAAGGGAACAAGGAACAAAGTCCTATGTAAGTCTGCCCTGTGAGATACTGATGTGGCCATCATGTATGAAGTGGGCAAATATCTATAACTGCCAGCACACTTGCCAATGCACACTTAAAACAACAAACAAAATGGGAAGATATTGCACTTAAAGAATTACAATTTTACACTGTGAAACAAAGTTAAAAACAAACAACAAATTTAAGATACTCAGTGCATATACGCAATACTTTACTACAAGGACTGATTTTACATGGCCAGTGAGTGCCTTACAAACCACAATGTAGGATACTATATTACAAAAGGCTACACTTAAGGATCACTATGGACTACGATCCTTATTCTGAAGCTATACTGAACCCTTTATATGAGACCACATAAATTTCATGACAACTACAAAATAAAAATTATGACAAATAACGGTGCAATTTTCTTCTAAGAAATAAGCATGCCTACCTGGCTACACCTTGGGTTAGTTCTGGTACTACCACCCTCCGACTCCAGGCCACAAGATCCCGTTCAGTGGCAATTTCACTTCTTGGTGCATTACTGTGCATCTGCCGCACACCTTCAATTTGCCCACTGCGTCTCAATCCAACATTTGGAGGTGAATGCATCTCAGAGGCTGAACTTTGAGAGCCTGGCATGAACAAATTCAGAAACCTTTCAATGCATGTTCTAACACTTGTGTGGCTAGTATGTAGTAAGTCGAACAAGAGAGGGCGCAGTTTTAGACTTCGTTTTGGGAAATGAAGATGGGCAGGTGGAAGAAGTGGCAGTGGGACAGCATTTTGGTGGTAGTGATCATAATTCAGTCAGTTTTAACATAATTATGGAAAAGGTCAAGGATAGAACAGGAGTTAACGTTCGCAATTGGGGCAAGGCCAATTTTACTAAACTGAGGAGTGATTTAGTGAAAGTGGACTGGAAACAGCTACTTGAAGGTAAATCAGTGTCAGAGCAGTCAGAGACATTCAAAGGGGAGATTCAAGGAGTTCAGGGTAAGCATGTTCCCATGAAAAAAAAAGGGTGAGATGGCCAACTTTAGAGTCCCATTTATGTCAAGGATCTTACAGGGTAAGATAAGGCAGAAAAGGAAATCTTATGTCCGACACCAAGAACTCAATACTACACAGAAAGCCGAGAGGAGTATAAAAGTGGAGGGTGAAATCAAAAAAGGAATTAAGTAAAAAGAGGGCACAAAAGAATATTGGCAAGCAGAATCAAGGTGAACCCAAAGATGTTTTATCAATACATTAAGAGTAAGAGGGTAACTAAGGAGAGAGTAGGGCCCATAAGAGACCAAAAAGGTAACCTATATGTAGGGGCAGAAGATGTTGGTATTGTTCTTAATGAATACTTTGCGTCTGTCTTCAAAAATATTGTAGTTAAGGAGGAGTGTGAAGTATTGGATGCAATAAATCCAGGGAGAGAGGATGTATTAATGGGATTAGCATCCTTGAAAGCTGATAAATCACCTGGGCCAGATGAAATGTACCCTAGGCTGTTAAAAGAAGCAAGAGAGAAAGTAGTGGAAGGTCTGACCATCATTTTCCAGTCCTCATTGGATACAAGTGTGGTGCTGGAGGATTGGAGAACTGCTAATGTTGTACCTCTGTTTAAAAAGGGAGCAAGGGATAGACCGAATAATTACAGGCCAGTCAGTCTAACCTCAGTAGTGGGAAAATTATTGGAATCTATTCTGAGAGACAGGATAAACTGTCACTTAGAAAGGCACAGGTTAATAAAAGATAGTCAACATGGCTTTGTTAAGGGAAGATCTTGTTTGACCAAATTGATAGAATTTTTTGAAGTAACACTGAAGATAGTTGAGGGTAGAGCAGTAGATGTGGTCTACATGGATTTAGCAAGGCTTTTGACAAGGCAGACTGGTTTTTAAAAATAAAATCCCATGGGATCCAGGGAAATGCACAAGGTGGATACAAAATTGGCTCAGTAATAGGAAACAAAGGGTAATTGTTGACGGGTGTTTTTGTGCCTGGAGGGCTGTTTCCAGTGGCGTTCTGCAGGGCTCAGTACTGGGTCCCCTGCGTTTTGTGGTATATATGAATGATTTGGACGCAAGTGTAGGGGGCACGAACATGAAGTTTGCAGACGACACAAAGATTAGCTGTGTGGTTGATAGCGAGGAGGATAGCTGCAGATTGCAGGAAGATATTGATGGTCTGGCCAGATGGGCAGAAACGTGGCAAATGGAACTCAACCTGGAGAAGTGTGAGGTGATGCATTTGAGGTGGTCAAACAAGGCAAAGGAATACAATTAATGGGAAAAAAATTGAGAAGTGTAGAAGAAGCGAGGGACCTTGGAGTTAATGTCCACAGATCCATGAAGGTAGCAAGACAGGTCGATAAGGTGGTTAAGAAGGCATATGGAATCTTTTCCTTTATTAGCCGAGGTTCAGAATATAAGAGCAGGGAGGTGATGCTGGAACTGTGTAACTCATTGGTTAGGCCCCAACTTGAGTAGTGTGTGCAGTTCTGGTCACCTCATTACAGAAAGGATGTAACTGCACTAGAGAGGGTACAGAGGAGATTTATGAGAATATTGCCAGGACTGGAAAAATGCAGCTATGAGGCAAGATTGGTTAGGCTGGGATTGTTCTTCTTGGAAGAGAGAAGGCTGAGGGGAGATCTGATTGAAATGTACAACATTTTGAGGGGCCTGGATAGAACGGAGGTGAAGGGCCTATTCACCTTAGCAGAGAGGTCAGTGACGAGGGGACATAGATTTAAAGCGATTGGTATAAAAATTAGAATGGAGATGAGGAAAAAGTTGTTCACACTTGGCATGGATAAATACGCCAATGAAACAAGGTGGACTAGGACCAATGAAGATCCCACTGCTGTCAGATCTTACACATCAAATTGCAAAAGATTATGGTGTGTATTTGGAGGACCAAGGACACACACTTAGAGGCCTTTTTATTATTGTGGTGATGGTCTGGAACTCACTGCCTGAAAGGGTAGTTGAGGCAGAAACCCTCAACTCATTCAAAAGGAGTCTGGATGTGCACCTCAAGTGCCGTAATCTGCAGGGCTACGGACCAAATGCTGTAAAGTGGGATTAGAATGGGTGGATTGTTTCTCGGCTGGCACAGACATGATGGGCCAAATGGCCTCTTTCTGTGTTTTAAACTTTCAATGGTCTTAACACCAAAGACAGGTTAAAAACTTAAATGGAACTAAATTAGCAGAGGCGCGTTTCAAACACAATTGTATTTTTCGAAGCATTAATGAACAGCCAAGTGTCCACAAATACCAAATGAACATAATGGTAAGCAGGATATGAAAAGCTTTATAACTAGATGAACAGATACACAAAAGCCTCAGTTTCCAATGCAGCTTAGATGAGTTAAATTCTTTCCATGGATGGAGTACTCTGTGAAGCATGCCACCAGAAGATGGATAGAAAAGGGAGCAGTGTAATAACAACTTGGGCTGAATGTTATTTGTGCACCTCATCACGGCAGCCTGCTTTGGATTCGGTGGCCTGCCCGCACTGAGCGATATTACGTGCAGGGGCTCATTTAAATCGAGGGGGCGGAGCGGCTGCCCCCAATGACGTAGAGGGGACGGTTGCCAAGTCCCCGTCAACAGCGTCCGCCGCCATCGCGCAGGCACCATTTTTGAAGGGCTGCGAGCCCTTAGATGAAATATTAATATTTAAAGGGAAATTCGTTTACACATAAAATTTTATTGAGATCTGGAGGCCCTTTCAACCCACCCCCCAATGTCTGTTTTCGGGCCACCAACCCTGAATAAACTTTATCGACATTGTGAACTCTCCCCCCACCCCCCTCATAACATTTGCCCTTCAACCTCTTCCCACCATCCCCACAGCCAATAAAAAATGTTTTTCCTGCTCCCTCCCTCCAGCCCTGATAACTTTAGTCCTCCCCCCTCTCCACCAGTTTCTCGCCTCGGAACTCAAGGTTGCCCTTGTGCCACAAAAACTGTGTAAAATCTGGGTAAGTTACGGTGTGTTGGGGGGAGCAAGAAACAGAACAGAACCTAGATCTGCCAGCCCTCCACCCTTTTTCCACCTTCTTCTACCCACACAGCCTCCCCCAACGTCATCGGAGCATTTGTGAGACGTTGCAAGGGGGAATGTCCAGGTTGTTCCAGGAATTCTGACAGATGCATCTGACAGATCCAGCTGAGTGCAGGCTTAGATTTCATCCTGGGCCTCAAGTAGTTATCAAAGCAAATGGCAATCAATCTCAGAAGAATCAATTGCTGCTGGGAAAATAGTCTGCCAATATGAGATATCAGGAGTTCTGAATCCAGTGTACCTTTCCAAGTGGTCTCTTGCTTCCCCTCTCAGGACACCAGGTACCACTTCGTAATAATGCTAGTGCTGCAGCATCCGAAAACCTTGGAGCCCGCT
Source organism: Heterodontus francisci (assembly GCF_036365525.1). Classification (NCBI taxonomy): domain Eukaryota; kingdom Metazoa; phylum Chordata; class Chondrichthyes; order Heterodontiformes; family Heterodontidae; genus Heterodontus; species Heterodontus francisci. The sequence goes on along the minus strand of NC_090373.1, from coordinate 147,461,842 downwards.
CTATCCCCTGTTGTGCCATTCTTCTGTCTTTCCCAGTCCAGATTCTCTTCAACCGGGACTCTCCTATCCCAGTCACAATGCATTTCTCCCTTTAAGCAGTGTAGGGCAGCTTTAAGGGGTGCTGGCCATTTACAAGATTTGACCCTGTTGATGTGTCCAGCCATTCAACAGTGTGGATATAGAGATCATTCAAGAGAGAAGGCAGCACGAAGTTGGGGTGTCTTTGTGTGTCTGTCTCTGCCTTCCTGTGTGTGTGTGTCCATCCATCCGTCTGTCTGTCCTTCCATCCTGCATAGGGACTAAAAAACTGGCTTAGGACTCTGACGAACATTCAGAATGCTGTCCTCTCTCAGGAAGAAAACATTTGTCCTCTGACCCTTGCACTCTGCCATTGCCAGTCAGCCAACCATCCCCAACCATTGCCACTCATGCCAAGATGGTACAGCCCGGAGCTGGCCCTTTTAAGCCCACAGCTGCTTGAGGGCATCCTCAAAGGCCATCTGCAGTCTCGTCCATTGACTGTCAGCAGCCTTCCATCATCCATGGTGCAGCCACTGGGGTAACACTAAATAGAAGCACCAGGTTAGGGAAAGACACACACAGGCACTAAGGGAATGCACAAGGTTGATTAGTTGACTTTTATATGCAATATGGAATTAATTGATTTATAAATTTGGTTTGCAATGTGTATTTTGTAGTGGCTTTTATTTTTGTATTTCGGCCAAGCGAACACGGTGATGGTAAGTTCAGAGGTAAGGTGTTGGACTGCTGATGAATGGGGAATTGGGGTTGCAGTTACTGGTATGCCCATGGACAACCCACATAGAAAGGGGTTGTCTAGGTTGAGTCCTGCTTTCCTCCTCCTTATTCTCCTGCGCCCTGGCTGCTCACGGCATAGCTGGTGGGAAATGCTGTGCCCTTATGACGGCGAGGATGTGCAGCAAGCAGCAGACCGCCATGAATCGCAACACCCACTTTGTCAAGTACTGCAGGGCTCCTCCAGAGTGGTTCAGGTCGTGGAAGCTTTGTTTCAGCAAGCTAATGGTATACTCAATCACACTGAGTTTGGCAGCAAGGCTTTCTTAGTATGCATGATGTGCACCTGGCTGGGATTTTACTGAGCTCCTGACGTCGATCTCCATGGCGGTGGGGGAGGTGGCCAGAAGATTGTTCTGGCAGCAGCCTGCCATGGAGCCTGATGCCGGGTGTGCTGGGCCCGATCTTCCTGGCAGTGGCCAGGCTGCATGGCAGCCCCCCAGCCGCTGGGCGACGGGACCAGGATTAGCATACTTAAACTAATGAAATGAATATATTTAAATAAAATCAACAGTGATCTTACCCTCAGGCCGTGATCTCCCTAGCGGCGGCCGACATTCTCACACTTCACTTTCCCATCTAGTGAAAGCAGGGGTCTCCATGGTGGGGAAGGTGGGGGGTGGCGGGGGAAGTTATTTTTTTACTGCAGCGGTGGGGGGGGGGTTAGGCAGAAACAGAATCCAAAGCAAATTACTAGTGTAGGGGAGGATGGGAAGGAGAGACCTCTGCACTTTGATCGGTTTCGGTTTGGGGAGGGGAAAGGTCAAGGGTTGAAGGTGTGCTTTTGGGGGAGTGGGGGGGAGAAGGCAAATGTTGAACGTAATTGTTATTTGGGGATAAGTGGCAATAGATTTATCGGCGGTACATTAGGGGGGTAGCCCTTTTAAAATGTAAATGACCCGGCAGAGCTGGCTGCCCTTTAAAAATGGTACCAGTGCCAGTACACAGGCAGTTGACACCATTGCCGGCATCGGAGAGCTCGCCCCCGCCACGTGATTGGGGTGGGGCGGCCCGACCGGCTTATTATCCTGGGCCGCTGCGAGCAAGATCACAGCGGCATGGCCACACCCGGCAGCGGGAAAAGAAAATCTAGCCCTCTGTGTATGGGTTGCGTACCAGAATCATATGCCGTGTCATCGGCGGGTAGTCCTCATCACCCAGTAGACACCCTTTGTTTTGCCATGGTGGTTTAAATGCAGCTGACACAGCAGACCGCCGTAGAATGAGGGCATCATGACTGCTGCCTGGATATCTGGCATGGACCTGCATGGTTCGCTGCCTACATTCACAAACCAGCTGCATGCTGAAGGAGTGGAATCCCTTTAGCTTCCAGTTTAGGACAGAGTTGACATGCAGCGTCTGCAAAGCAATGTGCATCCAGTCAACGGCACCCTGCACCACAGGGAAGCCTGCAATCCTAACAATGCCATGTGCTCAGTCTGCCTGTTTCTCTCTGGCAAGAGTGAATGAAATGTAGTTAGTTCTCACTGAATAGAGACCCTCAGCGACCTCCCTTACGCAACAGTGGACGACAAACTGCAAGATGTTGCAAATTATCTCCAGCTCCAGCCTGGAGCGAGTCAGACACATAAAATGCTCATTGTCACAGTCACCCTCACAGCCACTGTCCATGCCCTGTTCTGAGGTTGCAGTTCTGGCTGCAGCAGGTGGCAGATTTCAGTAAGGACAACCTTAATGAGGCATAGACATCTCACAGATTGCTCTCAGAGATTCAGGTAGGAGAATTGCTCCCTGAATACCCTGGGCGCATATGGTCTCCTGCTGAGACCCATTCTCCCCCTCCTCCAACTCCCTCTTCCTGCAGCTTGTTCTGATCTGCATGATGTTGTTGATTCTCCAAGTTATGCTGTATTCTAAAAATGCCTGGGAGTAATGGTTTGTGCAGAGGCCTTGAAGTCAGCAAAAACTCCTTCACCACCTGCCACACCACTCCCTGCAGATTTCTGCAACCTGAAACAACTATGGAAAGCCCCAAAAACTTGTAGAATCATAATAACATCCAGAAGAAATCAACCAGCAACTAAACTGTAAACAGTTGATGATCCCTTTAAATAGCCTTGTTGGTGGAGGTGGGGGGGGGGGGGGAAACATTCCTGCTTCTGAGTCCCTGTTCAGCTCTGCGAGGTTAACAGAGGGCATTAGCTGGAATGGTGAGCTCCAAAATGGCACTACTCGCATCAAATCAGTGTTGCAAGCTGACTGATGTCACAATCTACCTGCTCTGCAAACTTACAGTGGACGTGCACTGTATGTGCCAATGCCTGCATCAGTATGATATCCAGCACGATTTGTGATCTTCGTGGATGCCATTTTGGAGTTCTAAGGGCACTTGTATCATTCAAAAAATGGGCACCAACAAGCCCAGTTTCTTGCCCCAGTTGTCTAACAAGAAGTTATTTCCCTGCCAGTATCTTCTGGACTAATAAAATTCTCAAGCATTGGGACCACTTCTGGATCCCAACCTCACTCGTGCCAGCAGTATGCCCTACGGCACGATCTTACAGGAATTGGCAATTAACAGGCCACCTCCATGTTCGCCCTCCAAACAGGAGACCAGGTCGACAACGTGATTGAGTGTGCTATATTTAAAGGGACGTCAGCAGCCTGTACAGTGAACCAACCCCCCACCACCACAGACTCCCTCAAAAATGGCCCTCAGTGCTTCATTCATCTGCTCCCTTGGCTCTCTAACTACTCTCGGAGACATAACCTATTCATACAGAATCATTTTCTTTAGCCCTTTTAGTCCGTCTCGGGCTTCCAACTGATTTATGCTGAAGTTAATTCTACTCGGCGTATTGCTACTGAGGGAAAGGAATCATTTATTCCACTATCTTTGGCTCATTCTCAGATTCTACTTTGTTTGCACCTTTTCACCTAACTTTTTGCTTTGGCTCGGAACGCATACTGTCCATCCGACTGCTCACCACCTCTGGTCCAGTACACCTACTCAGCATCTATGCTCCAACACTCTGTTCCGCACCTGAAGCTAAAGACCAGTTCTATGAACAACTCCATAACATCATTAGCAGCATCCCCAACACCGAACACCTATTCCTGCTGGGGGACTTTAATGCCAGGGTTGGGGCCGACCATGACTCATGGCCCTCCTGCCTTGGGCGCTATGGCGTTGGAAGGATGAATGAGAACGGGCAGAGACTGCTTGAGTTGTGTACCTATCATAACCTCTGCATCACCAACTCGTTCTTTCACACTAAACCCTGTCACCAGGTTTCATGGAGGCACCCAAGATCACGTCGTTGGCACCAGCTAGACCTCATTGTCACAAGGCGAGCCGCCTTAAACAGTGTTCAAATCACACGCAGCTTCCACAGTGCGGACTGCGACACCGACCACTCCCTGGTGTGCAGCAAGGTTAGACTCAGACCAAAGAAGTTGCATCATTCCAAGCAGAAGGGCCACCCGCGCATCAACACGAGCAGAATTTCTCACCCACAGCTGTTACAAAAATTTCTAAATTCACTTGTAACAGCCCTTCAAAACACTCCCACAGGGGATGCTGAGACCAAGTGGGCCCACATCAGAGACGCCATCTATGAGTCAGCTTTGACCACCTACGGCAAAAGTGCGAAGAGAAATGCAGACTGGTTTCAATCTCATAATGAAGAGCTGGAACCTGTCATAGCCGCTAAGCGCATTGCACTTTTGAACTACAAGAAAGCCCCCAGCGATTTAACATCCGCAGCACTTAAAGCAGCCAGAAGTACTGCACAAAGAACAGCTAGGCGTTGCGCAAACGACTACTGGCAACACCTATGCAGTCATATTCAGCTGGCCTCAGACACCGGAAACATCAGAGGAATGTATGATGGCATGAAGAGAGCTCTTGGGCCAACCATCAAGAAGATCACCCCCCTCAAATCTAAATCGGGGGACATAATCACTGACCAACGCAAACAGATGGACCGCTGGGTTGAGCACTACCTAGAACTGTACTCCAGGGAGAATGCTGTCACTGAGACTGCCCTCAATGCAGCCCAGCCTCTACCAGTCATGGATGAGCTGGACATACAGCCAACCAAATCGGAACTCAGTGATGCCATTGATTCCCTAGCCAGCGGAAAAGCCCCTGGGAAGGACAGCATTACCCCTGAAATAATCAAGAGTGCCAAGCCTGCTATACTCTCAGCACTACATGAACTGCTATGCCTGTGCTGGGACGAGGGAGCAGTACCCCAGGACATGCGCGATGCCAACATCATCACCCTCTATAAAAACAAAGGTGACCGCGGTGACTGCAACAACTACCGTGGAATCTCCCTGCTCAGCATAGTGGGGAAAGTCTTTGCTCGAGTCGCTCTGAACAGGCTCCAGAAGCTGGCCGAGCGCGTCTACCCTGAGGCACAGTGTGGCTTTCGTGCAGAGAGATCGACTATTGACATGCTGTTCTCCCTTCGTCAGATACAGGAGAAATGCCGTGAACAACAGATGCCCCTCTACATTGCTTTCATTGATCTCACCAAAGCCTTTGACCTCGTCAGCAGACGTGGTCTCTTCAGACTACTAGAAAAGATCGGATGTCCACCAAAGCTACTAAGTATCATCACCTCATTCCATGACAATATGAAAGGCACAATTCAACATGGTGGCTCCTCATCAGAGCCCTTTCCTATCCTGAGTGGTGTGAAACAGGGCTGTGTTCTCGCACCCACACTTTTTGGGATTTTCTTCTCCCTGCTGCTTTCACATGCGTTCAAATCCTCTGAAGAAGGAATTTTCCTCCACACAAGATCAGGGGGCAGGTTGTTCAACCTTGCTCGTCTAAGAGCGAAGTCCAAAGTACGGAAAGTCCTCATCAGAGAATTCCTCTTTGCTGACGATGCTGCTTTAACATCTCACACTGAAGAATGCCTGCAGAGTCTCATCGACAGGTTTGCGTCTGCCTGCAATGAATTTGGCCTAACCATCAGCCTCAAGAAAACGAACATCATGGGGCAGGATGTCAGAAATGCTCCATCCATCAATATTGGCGACCACGCTCTGGAAGTGGTTCAAGAGTTCACCTACCTAGGCTCAACTATCACCAGTAACCTGTCTCTAGATGCAGAAATCAACAAGCGTATGGGTAAGGCTTCCACTGCTATGTTCAGACTGGCCAAGAGAGTGTGGGAAAATGGCGCACTGACACGGAACACAAAAGTCCGAGTGTATCAGGCCTGTGTCCTCAGTACCTTGCTCTACGGCAGCGAGGCCTGGACAACGTATGCCAGCCAAGAGCGACGTCTCAATTCATTCCATCTTCGCTGCCTTCGGAGAATACTTGGCATCAGGTGGCAGGACTATATCTCCAACACAGAAGTCCTTGAAGCGGCCAACATCCCCAGCTTATACACACTACTGAGTCAGCGGCGCTTGAGATGGCTTGGCCATGTGAGCCGCATGGAAGATGGCAGGATCCCCAAAGACACATTGTACAGCGAGCTCGCCACTGGTATCAGACCCACCGGCCGTCCATGTCTCCGTTATAAAGACGTCTGCAAACGCGACATGAAATCGTGTGACATTGATCACAAGTCGTGGGAGTCAGTTGCCAGCATTCGCCAGAGCTGGCGGGCAGCCATAAAGACAGGGCTAAATTGTGGCGAGTCGAAGAGACTTAGTAGTTGGCAGGAAAAAAGACAGAGGCGCAAGGGGAGAGCCAACTGTGCAACAGCCCCAACAAACAAATTTCTCTGCAGCACCTGTGGAAGAGCCTGTCACTCCAGAATTGGCCTTTATAGCCACTCCAGGCGCTGCTTCACAAACCACTGACCACCTCCAGGCGCGTATCCATTGTCTCTCGAGATAAGGAGGCCCAAAAGAAAGAAAAAACTACTGAAATACTAACAATATTATGTTTTATATCTCAGTTAAAGTTGTTATAGGTCCTTCTTTGACCCTCGGCTCATCCCCTCACCATGTTTCTGTATGTCCTACATTCATCCCAGTGAACTCTTTCACTTTTCCCCCTACAGGTTTTGTATGTTATTCTTCCATCTTACTTGATTCTGATTAATCTGTTAATTCATTTAGCCCTGTCCTCAGCCTTGCCATTTGCTCCTTTGTTGACTTTATTGCCTGTCAGTTGCAGGCAACATCGACTCCCTGTTGTGATTTTGCCTCCTTGTAGCTGACGAGCTCCTGACACTGCGTGGGACCCGCGTGACATTCGTAAAATTTCATTGAATTGCCAAAATAGGCACTAATTGAAACTTTAAAAACCTAATTGGCTACCTGCCGCTATTGAGCGGGAAGCCGCTGCCGCAGGAAAAGCTCATGGAGACGGGAACGCGTCACAGAGGTGGCCCAAAGCACTTCTTTCTGATTTCCCCACCTCCAAAGCCGCAATTCTGTGTTCAGTATGTTTCTAAGCACACAAAGGAAAGTCTTTTTCATTTAAAAATGTCACAAGAAGGGGAGGGAATGAAACTGGTGCTTAAGCTTGGCAAATTAGTATTGAGGCAGACAACCATTTTTTACCAAAATTCAGGGGCTCCTGTCAATTTTAGACAGGATCTTGGTGTCTAATGTAACTGACAACACCCGAAAACCAATCAAATCCTGTAGAAGGCTTCTGAGGTGACAATTTAGTGTTCAGAGACAGATGGATAAAAACTGTCCTAGGCTAAATTTCTTGCTTTAAAAAAAAAACCTACAATAATGCATTTATTGATCGAATTATCCTACCTATTCTTCCTCTGTTCGAGGCGTTGTTGGCACCTGTAGTCAGTCTCTGGTCTTGTTCCTGCTGAAGTCGTTGGATTATGTTGTCTAAAGGGCTGATTTCATGGCTTGCTTGCTGACTAAGAACCTGGTTCAACCCTAAAGCAGCAAACAGCAAAACCAAGAGAGTAAGCAAAAATATATTATTTTGTTATTAACATAATAAAAAAAATCAATAAATAATCACCGTCAGACCTGGTGGTAAAAAAAAATCACATTTTCCAAGATCAGGAACTTAGCAGAGCCTCTACTGGCCCACAATATTTTAGTAAACACCAACTCTTTAAAGGAAAAAAAATCAGTGTCACACACATATTTGACAACAGTAGCATTTTAAAATCTGACACTGATTGCTATACACTTAGCCTTGCCAGGACAATAAGGTCTACGGACCTGTACGTTCCATAGTCTGCATCATGTCCGTGACATATATTTGTACTTTTTTTTTAAAGTGTAGGATAACACACTTCACTCAGCATAACTTAAATGTGATATGAAATTTTGTCAAGATATTTATACTGATTTCTTGATGAGATCGTTATCATCCATCCCATACAGTGTTTAGAAGTTATACTGACGATACACTGAACAATGAAAATCCCAACTAATGGACAGAAAAACAACAAAAACCGCAGCAAAATAAAACAACTGCCAACAGGTCATGTGCCTGTATCTCAAACATGGATTTGTTTTCATGAATATTAATCAAGTTCAGAAGCGCAATCACCTGTTTCAGCTATTTCAGTTTGAAACATTGCATACTATAATCTTAGATCAGTCTTTAACTACACTTGGAGCTTGGGCTTTCTGTTCACATTACCTGTGGCAGACACACCCATCTGTGGTATGAGTTGGTCATCTTTACAGTTCTCCCGGCCAGGTACCAGTCGTTGGTATTTTGGTGGATGGGGGTTACCATCAACATCCACCAGGAATGGAGGTGGCATGAGATGTGGTGCCTGTTGTGTCTGCTCATCCAAGACATAGTTGTTAGCATCACGAATTAAGGGTCGATAATCAGTGTGGAAAAACATCTGATCAGAAATCTATAACAGGAGATTTCAAAATACGTTAGAATTTATTTTTTGAAAACTTTGTTAAAATGATCGCATTTACTTTTGGGAAACTACGCAAATGAATCAATTAGAAGAAACCAGTGCCATAGAAAGGTGAGGTGCAGATTTAATCCCTTCCTTCACCAAGGTACAAATTTCAGCTATGCTGCTGCACAGAGGTTACAGTTTAAAGCAAGGATGTCCAATTCTAGTTTGGGATATGGAAGTTAGTGGTGGTGTGTGTGATGGGGAAATCATGCAAAGAGTTGTCTTGAGGTCAATTCCTGAACACGTTCCCTCAGCACTGCCTAGGACCTGAAAGGAGGGTCACCATTTTGTCCTCTCAGCCACAAGAATTGTATAACCAGGTGGTACCAGTAAGAAGAAAAAGATCAGAAGAGACAAGCAATTAAATTACATGGTCATGAATGCTGAATAGTTACTTTCAGTATGGATCTAGAATTACTTGCATTGATGGGAAAGAGACAGATTTTGTTTCATATGCCAAATATCTGGAAAGTAATTTTTCACTCAGGATGACAGCAAGCCACCAGATTTAGTAACATTCATTTTGGTTTGTCTTCCTTTGGCATAATTTAAAATCCATACTTCTATTTCAGCAAATTTTGTTGTATGAAATCAGGTAAGACTCTATATTGATTATAAATTGGATTTTCTGGTTGTAATGATGGCAGAATGATCAGCATTCGCCGTCATTATTCTGTCAAACTTGACAATAACTTTTGGCGTCCGCACATGCGCAGTTTATTTATTTATTTATTTAGAGATACAGCACTGAAACAGGCCCTTCGGCCCACCGAGTCTGTGCCGACCAACAACCACCCATTTATACTAATCCTACATTAATCCCATATTCCCTACCACATCCCCACCATTCTCCTACCACCTACCTACACTAGGGGCAATTTATAATTGCCAATTTACCCATCAACCTGCAAGTCTTTGGCTGTGGGAGGAAACCGAAGCACCCAGCGGAAACCCACGCGGTCACAGGGAGAACTTGCAAACTCCACACAGGCAGTACCCAGAACTGAACCCGGGTCGCTGGAGCTGTGAGGCTGCAGTGTTAACCACTGCACCACTGTGAAACACAAAAATCCGGAAGCTGCTGTCAGTGATTTCAGGGTACACTATTAAATTCTTCAAGGATAGAAATCTTAGAAACCACTTGAACTGATATGAACTTCCACTTCTAATACTGTTAGGCTCACTGTAAAATGCCTTGAAAAAGTTATGCCTTGTTGAATGAGATGTGCTGGGTATTTTAAATTACATACTAAGTCATAGGCCGGAATTTTACCGTATAAAAACAGGAGTCCTCTGAGGTGACCAAAGCGTAAAATGGTGGGTGATGACATCGGGTCAGGTCCCCGACGTCGTAACACCCAAACACCATTGTGCGCTGTTTGGAAGGCGGGTGAGATCGAAGCACCGCTCGCCATCCACTTAGAGTCAATTAAAGGCCAATTAAGGTTGTTAACAAAGCACTTGACAACCATTTTGAGTCAGCTGTCAGCTTTTATGACAGTAAAACGATTCAAAGGAGATGTCGGAACCCGGCAGCTTTAAAAGAGCAGCAGGCAGTGTCTCTAAGCAGGAGATGGCGGTACTTCTTTTTGATTCATTGCTCATTGTTATTTCTTTGCGTGACTTTTAAGTTTGGGGTTGTTTCTGCTGGTTCAGCAGAGGTCATCTGAGTGTTAGTCACTCCTGGTCGGGCCACAACAGTATTGATTTATTGGGTGAAGGGGAGGGGGTTGTGTGCGCCTGTCCTTACAGCAGGCTGGTAATACCTGAACTAACTGCATCTCTGGAACACAGCATCAATGGGAATTGTTCACTCTGGAGGCAGCTCATCCAAGGAGGAGGACTACGCCCCAAGGAGGGACAGGAGAACAACTGGACAGGGGAACCAGCAACCTGCTGGCCCAGTGCAGCCTCGCAATGGGGGAGCGGGAAGAAGGTGAGAGTGGCCCGGGTGCAACCACCTGTCAGGAGACGAGCCTACCCAGCAGGCAGGGTATACTGCCTGCGTTTGAGCTTTCTACAGACGTCAGAGCGCCAGTGCCGAAGAAGACTGCGCCTGTCACGGGAGACTGTCACATCTCTGTGAGAGATGCTGGCAGGGGAGATCTCTTCTAACTGCATGGGTGGCCATCCAATGCCACTCGCACTGAAGCTAACAGTCGCTCTGAACTTCTACGTATCAGGCTCCTTCCAGGTTTCATCAGGAGACATGTGCGGAGTCTCACAGTCATCAGAACATCACTGCACTAAGTGGTAACTGATGCCATATTCAGGCGTGACAACCAATTCATCAAGTTCTTGACAGACTCCACCAGTCAGGCTGAGAGCGCCAGAGGCTTCACCACCATTGCTGGGTTCCCCGTGGTCCAAGGCATAACTGACTGCACACATATGGCCATTAGAGCACCTACAGGTCAGTCAGGGGCCTTCATTAATCGAAAGAGGTTTCACTCAATGAATGTCCAAATTGTCTTTGACAATAAGAATATATTGCAGGTGTGTGCTCATTATCCTGGAAGCAGTCACGATGCATTCATTCTTCAAAACTCCCAGGTGCCAGCACTATTCACTCCTCCTGAACGCCTGCAAGGATGGGTACTTGGCGACAGGTGTTACCCGCTGAAGACATGGCTGATGACACCGGTGAGGAACCCACGGAATGAAGTTGAGGAACAGTACAATGCAAGCCATGTGGCCACCAGAGCCACCGTAGAGTCTTCTGAAAATGAGATTTAGGTGTCTGGATCATTCAGGTGGTGCCCTGCAGTCCTCCCCAGCAAGCAGCAATGCCTCCTCCTCCACAATGGTGAGAAATGCTAGATTTGGCACACTGCCACCAGTCCGTGCCCTCTCTCAGGCATTCTGGACCCTATTCTCCTGTGCAGACATATTACAATCAATCATTTAAGTTACTTGGCTTGGAGGAACACCCACTCACCCCTTGTGCTGCATGCAGCCTCTTGGACCATTGCCATTCAAGTGCACGGTTGACACACTTCTGGTCCACTGTGCGGCTCAGATGTGCCCGGCCTATGACCCATAACAGGGCTGCTGCCATTCACTCCAGATGGATGGCTTTAAATTTGCAGCATCAACACCTGGTTACCCATTCATATGAGTATAATGCAACAAGGACTGAGACATGCCCCTTACCCTGGCAGAGCGGAGAAGGTCGTTGACCCACTTGCGGCATTGTATCCATATCCTCCTGACTACATCCCGGCTGCTGACCTCCTCAGCAACCTCCACCCAGGCCTTCTTGGTGATCTGGGAAGGCCTGTTCCTTCTATCTGTAGGATGTGGGCCTCCCACCTTGCCTTAGCCACCTGGAGGAGGACATGCAGGGAGTCATCAGTGAACCTTGGGGCCATGCAGTTGGCTCTCTCTGCCATTGTTGCAAGCGGGTTCTGGTCCTCCGTCTCAGGTGGCTTTATGGAAAATGATGGTGGGTCACCCCTCTAGGTGACAGGACAGCTCCTGTTCCCCGCAGCCTGGTATCTGTCTGCTATTGCATAAAGGTGCTGAGAGCCCTTTTAAATGGCTTTCAGCACCTCCTTTTGACTTTTGCCCCGCCCCCGCCAATGCTGACCTTCCCGCCCGCAGCAGCTTTTCCACTCAAACATCCGCCGGCAAGACGCTAATTGGTCACTTAGCACTCGATCGCGGCAGCAGCTGAGCGCGGAGGGGGAGCGACTTGATCAGCTGCTTCCGCCTCCAGGACCACGGACCCGCGGGGATAGGCAAAATTCAGGCCATAATTACTACTGAACCACTCTGGCCCTGAAAAAATATTATATTTGTGGAATGTCAAATTTCTCCACTAAAAATAATTCCACAGATATTTAAAATAATAGTTCATTTCTAAAGTATGATTATATTTCATCTTCTACCTTAATCCCATGTCTTTGTCCCAATCTTTATTTCGTTCTCTGTAAAACGATTAGAGTGAAGGATAATCAGTGTTCTTGCTCCCTGGCTGGCTACCTGTGAGAATTCCTCAATGTGACTGGCTGCTCAGTATGCTTGATGAAATCACTGTTGCTGGATGTTGGAAATCCCCAAGAGCTGACGCCGGAAGGAAATTAAAGTCGGGAAAAGGGAAATCAACACCACAGACATCGCTTGATCTTTGTGGGCAGCTATCTTCAAGTTCAACGGCAAGCACGATCACTTCGCCACTGATCTCAAAAGCCAGGCCATCATCATCAAAAATCATTTAAAGACGCTGTCCAGTCTTGACAAACAATTGCTCATCAACAGTCATTAATGTAGCATATTAAGTTGTTCTTTATATAAAACTGCATGTTATGTAGCAGTTCCCAACAATCTATCATGCGTTTTAGGTTTAAACCAATAAAAGCCAATAAGCACTCTTCCTCCTGGCAACTGCATGGAAAAGTTTTAAAGTTGGTGTTTATTTTGATTATACCAATAAAACACTGAAAATAAAGTTTTTTTTTTTTAAAAGGCTACATTTTTACCTGGTTGGCATATCTACAATTTGTGGGCCAGGTTTGTGGTGATAATGTTCTCTCAACACTAAAATATGTTGATTACCTCAGATGTAATAAAGCAGTCATGCTGTGCTGTCAAATAACACTAAAACTGCCCAACTAAGGTCAAAACAACAATACCCTACATCATTTTGCTCACTTTTTCAAAATAAAGAGAGAAACAGAGCACACGTATAAAACCCAGATTTATGCAACCAGAAGAAGCAAAATGAATTAATAACAGTTTTTAAAAATAATATGTGATAAAGCAAGAAACAGTGGCATGGAAAAACACCATCAAATCCACTCCCTCCAATGTACCAGACATGGCCAAGACCTCCATGTAACACAACCCAAAATTCCTGAGGAGGGCGCTTTATACCAGGTAAAACAACAAACTGTCCTCCTTGCCAGTTATTAAACATAGACCAGAAATGTTCCATAACTATTTCATCACTTAGGCATAGATGGATCTCTGTAACCTTTAACCTACTTCCTGCTAGATAACCATTCAACATTTTTTTTTTAATTCAGTGAATTAGCACCAACTCTGATATAAGTTAATTCTACATATAACTGTGAGAAAATACATTCCCAAGAATCTTTAGCCAGGGATGAGGCTTCATCATATTGAATCTATATCCTCTATGCAGCAACAATCTGAAGCCAAAAAGCCTTCTCTCATCTATATGATCCATTAATTCATCATTTTAAAGACTTGAATTATGTCTCTTCCCAATCTTCTTTTCTCATGGAATAAAAAAATCAATTTCTTTAGATGCTGGTGATGGTACCAGACCTGGGGTGATGAGTTCAAAGCCCAACATGACAACCTGTAAAAATGAACTCAATAAATCTAGTAATTTGTGGAGAAGCACTAGAAAATTAGCTTGAAATCTGCTAGATTGTTGTAAAAATCCAATTAATGTCCTTCAAGGAAAGAACCCTACAACACCTACCTGCAACTCCAGTCCCAAATTAGGTGGTTGACTCGTAATAGTCTCATGGATTACAACGATAGTTTAATTTTTTTCTAAATTCTTTAATTTTGTACGCTGAGGAAAAAAGTGGCTTCTATATCAAAAATACTGACTCATTAATTTCTTTTTTTCAAAAAATGTTAGCTAATTTCTCACTGATAAATGCACCTTTCAGGGAAAGACAGACTATACAACAAGCACAAGTATGCATAACTTGGCACTGGCTTCTTCTGATCTCCACTGTCCTACCCTCATGTAAGGTTAGCAGCAAAGGAGAATTAAACATTTAAAAATGAGAAGTTCAAATGACAGCATAATCTGAATGCATCTGCATTACTGGAATTTCAAAGAATTAGAAAAACCAGCACAAACAGAAAAAAAAAGATAAATTATGTTTTTTTTCTACTTCATACCTTGTCATATTTACTACTTGAGCCAAAGCCAAAGATGAGAAGATGCCCATGGGAGTCAGTACATGCAAAATGCTGCCCATCAGGGGAGCATTTGCAGTCAAACACTGCTCCATGTCCCTGACCCTCAATCTGAAACATAAAGACATACATAGCATGTAAAAATAACAAGGAGGGAAACACACAACTAAAGCAGTTGTATATGTTGCATTACAAAAAATATATGTTTTGTAACAAGCAGTTTAGGCTTAAATTTTAGGATGATTACCAAAGAATAGTATCGCTGATTTTATTGTTGGTATATGCATCTAACACACCAAAATTATTGCTTTCTGGTATTGAAGATTTTAAAAATTAGAATTAAACAACTGTACTATATCCCCTAAGGGTTAAAAACATTCTGTAGCCACACTCACCACAGAAATTAAACCACAATTAGTCCAAGAGAAGTTAGTGATTGAAGACAAAAAAACGTCAGCAGCAATGGAAGAGAGATTATTCTGTTTTTTACATGTAAAAAAACTAGGCATTTTTATTGCGTTGGTTAAAGCACAAAACAATTATTGAACTCATGCCCAAGGCTACCCGTTGAGAACAGCCAGAACACTACATACAGTTTTTCAGCTGCATGAATTACACTCTTCATCCCCATGTGACTTGAGTGCTTTAAATAGAACTAAGATCTCACAATTCCCAAGTAAATGTGCTGACAACAGCATGCACATTTACATTTGTAGTGATTATTTGGAGGGAGGAAGGAGATGGCAGTTTCAGTGCTACACACTCTAGATGTGGCAGTCATTTATAGAGCCAAGCATATAGAGTTCTGGATTATTCAACTGGTTACAAATTAACAAAACTAAACTGAAGCATCATTTTCCCCTAATAAAATTAGCTTTATAAACAATCTATTTTCATAACTGCTTGATCTTTTATCCTCATATCAACATAGAACAGGTATTGATATCCTACAGTCAGAAGTTAAAAAGCAGGACATCAAAAGTAGTAATCTCTGGATTATTCCCCATAGTGACAGTAGGAACAGGAAGATAGGGAGGATCAATGCGTAGCTTGACGCATGGTGCAGGAGGGAGGGTTTCAGATTCTTGGGACAGTGGGATCAGTTCTGGGACGGGAGGCACCTATTCAAAAGGGGCAGGTTGCACCTCAACATGACTGAGAAAAATGTCCTTGTGGGGAGGCTCATTAGTGTGGTTGGGGAGGGTTTAAACTGAATTGGCAGGGGTATGGACACCAGCATATAGAAGAAACGAGGAATAAGGTACATAAAGGAGTGAGCGTTGGATAGCACTAGAGAAGGGAGTAATACCATATTAAATAAGAGCAGACTAAGAAGGACTGCGAGGAACAAGAAGGCAAGTTTTCAATGTATGCATGTAAATGCAAAAAGAGTGGTGAATAAGGTCAGTGAGCTACAAGCACAAATAGCTGTGTGCGAATGTGACGTAGTGGCAATAACAGAAATGTGGCTTAAAAATGGTGAGGACTGGGCACTTAATATTCAAGGATACAAAATGTTCAGAAAGGAGAAAGGAAGGTGGGTGGCAGTACTAACTAGGGAAGATACTGTAGTGTTGGAAAGGGAGGATGTTCTTGAGGGGACAAACACAGAATCCATTTGGTTAGAGCTGAGAAGCAAAAAGGGTACAATCATGCTACTGAGGGTATTCTATAGGCCTCCAAATAGTGAAAGGGAGGGATAGAGGAGAAAATCTGCAGGGAAATCACAGAGATCTGCATGGACTATACCCAAATGTTGATTGGGACTAACGAGGTGGAGGAATTTCTGAGATGTGTTCAGGAGAACTTCCTTCATCAGTATGTTCTCGATCTAACTGGGAAGAAGGCATTGTTGGATCTGGTGCTGGGGAATGAGGTGGGCTAAGTGTACGAAGCATTTATGGGGGAACATTTGGGTAAGAATGATCATTGTATCATAAACTTTAGTTTAGTAATGGAAAACAGCAAGCAACAATCTAAAGTAGAATTTCTAAATTGGAAGAGGGCTAACTTCAATGTGATAGGAGATTATCGCCAGGGTAAAATGAAACCAAAGATTGACAGGAAAAACTGTAATGGAGCAATGGATGATCTTTAAGGAGGAGATGTTTCAGCTACAGATTAGGTACATTCCAACAAAGTCAAAAGGTAGGTGAGCCAAAGCCAGGGCTCCATTGATGACGAGAGGGATAGAGATTATGATGAAACAAAAAAAGAGGGTATATGATGCATGTTAGATGAATTCTTCAAGTGAGAACCAGGACAAATACAATAAGTTGAAAGGGGAAGAAAGAGGAAAAGATTGGAAAACAGAGAACATGACAATAGAATGGCAGTTAACATAAAAAGGAACCCAAAAATCTTCTACCGGCATGGAAATAATAAGCAGGTTGTAAGAGCTGGGATGGAGCCTATTAGGGACAAAGAGGGTGATATATGCTCAGAGGCACAGGAATGCTTAATGAGTACTTTGTATCAGTGTTTACTAAGGAAGAGGATGCTGACAAAATGTCAGTGGACGCGAAGATGGTTGAGGTAATAGATGGGGTAAGAGCTGATTGAATGTACTGGAAAGGCTGACTATGCTTAGGGTGGATAAATCACCTGGTCCGGATGGCCTGCATCCCAGGTTGCTAAAGGAAATGGGAGTAGGGATAGTGGAAGGGCTTGCCATAATTTTCCAATCTTCCCTGGATATGGGGGAGGTGCCAAAGAATTGAAGAGTGGCAAATGTGACACCCTTATTCAAGATTCAATATTTCTAATAACTACAGGCTTGTCAGTTTAATATCAGTGGTGGGTAAGGGATCAGAAACAATAATCAGGCGAAAAAACATCAACAGGCACTTGAAGAGGTTTGAGTTAGTTAAGGAGAGCTAGCACAGATTTGTAATAGGCAGATCGTGTTTGAGTAATCTAATAGAATTTTTTGCTGAATGAAAGAAATTGATGCTGTCTATATGGATGTTAAGAAAGCGTTTGACAAAATATCACATAAAAGGCTGGTTAACAAAATTGAGGCTCATGGAATACGTGGGCTAGTGTCAGCTTGGATAAAAAAAACTTGGCTTAAGGACAGAAAACGACGAGTCATGGTAAATGACTGTTTTTCAGACGGGAGGACGGTAGACATTGGTGTCCCCCAAGATTCAGTGCTCGGACCACTGCTTTTTTTGATGTATAAAAAAATGACTTGGATATTAATAGTTGCTTGGTAGTACAGAACTTGAGCATTGCTGAAAATAGAGATATTTTGTTGAAATTTTTCGTCTTGCACGCATCAGGACAATTTGCAAGATCATCAAGGGATGCAAATTTAGACTGTATGAGAAGAGATTGCTGATTGGTTGGCAAGTGGACTCTGACTGGTAGACACTTTGCAATGGAGAATGCACCAGTTTATGGTAACTAACAGTTAACTACCAAGCTTTGTTTGAAATTTAAACCAGGCACCTTGACTGATTGGTCAAGCATTGACTTCAGGAATGAACAAGCAAATCGCTGTCACTTATTTTGCTTAGCTGAAACAGGCGCAATGTGTGTACATGTTCTTTCTGTCTGCAAAGAACAGGGCCCTCTGTATTAATATATGTAGCTTCCAGTACGTGCAAATGCTCCACACTGTGAGCCCTACTGACAATCTTAAATTGGTTGTCAGTGTAATTCTTAGCACATCGAGGATTATTTAGCAAATGTTGTCCAATCGCGGAATCACATCTAATGTTGGACACTGCGTTTTGAGTTTTGCAATTACGGGCTGGCGGCATACGGCCTGTACCTTGCCCGTTGCGAACAGCGGAAGGAACATGTTGTTTGATACGATCCGCCAGTCTCTGGGACGTACCGCCTATATACCTAGCATCACACTGGTATTGAAATTCATATATCACGTTACTCATTTGTGTGGCAGGCAGAACGTCATTTTGGCTTGACGGCAGAATCTTGTTATGTGGTGAACACCACATGCATTGCTACGGCATAGCTTCACCTGTTGCTCAAATGTTTGAGATACATTACCCTTTCAAGGTAATCTGAGGTAGACTGGGCACTTTTCAGGGCTGAAAATGACGGCTTTAGGCCCATTCATAAGTTTGCATGATATACAGCGAGAAATGACCTGATCAGGGTAGTGTCATGCAGGATGCCTTTGATTCTGCCAATTTCAGCATAAAACTTGCATGGTGAGCAAATGGCTCGGGCCCTGTTTACGAGGTGCCAATAAGGCCAATCTTATAGCGTGTGGAACTGTAAGAATCCCAACGTGTGCATTCACCAGTGAAGGTAGGTTTGCAGTAGACCATGGTAGAGAACCCCTTGGCAATGTGCACAGTTGAGTTCAGTTTTAACGACGCCATGTATGCCCAAATAGATGGTGTTGCCAAGGGATACCCTCTAGGCCCAGCTCTCGCAAACATCCTTGTCGGGTTCCATGCAAAACGTGTCTTCGAGGGAATGACACCTAACCTCCAACCTCTTGCATATTTCCGATATGCAGATGATACGTTTGCTATATTTGAATCCACAGCTGCATGTAATAATTTCCTTACACGTCTTAATGGGTTCCATCCTGTGCTCAAATTCACCTTTGAAATGGAACAGTCAAATGAGCTCCCTTTCCTTAACGTACTAGTTGAGAAATCTGCTAAGAGGTTCTCTGCCACAGTCTACTGCAAGCCTACCTTCACTGGTCAATACACAAGTGGGTTTCTTACAGTTCCACATGCTATAAGATTGGCTTTATCAGCAATCTCATCAATGGGGCCTGAGCCATTTGCTCATCATACAAGCTTGATGCTGAAATAGGGCAAATAAAAGGCATCCTGCATGACAATAGCTACCCTGCTCAGGTCATTTCTCGCTGTACATCATGCAAACTTATGAACGGGCCTGAAAAGTGCCCAGTCTACCTCAGATAACCCTGGAAGGGTAATGTATCCCAAAAATTTGAGCAACAGGTAAAGCTAGCTGTTTTACACTGCTACTAATACAGTAGCAACACGTGTGATGTTCACCACTAACAGGATGCTGTCGTCAAGCCAAAAGGATGTCTAGCCTATCACACAAATGTGATGCATGAATTTCAATGCCAGTGTGATGCTAGGTATATAGGCCAAACGTCCCAAAGACTGGTGGATCGTATCAAACAACATGTCCTTTACATTGTTCACAATGGGCAAGGTACAGGCCATACACATGGCTACACAACTATCAATCAGAGTCCACTTGCCAACCAATCAGCATTCTCTTTTCATACATTATGAAGTTGTTGCTTCCCTTACATTGGTATTCTTGCAAATTGTCCTGTTGAGCGCAAGATGAAAAGCTTCGACAAAATGTCGCTATTTTCGACTTGGATATTGGAATACAGAGTAAAATTTCAAAATTTGTCAATGATATCAAACTTGGAGGTATGGCAGACAATGAGTAAGATACCAATCAACTGCAACAGGACAAAGATAGGCCAGCAGAATAGGCAGACAAGTGGCACATGGAATTTAATACAGAAAAGTGTGAGGTGATGCATTCTGGCAGAAGGGGCAATATAGAATAAATGGCATAGTTTTAAAGAGTGCACAGGGACAAAGGGACCTGGGGAGTTCATGTACATAGATCTTTGAAGGTGGCAGGACATATTGAGTGAATAATTAGCAAAACATATGGGATATTGGGCTTCTTAGAGATATTAAGTACAAAAGCAGGGAGGTTATGCTGAACGTTTGCACCCAGTTCTGGTCACCACACTTCAGGAAGGATTGGAGGGTCCTTAAGAGGGTGCAGAGGACATTTACCAGAATGGTTCCAGGGATAAGGGATTTTAGCTACAAGGTTAGGTTGGAGAAGCTTGGAGCAAAGGAGATTGAGGGGAGATTTGATCGAGGTGTACAACATTATGACAGATTTAGACAAGGTAGACAAAGAAAAGGTATTCCCATTAGCTGATTGTACAAGGACTAAGGAAGACCAATTTAAGGTTTTGGGCAAGAGATGCAGGGAGGGATGAGAGGAAGAACTTCTTTACGCAGAAAGTGGTAATGACCTGGAACTCACTGCTCACGAGGATAGTAGAAGCAGAGACAATCGATAATTTCAATAGGAAATTGGATGGGCACTTGAGGGAAATAAACTTGCAGGGCAATGGGTATAGAATGGGGAGTGGGACTGACTGGATTGCTCTAGAGAGCCAGCATGGGCTCGATGGGCCGAATGGCCTCTTTATGTACTGTCATGACTCTATAATATGAATTCAAAATAGTGAGTGGGATCACAAAACAGAAATAATAAAATCAGGTTTCAACTTTCTCAACTGCAAAAATAAACCACAAAATATTTAACAATTAATTCCCATTAACAAGGACCCTTGTAATATTCTATGTGATTTTATAATATTGTTATCTGAAAACTCCACCAGGCAGTTTGATAGGAAAGATGGGAAGTTATTACATAGAACAAACCTCAGACATTTTCTATAAAAACAAAATTGAGTTCCAAGTTATGTATTCAAGAGTAGGATGAATGGTTAAATCAGCATGGTAGTGGCTGGGTACTTTGTGACAAGTGGCTCACTTCCTGACAACCTAAAGCCAATTTCCCACCTACAAGTTTTGAGTCAGGTGTGTGATGGAATATTCGCTATCTGCCCAGATGGGTTCAGCCCCAATAACAATCAAGAAACTCAACACCATCCAGGACAGACCAGTTTTCTTATTCAGCACCCCGCCACTGGACTCGGTATCAATCCCATCCACCACATTTTCTTTAATAGCACCTCCCTCCCCTGCCACATCTACCATCAACAAGGACAAGAGCAGCAATGTTTTGGGAATGCAATCACTTCCAACTTCTCTTGGGTATATTTCACTGTTCCTTCATGACTGCTGGGTCAGTACCCTGGAATTGCCTCCTAACATCATTGTCAGAACAGCATCACTACAATGACAGCAGTACTTGAAGGAGAAGTTAAAGGAAGCCAGGGAGGAAATAGCAGATGCACTGAGGATCATCTTCAAATCCCCACTACATACAGGTGAGACACCAGACGACTGGAGGTCTGCGAACATTGTACCATTGTTTAAAAAGGGTGCGAGGGATAGGCCAAATAATTATAGGCCAGTCAGTCTGCCTTCGGTGGTGGGTAAATTGTTAGAATCAATTCTGAGGGACAGGATAAACTGCCGCTTAGAAAGTCACGGATTAATCAGGAATAGTCAGCATGGATTTGTTAGGGGAAGGTCATTTCTTACTAATTTAATTGAGTTTTTTGAGGAAGCAACAAGGATGATTGATGAGGGTATTGCAGTGGATGTCATCTACATGGAATTTAGTAAGGTATTTGACAAAGTCCCGCATGGCAGACTGGCCAGTAAAATGAAAGCCCATGGGATACAGGGGAATGTAGCGAGTTGGACCCAGAATTGGCTCAGGGACAGGAAACAAAGGGTAGTAATCAACGGATGTTTTTGCAAACGGAAAGCTGTTTCCAGTGGCATTCCACAGGGCTCAGTGCTGGGTCCCTTGCAGTTTGTGGTATATATTAATGATTTGGACTTAAATGTGGGAGGCATGATTGGGAAATTTGCTGATGACACAGAAATTGGCTGTGTAGTTGATAGTGAAAAGGATAGCCATAGACTCCAGAATGATAACAATGGTTTGGTTGAGTGGGCACATAGCGAACACCCACAAACAGCAATGTGATAATTTGTTTCTGAGATGTTGATTGATGGATAAATATTGGGCAGAATACCAGGGATAACCACCCTGCTCTTCTTCAAAATAGTGCCATGGGATCTTTTACATCCATCCAAGCAGGAGAAAGGGCCTCAGGTTAGCATCTCAGGCCAGAAGTTGGCACTTCTGACACTGGAGTGTCAGCTTTGATTTTTGTGCTCAAGCCCTGGAGTGGGACTTGAACCCAGAACCTTGCGACTTAGAGGCGAGAGTACTACCCACTGAGCCATGGTTGACCCAAGCGGGTGTTTTAAGAAAGGGATCGTGAATTGGGTGGGGGAGGGGTCATGCCACAGAAGGTTACAATAGGGAGGGAGAAGCCACTGTAGGATTTTAAATTTGTGGCATTGTAAGTCAGTATGGATCAGTGAGGATAGCGGTGATGGGTGAGTTGGAATTGGTGTGGTAGAGGATAAAGGCAGCAAAGGTTTAGATTAACTGAAATTTAGACAGGATAGAGAATGGGAGGTTGGAGTAAGGAGTCTGGAGGTGACAACAGGTTACTGTTGGTAGAGGTATACAGTAGGCTTTACCCATGATTTTACAGCTTGATCTAAAGGACATGTTATTTTTTAGCAGTGACACTAAACCCAAGCTGGACTGGAACTTGGTATCTGTAACAGTGACTTTGAGATTCACTACGGTGTCCGATAAAGTCAAGGCTGAGACTTTCTGAAGATTATGGGCTCCCCACGGATGCATTTAGAAGAATCATAATTGTAAGGCAACACTGGGGTTCAATTTCCAATGCTGGTGGTGGGGGAACACATGATGTTCCTTCCAGGTTAGGTAGGAATCACCAGAAATAATGACATGGGACTCTTATGCAAAAAAGCTTCAAGTGCTTTTACATTGTTTAGACCCAACTGCAGGACAGCTGCATCCATAAGCTGGCAGGTTATGGTGAGTCTATGACTCAATCACAGGAATGAAGAGGTCAATTTCTCCAGGATAAATGCAGGGTACCATTTTAAACCTTGCTCTCCCACAATCTGAACAAATCAAGCACCAATGTTGCAGTGCATTCTTGGCTACAAGGGGTCTCCATTTCCTTAAATACTTGCACTACAATAGTGAACTTTTATTTTTATTTCGGTGAAGTGTCATACAGACCCATCCACCTGCCAAGAATGAGGCATATTAATTTTGTCATATGAGCATTGATTTGAAAACTGATGGTGCTGAAGTGAAGAAAGGACTTGTTTAAAAAAAAAATCATCAGGCCCTTGGCTGGAAAGACATTTGCATATTAACAGACAGTGGTTGTGGAGACAAAGGGGTCACCTCCCTTATCCAATTTAACCCACAATGGACTTTGAGCACCAGACATTGAAGATGAGGGAGCTCAAATTTCAGGATGACTGCTGGGATGGACAAATCCACAAACAGACGTGGTCAGTCCAGTTGGTCACGTGACTAGCCTGGTTGGCAACCTGGGGCTTTCTGAATTGTACAATTTAAACTCAGAGTGTCTGTTTGCTCCCGGACTGAAAAGACCTCTCCTGGCTGGCTCGCCACAGCCTCTCTTGTCTGTTCCCATCTCTTCCTCATGGAACTCCAAATCCACTGAAGACATATGAACCCCGAGAGATAAAGATCACCTACAGCGAACAAGGTTTAAGAAGAATACTGGGCCTCAACAAAGAGCAAGATCTACCTACAATCAAGGACTCTACAGCGAGCTCGAAAAACCGTAACAAAAACCCTCTTCGGAGATTGCCTCAAACCTTTTCACTTTATTTTTCTTCGGCTCTTTTCTGTCTCTATCTGCATGTATGTATCGCGTATGCATGCTAGCGTGGGCATGTCATGTATCCGTATGCGTTAACCGAATTAGAGTTTAAGTTCATGTTTAAATAAAGTTCAACCTTTTCTCTTTAAACCCAAGAAAACCTGTTTGGCTAGCTACTTTGCCTCATAATTGGAAGTCAGTGAACAAGGATTCACTAAGGGGGAGCTAAAAAAACGGTGTGTTTAAAATTAAACCCTGTTATGCTAAGACCAGGTGAAGGCTGAGAGGGGACCCTAGACCCTTTCTCACCTGGTCGTAACAAAAGTTAAAGTTGGAGAGGCACTGAAGACTTTATATAATCATAATTACAATATGCTTGAAAACATCACTCCAGATTGAAGAAACTGAATTTCAGTTTGTCTTTAAGGATACCCTCTCAAAATCTTATCACAAGACCACTCTAAAAATAAAATTCAAATGATTATAGTTCCTGAGGTGGTCAGAGAACAGAATGGCTCTCCGTTAGAAAATTATTCAGTTGGTATTATTCACAAATCAAATCATTACTTGAAAATACATCTGTGTAGATATTATGGGAGAACCAGGTCAGGCTCTGTGGTTATGCTCTTGTACAATCATAGTGCCTGCAGCCCTCACTGTTTAGGCACATACATGAAAAATACAATTACCACTTAGGAGGCCTGCAGTATCCACAGAATCACTGAAGCGACAATCTTCAGAAAAACAGAGACCATATGGAGGAAAGGAAAGCTTTTTTTAAAAATGCACGCTTATGTTGTGCTATGTGCATAATGCGCAGTACCTGTAAATTGAATGCCTGCATTTTCTGACAGCAAAATAACCACACTATTACATGCTTTCCAGTGATAGTTTCACCAGGGCTGTAGTGTAAAAGATGTTTTGGTATGCTGATGTATTTCATGGTATTCACGATGTACAATTAAAAAGGCACCTAAACAAGGTATCTGTAATAATGCCAGAAAGGTGACAAAGTACCAAACCATTGGAATATTCAAAGGAACTTGCATTTCTATCACATGAAAATAAATAATTGTAACAAACAATACCAGTAATAATTAACAATGGGAAATAGATTAAATTCATTTTTAAATCCTATCTGTACACTTTAGAAAACATAAATATTTGTACCATATTGAAATATGATCGAATTTTCACTCCTCTCACTATGTCCCAAACTATCACATTGCCATCATGCCCTGCAGAGAAGAGGACCCTGGGATCAAAGGGATGTGGTTCAAGTACAAACACTTCGTCTTCATGTCCCTGCAATAACAATGTTGAATTATTAATAACCAGTAATACAGGCAAAGACAGTCATTATCCTGCCCTTTTTAAAATAAAAGTCACAAATAATTTTTTAAAAATTTCCTGGTCAAGGTACAGGCAGACTATTAGGTCCGTCACTGTTTGATCCTCCTTTCCCCCCGCACCCGAGCACTAACTCCATCTCTTTGCAATTTCAAAAGGGGGTAGCGTTGTGATTATGTTACTGTACTTTCTTAGGATGTGGGCATCACTAGCAAAGACAACATTTGTTGCCCATCCCTACTAGCAATCCAGAGGCCTGAACTAATGATCTGGAGACATGAGTTAAAATTCCACCATGGCAGCTGGGGAATTTAAATTCAATTCATGAAATAAAATCAGGAATACAAAGCTAGTCTCAGAAATGGTGACCATGAAACTACCAGTTGTTGTAAAAAGCCATCTCATTCACCAATGTCCTTTCGAGAAGGAAGTCTGCCATTTTTACCTGGTCCGGTCTATATGTGTCTCAGACCTACACCAATGTTACTGACTCTGAACTACCCTCTCTGAATTGGCCTAGCAGCCACTCAATTTATTACAAGGCAGCAGCTCGCCACCACCTCGTCAAGAGGATTTAAGAATGGGCAATAAATGCTCGCCTTACCAGTGACATCCACATTCCGTGAATGAACAGAATAGTCTCACACCAGGCTACTTCCCTTCATATGGTTCACAATGCTTCTCTTCCGATGCCTTTCCCACCCAAATCCTGACTACATAACAACTACTCCCAGCTCAACAGAAAATGGTGCAAATGCTCAGCAGTTCAGACTGCGTTTGTGGAGAGAGAAAGGGAGATAATGTTTCAGGCCATAGATGCTCTGTGACCTGCTGAGTATTTCCATCATTTTCTGTTTTTATTTTAGATTTCCAGCATCCACAGTATTTTGCCTATGTTTCCTTATCTCAGTCATAGCCAATATCAGAAAACACCTTGTATAGTGCAGGCAAGGTTTCTCTCACCCTAAAAACTGCTATCATACCCATCCTGAGAAAACCTATCCTCAGTTCCTCCATTCTCTCCAACTATCATCTGATATCTAGGGCTGAACTTTGGTCTGGCGGCAGGGCTTGGGGGGGTGCAGAAGGTGGAGGGAGACCTCAGTTGCTATTTAACGGCAAGCAGGCAATTAACTGTCTGCCGTCAGGGACTCCATCACTTTAAGGGATGAGCTCCCACCTCCAGAGCTGTTGGCCAATCAGAAGGCCAGCAGCACCACTGGGAGCCAAAGACTGGAAAAGACCCCAAGAGAGGTGAGTGGGGTCGAGGTCGCTGGGGCCATTTAGGCAGGCCCCAGAGATAGGGTGGGGATGGGTGGTATCTCCCGTTTTTGGGGGGGGGGGGGCAGGGTGGCAATCACCGCTGGGGAATCCCTCCAAAATCCCTGGATTGCCCCAAAGGAAGGTCTACCCGACCCCGCTGGGAGGCTGCCAGGTTCTACCTGGTGGCGGGCCTCTCTGCCTTCAATCAACTTGAGGTGGAGGCCCTTAACTGGCCATTAATTGGTCTGGGCAGGAAGGCCATTCTTGGCCTTCCCCGTCCTGGACTAAATTGGAAGGCGTCGGGCACTCCGCACCCCTCCGCCTTCAGACACAATTTTATGGCCCCATCTCCCCCTGCCCCACTTCCGTTCCCATCCCTAGGGATCCCAGAAAATTCAGCCCCTAATCTCCCTCCCTCCTTAAGCTCCTCAAAACTGCTGTGACTAACCAGCAGCATGCTCACTTCTCCCAAAGCTCCTTCAAGATAGCCTTTGTCAAAGTCAGCAATGATGTCTTCTTTGACTGCAATCATAATGCCTTAAGCGTTCCAGTCACCATCAACCTTCCTGCAGTGTACAACACGTTTAACCTTTCCATCCTTCTCCAATATTTCCCCATGGTTCATCTCCAGGCAAGCTGTCCATACTTGCTATTCGTACCTACCCTATGTGCACATCTTCAACAATGGCTTCCCCTGTCACCTCTGCACATGGCCCATTTTAAGATTTATTCCTTGCCCTCCTTCTTTTCTTTATTTAAATAGTGCCCCTCAGAGACATTATTCATAGGTATGGAGTCAGCTTCCATAACGAGAGGTCATAGTTTTAGGATAGGGGGTAGCAGATTTAAAACAGAGATGAAGAGAAATTACTTCTCTCAAAGGGTCGTGAGTCTGTGGAATTCACTACTCCTGAGTGCGGTGGATGCCGGGACATTGAGTAAATTTAAGGAGGAGATAGACAGATTTTTAATTAGTAATGGGTTGAAGGGTTATGGAGAACGGGAAGAAAAGTGGAGTTGAGGCTGAGATGAGATTAGCCATGATCGCATTGAATGGCAGAGCAGGCTCGAGGGGCTGAACTGGCTACTCTTGCTCCTAGTTCTTATATATATGCTGAGGGCATCCAACTTAACCCATCCAATTCCACCACTGACTTCATCACTATCGCTATTCTTTAAGACTATTCATCTGACATCAAGTTAAAGTTAAGTAAGAATGACCAAATCTGCAAAAAATTATGGTGATCATAATAGGAATAGAAAGAGAGTTTAGGATGGCTGAGGAAGTATGAAAAAATTGAGATGAAAAAAGAAAAAGCTAAGTACGTAAGGAATAAAAGGATAGCAAAAAAACAGTGATGGGACCACTGGGAGATGAAGGGGGTCATCCTGTACTTCAGAGTGTGAGAATGGCAGTGGTGCATTTACAGAAAATGAAAACAAGCCGTTGGAATATCAAAAGTGGTCATAAATGAGCAACTATTAGAGACAAATAATCAAAAGGACACTATATTGAAAACTCTCTTCTTCTCTCTCTTCTCTTTGGCGTCCTTATCTCGAGAGACAATGGGAAAGCGCCTGGAGGTGGTCAGTGGTTTGTGGAGCAGCGCCTGGAGTGGCTATAAAGGCCAATTCTAGAGTGACAGGCTCTTCCACAGGTGCTGCAGAACAATTTGTTTGTCGGGGCTGTTACACAGTTGGCTCTCCCCTTGCACTTCTGTCTTTTTTCCTGCCAACTGCTAAGTCTCTTCGACTCGTCACACTTTAGCCCCGCCTTTATGGCTGCCCGCCAGCTCTGGCGAACACTGGCAACTGACTCCCACGAAAAACCCTTAGAAAAAGGAACTGAGCTAAAGGACTGGAGTGTGGCAAATGTTACACGCGATTGAAAAAAGGGAAAATAAGTAAGTCAGGAACTTTAAGTCCAATTTGTCTATTTCAGCTGTGGATAAACTTCTGTGTGTATTTTAGATGAAGCAAGAACATTATTAATAATGACTATCATAAATAACACGCTTTTGTAGCAATGTTAGAAATTTTTTTTTAAAAAGGGGGCTTCTTAAATGCATGGTGTGCTGCTGAACTAAGGGGAACAATTTTCACCCCTATATAGGGGTGAGTATGGAGGTGGGTGAGTGCAAAATTTCATGCCGCCATCCAGTGTGCTGGCACCAGCCAGCGTCTACCGGCTGGCCTTCACCTGCCGCTCTCCATGAATAGAATGGCACAACATGATGTCATAGCCTCCAAAAGGACTTCAAGGGAGGCATCACTAAATCTAGGGGCTTCCCTAGAACGGGAGCCTGTCTTTCAGTTCTCCTCCAATGATACCAAACTTGTAGGAGTGGCAAACAGTGAGGATGATACAAACTGTCTGCAACAGGACATAGATAGGCTAATAGAATGGGCAAACAAATGGCAGATGGAATTTAATTCAGACAAGTGTGAGGTGATACATTTTGGCAGCAGGAATAGAGAGAGGCAATATAGATTTAATAGCACAGTTCTAAAGAGTGTGCAGGAACAGACAGACCTGGGGTGCATGTGCATCAATCTTTGAAGTTGGCAGGACATATTGAGAGACTGGTTAGTAAAGCATATGGGATCTTGGGCTTCATAAATACAGGCACAGAGTACAAAAACAGGGAAGTTATACTGAACCTTTATAAAGCTCTGATAAGGCCCCATTTAGAGTATTGTGTCCAGTTCTGGTCACCACACTTTAGAAAGGGTGTGAGAATCCTCATGAGTGTGCAGAAAATATTTAGCAGAATGGTTCCAGCGATTTTAGTTACAAGTTTAGGTTGGAAAAGCTGGGGTTTGATTGAGGGAAGATTTGATAAAGGTGTATAAGATTATGACAGGCTTAGCTAAGTTCGACAAAGAAAATGTTCCCATTAACTAATGGTCCAAGGACTAGGGGACACAGATTAAAGGTTTTGGGCAAGAGATGCAGTGGGAATGTGAGGAAGAACTTTTTTTTACGCAGTGAGTGGTAATGACCTGGAACTCGCTGCCCACAAGGGTGGTGGAAGCGGAGACAAATAATGATTTCAAAAGGAAATTGGATAGACATTTGAAGGAAATAAAACTAAAGGGCTAAAGAAGGTCGAGCAGGGGAGTGGGGCTGACGGGATTGCTCACGGAGAGCTGGCATGGATTCGATGGGCCGAATGGCCTCCTTTTATGCCGTAATTGACTCTATGACTCCTCCTTCCATTTCCCTCTAAACTGGCAACCACAATAATGGCTGCTGATTCACTTTTAAATCACACCCACCTCGCTGGTTGCCTGCCGCTAATTGAATGGCAAGCTTGCACCCTGGCCACTAATTGGCCTTCTCCTTAAAAATCACGTCAGCCATCAAGTGCCACCTTGATGCGGGGTTGGGACCTGGAAATGCACCCAACATCGGGGTTCCAACCCCAGAATGAAAAACCAGCCCACTCTGCACAAACATGAAGAGCAACAACCTTGAAAAGATTCCAAAGAGTGTCATTTAGGACTGAAATGAGGAGGAATTTCTTCATTCAGAGGGTGGTGAATCTTTGGTATTCTCTGCCCCAGAGGGCAGTGGAGGATCAGTCGTTCAGCATGTTCAAGACTGAGATCGATAGATTTCTACATATTAAAAGCATCAAGGGTAATGGGGATAGAGCAGGAAAATGGTGTTGAAGTAGAAGATCAGCCACGATCTCACTGAATGGTGGATCAGGCTCAAAGGGCTGAATGACCTACTCCTGTTCCCATTTCACATTCTAATGTCAGAAGAAGCCAGCAGCCTCAGTAAAGGAAGGCAGAAAGGTGGAGAAAAATTGGTTTAAACAAAAAGAAATGCTGTCCCTACACAACAAAATGGGTTGCTCCACATCATGGAGAGGAAGACACTATCATTAACACTAACTGAAAAATTCTGATGATATCCTAGATTAGGTTACTCAAAATCAATAATGTAGCTTCTTACCATCAGAACATGTATGAGCTGACCAGTGCAAGAATTCCAAACCTTCAAAGTAAGGTTATTGACTGCTGTAATAACAGTGTTGTCGTGACGATCCCATGCCACCATGGTTACTTTCAGTTTGTTCACTTTATCTTCTAATCCTTGTGGATTATACCTTTAAGAACAAAAATGTTTTGGGTTAGCAACGTTCTTTCTAAAAGTCAAAAGGAAATTAATCTTGTCAAAATTTAAAGTTAGCATTTATACAGATCCTTATCAAGTCTCTCAGAAATGTCTCAAAGTGCATCACATATGATAAAGTTCTCTGAGCTCCACTGAATGTTAGCAAGAAATAACAACTATCAATGATATCTAACTAATTTATCTGTTTTTGGTGGCATTGATAATAAGAAAACTTCTTGTTCTCCAAATTATTGCAAGTGGTCGTGAACCACTAAAATAAACAGACAGAACCAAAGAAGGGCACCTCTTAACAATTCATCATTCCCTCAATACAGCACTGGAATATCAGTTTTGATTATGAGCTCAAACCCTTGGCATGCGTCACCAACCCACAACCTACTAACCCAATGGCAAGTGTGCTACCAACTGAGATAAGCTGATACTCTTGTAAATTGTTAAATATGCCACATCTCTCAAATAGATCCTTACTGCACTTTCAACATCACTCTCTCATTCTTTACCTTCCCCAGTAAAATTCAGATTAGTGTCTATCTGTAGCACTCCTAATTCAGGACAGGGGAAAAAGTTTGTCTACACTCCTTGCAATTAGCTTTAATTTGACTCCAACACTTGACAATTGAATAGTAATAATTCAATCATTTCATTCTCATTTCTAAGTGACTAAAGCGTAACATATGCACATATGTTAGCTAAACGTATAGCAAGCATATGTAAAGCTATCCTCAGAAATCAAATAAAGGTTTAGTGTACAGTACTTTGGAAGTGTAGCAAGATATATCTAATCTTATAAACAATCAATCAATTAACCTGTATTTTTATACACCACCAATTAATCGTACCAATGGTATATCACCATTCATATAAAAAACACAGTGGAATTTAATAAGATGGTGCACGGGCAGCCTATAGTACCTATCAAAATACACTTTACAGCACGCGAATGTGTTACCACTGATATACCACTGTGCTGCATAAATGGGCAATATCTGTTCAGACAATCATGTCAAAGGTTCTTTCTCTCTCCCCCTCCCTCACATATCATAAGGGCCTCTAGAGCCTGTTAAGCTGCCACAGTATCCATTCCCAGTGAGCCTAATATAAAAGCAAAATACTGCAGATGCTGGAAATCTGAAACACAAACAAGAAATGCTGGAAATACTCAGCAGGTCTGGCAGCAGCTGTGGAGAGAGAAGCAGAGTTAACGTTTCAGGTCAGTGACCCTTCATCAGAACAGGCAAATATTAGAAACGTAAAAGATTTTAAGCAAGTAAAGCGGGGCAAGAGATAACAAAAGAGGTGTTGATAGAACAAGGTCACAGAGAATAACTGACCAGAAGGTCATGAAGCAAAGGCAAACAGTATGCTAATGGTGTGGTGAAAGACAAAGCATTAGTACAGAGAGGGTGTTAATGGACAGAAAACTGAACAAGCACAAACATGAAAAAAACAGTGGGTAAGCACAGTAGAAACAAACTAAAATAAAATAAACACATAAAAAAGAAAAATGAAAAAATAACTAAAAATAAAAATAAAAAAGGGGGCCCCGTCATGCTCTGAAATTATTGAACTCAATGTTCAGTCCAGCAGGCTGTAGTGTGCCTAATTGGTAAATGAGGTGCTGTTCCTTGAGCTTGCGTTGATGTTCACTGGAACACTGCAGCAATCCCAGGACAGAGATGTGGGCATGAGAGCAGGGGTGTGTGTTGAAATGGCAAGCAACCGGAAGCTCGGGGTGAGGCTTTCAGACTGAGCGGAGGTGTTCTGCAAAGCTGTCACCCAGTCTGCGCTTGGTCTCCCCAATGTAGAGGAGACCACATTGTGAGCAGCATATTTTATACTTTATTTATATTATCTGGGTGTGAATCTGACTTCTATTGGCCAGGAAAGAACTTTGCACATGTATGCACAGGGTTCCCCTTCAGCCAGTAAACTTTAAATGCATAAAAAGTGCAGCAGCATCTGCTTTCACAAGATATTTAATTAAGTTCCATTTCAGTTTATGGCATGTCCATCTCACACCTGTGCCTTCCAGAATCAGGCTGGAACCCAACTCCGAAGTTGAATGATCACTTTTGGGCGATTACAAAGTAGAAATGCAACAGTGTAATTATTCCTGCATTCTTTGACTCATTATCAGCATTAGTAGCTTGCATTTATATAGCACCTCTGACATTGCAAAATATTCCAAGGCACTTCACAACAGCGTTATCGAAATCTAACACTGAGGTACAGGGGAAGATATTAGAACAGAAGAAGTAGGTTTTACGGAGTATCTTAAAGGATGAGAGAGAGGTGGAAAGACAGGAAATAAAAACAGAAAATGCTGGAAATACTCAGCAGGTCTGGCAGCATCTGTGCAGAGAGAAACAGAGTTAGCATTTCAGGTCTGTGACCTTTCATTAAAACTGGCAATGGTTAGAAATGTAATAGGTTTTAAGCAAGTGAAGGGGGGGGCTGGTGAGGAAGAGGACAAAAGGGAAGATGTGTGATAGGGCAGAGGGCAGGAGAGAATAAATAACAAAGATGTCATGAGACAAATGCAAAGTGCGTGTTAATGATTGTGATGAAAGACAAAGCATTAGTCCAGACACAGTGTTAATGGCAGAGTAATGAGCAGCTCGAGCCAAAAGCAACACATGAAAACCAGGCACATGGTTTGAAAAAAGAAAAATATTTAAAAAGGCCAGTCATGCTCTGAAATTGTTGAACTCAATGTTGAGTCTGCAAGGCTGTCCAGTGCCGAATTGAAAGATGAGGTGTTGTTTCTCGAACTTGCGTTGATGTTCACTGGAACACTGCAGCAGGCCAAGGACAGAAATATGGACACGACGGCAGGGTGGTGTGTTGAAATGGCGAGCAACTGGAATAGAATCTAGAGAAAGATGTGAGTTCAGCGCTAGGGCAGCGGGAAACACTAGGGGAAGTTTAGCCTGGTGGGCTAGGAGAAGGGAGGAAAGCAGCAGGGGTAGCTGAACAAATGGTCTCGATCTTTGTGGCAAAAGTCCATGAGCTCCTTGTGCTTATTACTGAAGGTGAGGGTGCAGGAGGCACAAAAGGTGGTTTAAAAAGACAGTTTATGGCAAAGAGAAGTGGGTGTTACCTTTGCATTCCAGGATGATCTTTAAATAGACAAACACAATATACAATTAATGGTACAGCTCTGTGTGACCTAGGAATCAAATAAAGTGAGCAGCCTCATTTGATAATCTTAGAATTAATGTAGAGGGGAAAATTCTCAACTTCAAATGTTAACCCAACAATGAAAACATACTTTTTTGGATAAGCAAGTTTCAGCACAACAACTGGAATACTAAAGCACAGAACTCATAACTATAAGTCCAGACGTAAAATTTTAGATTAAACTTATTATCCCCACCTAATTTCCACTCAACTAAGTTCAATAATTTCAGGGAGGGACAGAAAACAGGGATGAATCACAACTACGTCCCATCTGAGATGTCAAACAACAAATGATAACGCCTGCATATTGTGGAGATAATGTACTGCATCTTCCTCCTCTTCCAACCAAAGAAATGAACATACATATGGGGAAAAATCAGATACTGAAAGAAAATGTTTTAAACTATATTAACCATAAATGTGCAATAATAATGTTTCTGAACAATTAAATCATTGCAGATTAACCAAAAACATTTTAGTATGTAACTTTGTGCAATAAAATGTTTTGGGAAACATAAGATGTTGACTGAACATCATAGATTTTTGTTAGGTAAGGGTATCAAAGGATATGTAGTAAGCGTAGGAAAATGGAGTTGCGGTGCAGATCAGCCATAATCGGATTGAATGACAGAGCAAGTGCAAGGGGCTAAATGGCCTATTCCTGTTCCTAATGTTCCTATAGTCCAAGGCTAAGGGAGTAAACCCTAACAGAAAATCCGGAGCGGAACCCCGTAGACGGTCATGTGTCACCTTTGGCATGTTTCCGGCAGTTCCTGCAGCCATACCAGTGCCAAACGTCGTGCTCTGCACTCCTTTGGACTCCACCAGAAAGGCCGAGAGGGGGGTTTTGGCGCTTGGGCAACTCACAGCCTCCATACATTCGCCCAGGCATGCGCCATGGAGAGGTCACTCCATAGTCGCCTCACAGCGACCGAAATAACACAGAAGGCAGCAGTTACGGGTTATAAGTCCAGCTCAACTGGTGTAGAGATTGGGTGCCACAGATTGCCTTTGTCGGTGGGAGAGGTCATCGCAACTCATTGGACAGCTACTGCCCACCTCAAACCGGGCAGCCCCTTTCAATAAGGTTCTGTCCAGCCACAGTCCACCTCCTTCAATGGGTGCTTGGAGCTCAGGGTCATTGCCTGAAAAGTGGACTGCAACACTGCACCAAACAGCACGAAAAAAGGAAAGAAGGTACCAGCCCTTCGTTTTAGATTAGATTAGATTAGAGATACAGCACTGAAACAGGCCCTTCGGCCCACCGAGTCTGTGCCGAACATCAACCACCCATTTAGACTAATCCTACACTAATCCCATATTCCTACCAAACATCCCCACCTGTCCCTATATTTCCCTACCTCCTACCTATACTAGTGACAATTTATAATGGCCAATTTACCTATCAACCTGCAAGTCTTTTGGCTTGTGGGAGGAAACCGGAGCACCCGGAGAAAACCCACGCAGACACAGGGAGAACTTGCAAACTCCACACAGGCAGTACCCGGAATCGAACCCGGGTCCCTGGAGCTGTGAGGCTGCGGTGCTAACCACTGCGCCACCCTCCAGTTTTGCAAGCTGGAATGTCAGAACTATGTGTCCTGGCCTGTCGGAAGACCTTACACGAATCAACGATTCTCGGAAGACCACCATCATTAACAACGAGCTCAGTAGACTCAATGTGGACATTGCAGCACTTCAAGAGACACGCATCCCTGCGAGCGGATCTCTAGCAGAGCAAGACTACACCTTCTTCTGGCAGGGTAGGGATCCTGAAGAACCAAGACAGCATGGAGTGGGCTTCACCATCAGAAACTCTTTGCTCAGCATGATAGAGCCACCTTCAAATGGCTCGGAACGCGTACTGTCCATCCGACTGCTCACCGCCTCTGGTCCAGTACATCTACTCAACATCTATGCTCCAACACTCTGCTCCCCACCTGAAGATAAAGACCAGTTCTACGAAGAACTCCATAATATCATTAGTAGCATCCCCAATACCGAACATCTGTTCCTGCTGGGGGACTTTAATGCCAGGGTTGGGGCCGACCATGACTCATGGCCCTCCTGCCTTGGGGAATATGGCATTGGAAGGATGAATGAGAATGGACAGAGACTGCTGGAGTTGTGTACCTATCATAACCTCTGCATCACCAACTCGTTCTTTCACACTAAACCCTGTCACCAGGTTTCTTGCAGGCACCCAAGATCACGTCGTTGGCACCAGCTGGACCTCATCGTCACAAGGCGAGCCTCTATAAACAGTGTTCAAATCACAGGCAGCTTCCACAGTGCGGACTGCGACACCGACCACTCCCTGGTGTGCAGCAAGGTTAGACTCAAACCAAAGAAGCTGCATCACTCCAAGCAGAAGGGCCACCCACGCATCAACACGAGCAAAATTTCTTATCCACAGCTGTTACAAAAACTTTTAAATTCACTTGAAAAAGCCCTTCAAAACACTCCCACAGGGGATGCAGAGACCAAGTGGGTCCACATCAGAGACGCCATCTATGACCACCTATGGCAAACCCGTGAAGCGGAATGCAGACTGGTTTCAATCTCACTTTGAAGGGCTGGAACCTGTCATAGCCGCTAAGCGCACTGCACTGTTGAACTACAAGAAAGCCCCCAGCGAGTTAACGTCCATAGCACTTAAAACAGCCAGAAGCACTGCACAAAGAACAGCCAGGTGCTGCGCAAATGACTACTGGCAACACCTATGCAGTCATATTCAGCTTGCCTCAGACACAGGAAACATCAGAGGAATGTATGATGGCATTAAGAGAGCTTTTGGGCCAACCATTAAGAAGATCGCCCCCCTCAAATCTAAATCAGGGGACACAATCACTGAGCAACGCAAGCAAATGGACCGCTGGGTTGAGCACTATCTAGAACTGTACTCCAGGGAAAATGTTGTCACCGAGACTGCCCTCAATGCAGCCCAGCCTCTGCCAGTCATGGATGAGCTGGACGTACAGCCAACAAAATCGGAACTCAGTGATGCCATTGATTCTCTATCCAGCGTAAAAGCCCCTGGGAAGGACGGCATTACCCCTGAAATAATCAAGAGTGCTAAGCCTGCTATACTCTCAGCACTCTACGAACTGCTTTGCCTGTGCTGGGACGAGGGAGCAGTACCACAGGACATGCGCGATGCCAATATCATCACCCTCTATAAAAACAAAGGTGACCGTGGTGACTGCAACAACTACCGTGGAATCTCCCTGCTCAGTATAGTGGGGCAAGTCTTCGCTCGAGTCGCTTTAAACGGGCTCCAGAAGCTGGCCGAGCATGTCTATCCTGAGGCACAGTGTGGCTTTCGAGCAGAGAGACCCACCATTGACATGCTGTTCTCCCTTCGCCAGCTACAGGAGAAATGCCGCGAATAACAGATGCCCCTCTACGTTGCTTTCATCGATCTCACCAAAGCCTTTGACCTCTTCAGCAGACATGGTCTCTTCAGACTACTAGAAAAGATCGGATGTCCACCAAAGCTACTAAGTATCATCACCTCATTCCATGACAATATGAAAAGTACAATTCAGCGTCGCGGCACCTCATCAGACCCCTTTCCTATCCTGAGTGGCGTGAAACAGGGCTGTGTTCTCGCACACACACTGTTTGGGATTTTCTTCTCCCTGCTGCTCTCACATGCGTTCAAGTCTTCAGAAGAAGGAATTTTCCTCCACACAAGATCAGGTGGCAGGTTGTTCAACCTTGCCTGTCTAAGAGCGAAGACCAAAGTACGGAAAGTCCCCATCAGGGAGCTCCTCTTTGCTGACGATGCTGCATTAACATCTCACACTGAAGAGTGTCTGCAGAGTCTCATCGACAGGTTTGCGGCTGCCTGCAACGAATTTGGCCTAACCATCAGCCTCAAGAAAACGAACATCATGGGACAGGACGTCAGAAATGCTCCATCCATCAATATCGGTGACCACGTTCTGGAAGTGGTTCAAGAGTTCACCTACCTCGGCTCAACTATCACCAGTAACCTGTCTCTCGATGCAGAAATCAACAAGCGCATGGGAAAGGCTTCCACTGCTATGTCCAGACTGGCCAAGAGAGTGTGGGAAAATGGCGCACTGACACGGAACACAAAAGTCCAAGTGTATCAAGCCTATGTCCTCAGTACTTTGCTCTACGGCAGCGAGGCCTGGACAACGTATGTCAGCCAAGAGCGACGTCTCAATTCATTCCATCTTCGCTGCCTCCGGAGAATATTTGGCATCAGGTGGCAGGACCGTATCTCCAACACAGAAGTCCTTGAGGCGGCCAACATCCCCAGCATATACACCCTACTGAGTCAGCGGCGCTTGAGATGGCTTGGCCATGTGAGCCGCATGGAAGATGGCAGGATCCCCAAGGACACATTGTACAGCGAGCTCGCCACTGGCATCAGACCCACCGGCCGTCCATGTCGCCGCTTTAAAGAGGTCTGCAAAGGCGACATGAAGTCCTGTGACATTGATCACAAATCTTGGGAGTCAGTTGCCAGCAATTGCCAGAGCTGGCGGGCAGCCATAAAGGCGGGGCTAAAGTGTGGCAAGTCGAAGAGACTTAGCAGTTGGCAGGAAAAAAGACAGAAGCGCAAGGGGAGAGCCAACTGTCTAACAGCCCTGACAACCAATTTTATCTGCAGCACCTGTGGAAGAGTATGTCACTCTAGTATTGGCCTTTATAGCCACTCCAGGCGCTGCTCCACAAACCAATGACCATCTCCAGGCACTTACCCATTGTCTCCCGAGACAAGGAGGCCAAAGAAGAATGTTCCTATTACAATAGCTGAAAAAAACAAAAACAGTGCGATAAAGAGATATTGCTGATTCAGGTACGTTGGACCCATGTGTAGCAGATGTCCTTCAACATAGTCAAGTGTAGTGTCATGCGACAGGCCTATTTATAACAGGTGAGGATACCTGTTAAACCACATGGATCAAGAGAAAGATCTTGCGATAATAGTTAACAGCATATATTAAAAATGCACCTGCACTATAAGATGGCTACAGTGAAAGTATATGAGAAAAAGATATTTAAGACATGTCATGCAAGCCCCCACGTGCCAAGAATGAGGCATATTGATTTCACCACATGGACATTAAATGTCAAATTGTGGCTGGGAAGAAGAGCAGGCCTGCCAGACCACGGCTGGAAAAAACATTTACATACTAACAGACATTGAAGGCAGGGAAGCGCATTCCATTCCCTGCTAAGATGCTATATAATGCACAGAGCCAAGACATGGTCAGACCAGTTAGTAAGATGACTAACCTGCTTGGCAACCTGGGGGTTTCTGAATTGTACAGCTTGAACTGAGAGCCTGCAGGAAGCAGAATGCTCCTGTACTGAAGAAGACCTCCTCTCTGTCTGTCTGCTCCCATCTCTTTCTCACAAGCCTCTAAATCCACTGAAGATACATGAACCCCAATAGAGAAAAGTCTCCGACAGCGAACAAGGTTTAAGCAGAATACTGGGCCCCAACGAAAAGCAAGATCTACCTACAATCAAGAACTCTACAGTGAGCTCAAAGAATTATTGAACTCTTCAGATATTGCCTCAAACTTTTCCACTTTATTTTTCTTCTGCTCTTTTCTGTCTCGCATGTGTGTATTGCGTATGCATGGTAGCGTGGGTGCGTCATGTATCCGTTGGCATTAACTGAATTAGAGTTTAAGTTTAATAAATATCAACTTTTCTTCTTTAAACCTAAGAAAGCCTGTTTGTGCTGGTTTCTTTGCCTTATAATTGGAAAGCGGTGAACAAGCATTCACCAATGGGGAGCTGAAAACACAGGGTGTTCCAAAATAAAACCCTGTTACAGTAAGACCAGGTGAAGGCTGAAAGGAAACCCAGACCTCTTTCTCACCTGGTCATAACAGACAATACATAGCTTTGGTAATCCATACTTGGATATTGTCCCTGTGCATTGAGGCTCTGGAGAAGGTGCCAAGAAGTGACTGAGGTTTTTTTAAGAAGAGTGAAGTGACCGCATCTGTTGGATAGGTTAATTGAGATGGATAGGGTTGATGGGACTAGAGTTTATTTAGATGCCAGAAAGTATTTCTTTTCACAACAGATCATCAAACTTTCGTGCAGACTATCAAAAAAAAATGTGGAGAGAATGGATTCTTTGCAATTCTTTTGACAAGCTCTACATTTGAGTCTGAGCAAATATTGCTATTTGGATCAGTGGTTCAAAGACTAGGACACAATGTTAGGTTTAGTACCATGTATTGCGACATTTAATGTTACATCTTCTATTGCTTGTTTAAGATATGGAAAGTTGATAGTTTTTGTTTTGAAGTTTTGAAATTCCAGTATTTATATTCAAGTAAAAGCAAAATAAATCTGGATTTTATTGAATATAATTGCAGCGATGTGGAGATTTGGGGCCAAATTGGGTCTGCACTTTTTACAATGAATGTGCCATGAATGTGACCTTTAGTCAGTTAAAGACAAAATCTTCAGTGATCAGATAACAATTATAAGAAGAACTGGCTCATTCTCTGAAGTAGCATCATAACAACTATCATCAGGCGATTCATAATGCTGTCAATCATACTCATTTATAGGTAAATAGGTTACAATAAAAAGAAATTGCCCCTGTTCAGCTCTACCTACGTTTTTGCCGTTTCCTACAAGTGCTGGACTGGTATCTGTTTGGCTCCAATCACATCACTGGCTGTTCATTCCCAATATTTTGTAATCAGAACTGCCTGCATCACCAGCTCCAGCCAAATTCAAACAAAAAGCCTGTTGTTTCAGCAAACTCCTCAGTGCTTGCCTTGCAGGGAACATTTTAAGCAACAGTGATAAATTTTCAGTTCTGATGAAAGGTCACATACCTGAAATGTTAACTCTGTTTCCCTCTCCACAGATGCTACCTGACCTGCTGAGTATTTCCAGCATTTTCTGTTTTTATTTCAGATTTCCAGTATCCACAGTATTTTGCATTTGTTTTGATACATTTTCTTGTTGCTGACATTCTTTTTATACTTTGCAGGCATAGTTTACAAAAGAGAAAATATTTCTAGATCAATGTCCAGAGTGTTGTCATAATAATTCTTTACACTATAGAGCAACATTAAGGGACAAGACAGTTCTGGTCACTCACCCAGCTGGCTTAACAGCCATGTCCAGTAAAATGCTCTTCCACTCTTGACGTCGAAACTGCCAGATCCTTGCAGTTCCATCACGACTTCCACTAACAAACCTACCAACAGAGTCAATACTTCACATGTAAAATTATACATATTAAAAGTTAACAGGAAATAGCAGAGGCGCCATATTAAAAAAAGGGAATTGTGCCAGAGGGCTGGCGGACAGCTAACGTTACTCCTATATTTAAAATGGAAAATAGAAGAAATCTAAAGAACTATAGACCAGTTCACATAATGTCAGTGGTAGGAGAGATATGGAATTTTTACTCGAAGATGTAATAAAAAGATCTAGAAACCATAAATAGGGATATTGTTTCAACCGGTCAATGATACCGTTACAAGACAGCACAAATTTGTGATAATCACAAAACAGAATAAAGGGGTTAGAAAATACTCTTTACACAGAGGGTGATTAATATGTGGAATGCTATGCTTCAACCTGTTCTTGAAGCAAAGTCCATGAATCCTTCTCGAAGAGAACTAAAGACAGTGGCTTGAAAAAGGGGAATGATAAAGGCTATGGAGAGCGTGCAGGAAGCAAATGCTCAAGAAGAGGTATGGGGAGTCAACAGGAGAGTAGGATTAGATTTGGGTTACTCTAGCAAACAGGCAGCACAGTCATGATGGGCTAAATGGCCCTCTTTTATGTTGTACCATTTAATGAATCTATGTGGAGAAAAACAGCAATTCAGACTTGATGGCTGGGAGGCCAGTTTCTGTGCTGTAGTAACATTTTATGATTCTATCAATTTACATTTTTAGTAGTTTTGAAGTAGAAGAACATTCAAGTTCACTGTAACAGGAAACATAAACCAAATTATCAGTTAACAAATGTAATCTAGCAATCTCCAGCAATTACACTGAATTCAAGTAGCATGTTTATTCTTACCTGTCACTCGTGTTGGAGAACTGAATACTGTCAACTTTGTCCTAACAAAAATGTAAACAGGAGCTAAAATTAGGTGACTGTAATTGTTTTTTTAATTAAACATCTATATTAAAATAGGTATGTAAATCAGATGTTCCATTTTATAGAAAGGTAAATATCTCATATGGGTTTTACAATATTTAAAGGTCACCAGTTAGCTGTCATCATTCCTTGTCATGCCTATTTTTGCTCCACCCACCCCCCCCACCTCCCCTGTTAGGATTTCCTCTTGGAAAATAAGGAGCAATTAGCTGTCCTGGTCCCAGTCATGCCAACAGGTTCAGCTTTAGCAGTAGATTGAGCTACAGAGCCTCCACATGCCCACAACGTTAGATGAAACCACAGTCTTTCCCCTGCATAGAATGCAACCAGAATTGACCGTCTGCAGCCTACCCCCAGGATACAGTTAAGTTTAGTTCTGAATATTTTCTGCATTCCTCTCCCTGGTATTTTCATTTTTTAATAACAAATTTCCACCTTTGTTTTTAAAATAATCTACAATAAAATGTACAAGATAAGGTCACTCCTGGGTCAAAACCCGCTGCCCCTACCTCCAGACTCAACTCACACTGCTCCCCAGATCCAGCTTTTGGGTCCAATGCTGCTTCCTATCTATCGCTCCTCAGAAGTCTTTAACATTGTTTTGTAAATTATTGAGGAACAGGCTACCATCACAGGAGCAGGGACAGGGAGAGGAGCAAGGAGGATCGGTGGTGGGGGTAAGGAGGAGCAGAAATGTGGTGCAGGAAAAATTGGGGGGGGAGGGGGCACCGGGGGGGAGCAGGAGGAGCGGGAGTTGTCAATAGATAAAGAATGAGAGGTGAAGAACATGAAGAAGGGGAAGGAAGTGGAAAAGAGAAGGAAGGGGTAAAGGAGGGGAGAAGAGAGGAATGTGCTTCACTTCTGGTCGAGACGGT
This sequence comes from Heterodontus francisci, assembly GCF_036365525.1. Lineage (NCBI taxonomy): Eukaryota > Metazoa > Chordata > Chondrichthyes > Heterodontiformes > Heterodontidae > Heterodontus > Heterodontus francisci. The sequence goes on along the minus strand of NC_090373.1, from coordinate 147,418,867 downwards.
TTTGACGTACTGCAATCAAGACACGGATGCTGGAATTTCATTTACAGGGAATGATGGAAGCAATCAGCCCATCAACCAAATCCCAATGGTCAGTAAATTAAGTGGGATCAACCAGTAGTGGAAAATTGGATGGCACTCTATCAGCTAAACGATTGACAACTAAGGGGATTTAATTTGAATCATTAGCTTTACAGAGGCTTAATATTAGTTTCAAGCATTTAAGTTATTATACTGCTACAGTTGCTATGGTTTACTTTGGCCCGGAGTCTGTGATGACAGCAAACAGGCTCATTTTCTTCTAGTCAGTGGCTTTGTACAGGAGAGGACACTCTACTAATATAAAGTCACGCTTCTTTAAACATTCCAATGGCACTAAATACAGGTGGAACTAGTGCTGCAGGTATTGACAGTTTTCCTATGGTTTTCCTCATTAACAGAACCCGGCATAGAAGCTTCGAATTAATTTGAAATTGCATGCTGCAGCCCACATAGTAATTTTAATATATAACAGCTTATTGATTGCATTATGGATCAGTATTAGGACCATTGCTTTACTGGTAATACATAAATAACCTGCACTTAGGAATAGGAAGCACAATTTCCAAGTGTGTGGATGGTATAAAACTTGGAAATATAGTAAATAGAGACCAGGAAAGTAGCAGACTTCAAGAGAATATAGACAGACTGATGAAATGGGCAGATACATGGCAGATACAATTTAAAGTGGACAAGTGTGAAGTCATGTACTTTGGAAGAAACAACATGCAGAGACATTATAGTCGAGAACAAAAGAAATAGCAGCAGAAGTAGACCATATGGCCCATTAAGCCTGCTCCGCCATTCAATACGATCATGGCTGATCTTGGCCTTCAACTCCACTTTCCTGCCCGCTCCCCATATCCCTTAATTCCCTGCAAGACCAAAAATCCATCTATCCCAGCCTTAAATGTATTCAATGATGTAGCATCCACAACCCTCTGGAATAGAGAATTCCAAAGATTCACAACCCTTTTGAGTGCAGTAATTTGTCCTCATCTCAGTCCTGACTGATTGATCCCTTATCCTTAGACTGTGTCCCCATGTTCTAGATTCCCTGATCAGTGGGAACAATCTCTCAGCTTTTACCCAATCAAGCCCTTTCACAATTTAGATTGCCTTTCATTCTTCTAAACTCCAGAGAATATAGGCTCAATTTACTCAGCCTCTCATCACAAGACAACCCCCTCATCCCAGGGGCCAATTTAGTAAATCTTTGCTGTCCAAGGGTACTGTTTTGAGGGTGGTGCAAGAGCAGAGGGACCTGGGTGTGCATGTTCAAAAATTTTTGAAGCTGGCAGGGCAAGTTGATTAGGCAGTTAAGAAAGCGTGAAAAATACTTAAGTTTGTAAATAGGGGCACTGACTTTTAAAAAAAACAAGGGAACAGGGCAGACCGGTAAGTATAAAAAATTTACTTCGGGGATTCTCGGAGCAGACTCGGAGGGCGGAGTTCCAGAGCAGTGAGTATATAAAAAAAACTTACCTCGGGGATTCTCGGAGCAGACTCGGAGGGCGGAGTTCCAGACTGGTAAGTATAAAAAACTTACCTCGGGGATTCTCAGAGCAGACTCGGAGGGCGGAGTTCCGGAGCGGTGAGTATACAGGAGTAAGTTACCTCGGGTGGGAAAAAAAACTGAAAAAGTGATGTCACAGGAAAGCTGTGACCTGACTGGCTGGTAGGGAATCTGTACCAAATTTGAAAATAAAACTGATAAAAATTGATTAAAACACGAATTAACTAATTAATAAGCAGAGTAACAAAAACAGAGGGAGGAGATTACTGTATTTAGACAGCATTTAATATTTACTGTAGAAATCTAGCACTAGGGACCAGATAGTGAAGTGCATCGTAATTTAGTAAGGATTTAATAAGTATTTATTTATTTTCTATCAATTAACTAATTCAATTAACTAGAAATGTCAGTTAGAGGGGTGAAGTGCATCACCTGTGAGATGTGGGAGGTCCGTGACGCTTCCAGCGCTCCGGGCGACTACATCTGCAGGAAGTGTACCCAGTTGCATCTCCTCACAGACCGCATGGATCGGTTGCAGCAGCAACTGGATGCACTTAGGAGCATGCAGGTGGCGGAAAGCGTCATAGACAGGAGTTTTAGAGAAGTGGTTACACCCAAGGTGCAGGCAGATAGATGGGTGACCGCTAGAAGGGGCAGGCAGTCTATGCAGGAATCCCCTGTGGCTATCCCCCTCTCTAACAAGTATACCGTTTTGGATACTGTTGGGGGGGGATGGCCTCTCAGGGGAAAACAGCAGCAGCCAGAGCAGTGGCACCACGGCTGGCACTGTTGTTCAGCAGGGAGGAACAAAGCGCAGAAGAGCAATAGTTATAGGGGACGCTATAGTGAGGGGCACAGATAGGCGCTTCCGTGGACATGAAAGAGACTCCAGGAAGGTATGTTGCCTCCCTGGTGCCAGGGTCAAGGATGTCTCTGAACGGACAGAGGGCATTCTGAAGGGGAAGGGTGAACAGCCTGAGGTTGTGGTACACATCGGTACCAATGACATAGGCAGGAAGAGTGATGAGGTCCTGCAGGGGGAGTTTAGGAAGTTAGGTAGTAAGTTAAAAGACAGGACCTCTAGGGTTGTAATCTCTGGATTACTCCTTGTGCCACGTGCCAGTGAGGCGAGAAATAGGAAGATAGTGCAGCTAAACACGTGGCTGAGCAGCTGGTGTAGAAGGGAGGGTTTCAGATATCTCGACCATTGGGATCTCTTCAGGGACAGATGGGACCTTTACAAGAAGGACGGGTTGCATCTAAACTGGAAGGGCACTAATATCCTGGCTGCAAGGTTTGCTTGCGTCACTCGGGAGGGTTTAAACTAGTGTGGCAGGGGGGTGGTAACCAGAGCAGTAGGACAGCTAGTGAAGTAAATGAGGTGGACATAGTAAATAAGGCCAGTAGGACTAAGAGGAAGAGCAGGCAGGGAGATGTTGCTGAGCACAGCGTGACTGGTGGTCTGAAGGGCATTTGTTTCAATGCGAGAAGTAGAACAGGTAAGGCAGATGAACTTAGAGCTTGGATTAGTACTTGGAAATATGATGTTGTTGCTATTACAGAGACTTGGTTGAGGGAAGGGCAGCTAAATTGGCAGCTAAATGTTCCAGGCTTTAGAAGCTTCAGGCGGGATAGAGGGGAATGTAAAAGGGGTGGGGGAGTTGCATTACTGGTTAAGGAGAATATCACAGCTGTACTGCGGGAGGACACCTCAGAGATGTCATGCAGCGAGGCAATATGGGTGGAGCTCAGGAATAGGAAGGATGCAGTCACGATGTTGGGGGTTTACTACAGGCCTCCCAACAGCCAGCGGGAGGTAGAGGAGCAGATATGTAGACAGATTTTTGAAAAATGTAAACTTAACAGGGTTGGAGTGGTGGGTGATTTTAACTTCCCCAATATTGACTGGGACTCACTTAGTGCTAGGGGCTTGGATGGGGCAGAATTTGTGAGGAGCATCCAGGAGGGATTATTGAAACAGTATACAGATAGTCCAACTAGGGATGGGGCCATTCTGGACCTGGTATTGGGGAATGAGCCCGGCCAGGTGGTCGAAGTTACAGTGGGGGAACATTTCGGGAGCAGTGACCAGAATTCCATAAGTTTTAAGGTACTTGTGGATAAGGATAATAGTCCTCGGGTGAAGATGCTAAATTGGGGGAAGGCTAATTATAACAATATTAGGCAGGAACTGAAGAATTTAGATTGGGGGCGGCTATTTGAGGGTAAATCAACATCTGACATGTGGGAGTCTTGCAAACGTCAGCTGATTAGAATCCAGGACCAGCATGTTCCTGTGAGGAAGAAGGATAAGTTTGGAAAGTTTCGGGAAGCTTGGATTACACGGGATATTGTGAGCCTAGTCAAAAAGAAAAAGGAAGCATTTGTAAGGGCTGGAAGGCTAGGAACAGATGAAGCACTTGAGGAATATAAAGACGGTAGGAAGGAACCTAAGCAAGGAGTTAGGAGGGCTAAAAGGGGTCATGAAAAGTCATTGGCAAACAGGATTAAGGAAAATCCCAAGGCTTTTTATACATATATAAAGAGCAAGGGGGTAACCAGGGAAAGGGTTGGCCCACTCAAGGAGAGATGGGAATCTATGTGTGGAGCCAGAGGAAATGGGTGAGGTGCTAAATGAGTACTTTGCATCAGTATTCACCAAGGAGAAGGACTTGGTGGATGATGAGCCTAGGGAAGGGAGTGTAGATAGTCTCAGTCATCTCATTATCAAAAAGGAGGTGGTGTTGGGTGTCTTGCAAAGCATTAAGGTAGATAAGTCCCCAGGGCCTGATGGGATCTACCCTAGAATACTGAGGGAGGCAAGGGAAGAAATTGCTGGGGCCTTGACAGAAATCTTTGCATCCTCATTGGCTACAGGTGAGGTCCCAGAGGACTGGAGAATAGCCAATGTTGTTCTTTTGTTTAAGAAGGGTGGTAAGGATAATCCAGGAAATTATAGGCCGGTGAGCCTTACGTCAGTGGTAGGGAAACTATTAGAGAGGATTCTTCGGGACAGGATTTACTCCCATTTGGAAACAAACGAACTTATTAGCGAGACAGAGCATGGTTTTGTGAAGGGGCGGTCGTGTCTCACTAATTTGATTGAGTTTTTTGAGGAAGTGACGAAGATGATTGATGAAGGAAGGGCAGTGGATGTTCTCTATATGGACTTTAGTAAAGCCTTTGACAAGGTCCCGCATGGCAGACTGGTACAAAAGATGAAGTCACACGGGATCAGAGGTGAGCTGGCAAGATGGATACAGAACTGGCTCAGTCACAGAAGACAGAGGGTGTCAGTGGATGGGTCTTTTTCTGAATGGAGGGATGTGACTGGTGGTGTTCCGCAGGGATCAGTGCTGGGACCTTTGCTGTTTGTAGTATATATAAATGATTTGGAGGAAAATGTAGCTGGTCTGATTAGTAAGTTTGCGGACGACACAAAGGTTGGTGGAGTTGCGGATAATGATGAGGATTGTCAGAGGATACAGCAGGATATAGATCGGTTGGAGACTTGGGCGGAGAAATGGCAGATGGAGTTTAATCCGGACAAATGTGAGGTAATGCATTTTGGAAGGTCTAATGCAGGTGGGAGGTATACAGTAAATGGCAGAACCCTTAGGAGTATTGACACGCAGAGAGATCTGGGCATACAGGTCCACAGGTCACTGAAAGTGGCAACGCAGGTGGATAAGATAGTCAAGAAGGCATACGGCATTCTTGCCTTCATCGGTCGGGACATAGAGTATAAAAATTGGCAAGTCATGTTGCAGCTGTACAGAACCTTAGTTAGGCCACACTTAAAATATTGCGTGCAATTCTGGTCAACACACTACCAGAAGGACGTGGAGACTTTGCAGAGGCTACAGAGGAGGTTTACCAGGATGTTGCCTGGTCTGGAGGGCATTAGCTATGAGGAGAGGTTGGAAAAACTCGGATTGTTTTCACTGGAACGACGGAGGTGGAGGGGCGACATGATAGAGGTTTACAAAGTTATGAGCGGCATGGACAGAGTGGATAGTCAGAAGCTTTTTCCCAGGGTGGAAGAGTCAGTTACTAGAGGACATAGGTTTAAGGTGCGAGGGGCAAAGTTTAGAGGGGAGGTACGAGGCAAGTTCTTTACACAGAGGGTGGTGAGTGCCTGGAACCTGCTGCCAGGGGAGGTGGTGGAAGCAGATACGATAGCGACGTTTAGGAGACATCTTGACAAATATATGAATAGGAAGGGAATAGAGGGATATGGGCCCCGGAAGTGCAGAAGGTGTTAGTTTCGGCAGGCATCAAGATCGGCGCAGGCTTGGAGGGCCGAATGGCCTGTTCCTGTGCTGTACTGTTCTTTGTTCATGCTAATCCGTCACAAATCACTGGTTAGACCTCAGCTGGAGTGTTGCATACAATTCTGGGCACCATATTTTAGGAAGGATGTTATGACCTTGGAGCGGTTATAGAGATAGTTTAACAGGATTATACCAGGGATGAGGGACTTCAGTTATGTGGAGAGAATATAGAAGCCAGGATTCTTCTCCTTCGAGTAAAGACAGTTCAGGGGAGACCTAATAGACATATTCAAAATGATGAGGGGTTTTGATAGTTTCTCACTGCTTGCTCTTTGCTCTGGCAGCTAAAGTGGTAACCAGAGATCATAAATTTAAAATAATGGGCAAAAGAACTTGAAAGGAATGAGGAGAAATCTTTTCCACACAGAGAGTTGTTAAGGTTTGGAAAATATTACCTAAAAGGGCAGTGGAAGCAGAGCCCATATGAAATTTCAAAAAGCTTGAAGAGGACGAATCTGGAAGGTTATGAAGAAAAAGCTGGGCATTGATTTTGAAATTGGACAGCTTTTTCAAAGATCTGACACAAGCAATTTGGGGCCTCCTCTGCTCTAAGATTCTTTGATTATATTTAGTCGTTATGATTTTTATATATATATCGTTTCTTACACTTAGTATACTTTTAATTTTGTTACTCTTATGTTCAAGACATTCACTTTGTTTTCACTGTGGAAAATCCGCTAATATTCCTTTAAAAATAAAGACACTTACAGTATGAAACTCCAACTCTGAAATCTTCTCAGGTTGCCCTGACCCAAAGTAATAAACTCTGATAATATGATCTGTACTCCCTGTTGCCAAAAACATTCCACCTGTAAATAAAGAGATAGACTCACATAGGCATACATTATACACATCTGAAATAAACAATCAGTATGGCTTTTAATCTAAAGACAAGCAAACCTTTCTAGCCCTGTTTACATACCCCTTTTACCTTCACCCAATCTAATCTTGGCATAATTTATGCGCCAAGCACTAGGCCTGGAAGCAACTCTGTATGAAAACGTTTCTCTCGCTTTCCATTCTAAATGCCTTCGCCCAGATTTTGCGTAGATAATAACAGTGAGGTTAATATGGTGATGCCCTCACTGACCAACATAGAAGGGCTGTAATAAAGACTGCTGAAGCTGGTAGGCGCATCGGGATGGAGGTGAAAGCCCTCCACAGATCAGATGTGGCCCCAACTGCGGGTTTTCACCCATGCGGCTCCACCTCCAAAGGCTCCCCGGCCTGCCACAGCGAGGCTAACTCCAATGAGCTGGTGGTCTCTGCACATGGCGGGATGCTGCTCCGCTGGTGGGAAAGTTCCAGCAACGCTGCAAAATTTCCTTAATTGGGTCTTTCGCCAACCTAACTGGCTGCCTGCCTCCATGGAACACTATGGAAAATCCACAAGTATATAAAACATTTAAAATGATCCTCAATGCTGTGCATGTATGTAATGATCTTTACAGATGGCCCTTATCAAGAAACATTACCATTTTCACACCTGTTCTACAAAGGTCACCTTTTGAGTGTCATGCATATTATATGTATATTGCATATTATATGTATATATTACACACGCAATGGGCTGGATTCTATGTTGCCGCCACTGAGTACAGCGGCGGGCATAAAACATGGAGGTCCGCACACATGGTTTTCGCTCCGCAGAGCTGCCGCAATCTTATATGTGGCAGTTCATTAATATGGCCGGGACAGGGTGGACCGCCACCACGCCCCCCCACCCCCAACTGATGACATGGAGGTGGCGGGCGAGCTGTCCTCCGTGACTGTGTCCTGCGCCACTGCGCAGGCGCCATTTTTAAAAGGGCTTCAAGCCCTTACATTTACTTTAAATTTTTTTAGAGACATTACTTTAAAAGTTATGACAAATAATGAAATAAATGTTCCCAGCCCCTCTCCCACCTCCCCAATAAATTTACATCCCATCCCTTGTTCTCTCCCCCCACCCAAAATACTCACCTTCTGTACCTGACCTTCTCCCCTCAACCCCCCACAAAAGATTAGAAATTATTACTTTACACCTTCCCATCACCCCCCAGACCAATCAAGTCAGTTTAACCCCACTCCCGCACTGATAAACGTACCTCCTTCCCACTCCCCACAAGCGTCGCGCCTCATTTCCCCAAGACGGGGGTCCGAAGGCGCGTCAGTGCCAGCTGCCAGGATGAAGATCACAGCGGCACATTAGGAAGCGACGGGCACTGCATTAATGCAGGTAAGTTAATTGATTTACATTTTTAAATTGAGGTCCCGTGGCTGAGTGGCGGCGGGGACAGGAGGGCCACCACAAGGCCTTGCCGCCACCAAGATCGAGACGGGCCCTACCAGCGTCGAAGTCCATAGTGGGCCTCATTCGGGCCAATCTTCATGCCCCACCCGGGATCCTGACATCGAAGCCCCGATAAAATCCAGCCCAATATCTTTTCATTACAAAACTCAAATATGGCCTGCCTTTACAGACAAGCTAAGGGAAAACACATCAGCCCAGATTTTATTCCAATGGCAAGATCAGCAGCAAGCACTCTAAATTTGCTAATCTTGCAGTCCACAACATCTTCCACATTTTCCTATATCTCTAATTAAGTATGATTTTTCTGGTGGCCTTTAATCAATTAAGAGACAAAATCAATGGCCAATGTATTGATCCCATCAATAATGTGCAATTTCTTCATTCTGGCAGTAAAATAACTCAGTAAGAACTTTCAATAAGTATTGCTAATGTGAAATAGCAGGAAGTGGCTTTTCCAGATCTTTTAAAAAAAGTTTTAAAAGTTCTGTTTATGTAATACAAATATAGGTGCATCCATAAGATGCACCCAATTCTTATTTACCCTTAGTTGATTGTGATTTGATTACAAGGGTTTGTTAATTATCTCAATAATCCACAAACCTTGTGTCAATGCGCAGGGAAGCTTTGCACCTATCTGTTTCTCCCCTCCAATTTTCAAGATCTTCATTAGTAAATTAATGATAAAATGTATAAAGTCATAAGCATTTACAGGGTGCGGAAATTTTAGGAAGGTTGTTTGAATCCATGGCTGGTCAGAGACCTTCGTTCTGTTAATTAAAATATTTGAACACTTGACCCTTGTAGTTGAATTCCTCCATGTCACATGGAAATTCATAGATTTCAAAATGGAGGGAAGGGAGATGACCAGGCTGATCTTAATGTACCTGACTGCTGAGACAATGACGTCAATTTCTAGTAAGGATCGTTAAAAGAATCAAACATAAATTAAGTGTTATTTATCATGCGCTGCTGACAACCATCAATTGATTTAGACATCACAGATTATGGATTTCATGTTGCATATTAAAACATAGTTGTCAACTAAATATATTCCACGTGTTTTAAGGATAATTTATAAAACAAGCTGTGTGAACGTTTCTAATATTTGTACAGATCTTTTGTACAGATAATGATGTATTTAACAGCTGCATATGCATGACTGTTGGATTATGCTACTTACTATACACCAACTAAATCCTTATAAAGACAATTTGTTTACCAAGAAATGCTGAACTGGAATTGTGATGTCAGTGATCTTTGTTGCAGCCGCAGTTATTCTGATGGCTCAGGTGAGACTCCTCATTTAGTCGGCAGGATACTTGCAATGGACCATCGGAGCGGCACTGCAAACGGGTGAGTATATTTATTTACCACCCCTAGTTAGGGCAGTAAGCCTACCCAAGTGAAGGTCCGGTCGAATATTCAAAGAAGCTGAAGGAGGACTCAAGACAGGAGGTGCGCTGGGTAAGGAGGCAGAACCGCGCTGGTGGGTCAGTAAGTCCAAAGCCGCGCAGAGGTCAGAACCGCGTACCCTAAAGTATACCCAACGGAGAGCCACGCTGGTCAGGAGAGTTATAGGGGACTGCGCTGAGTGAAGTCAGGAAGCTAGCAAAATGTCAGATAAGAAGTTGAGTAACAAAATGTTTTCCGACTGGGGCCCGCATGACTAAGTTTATGGCAGAGCAACATAAAAAGACTTGGTTTTTAAGTGAAATTTCAAGTGGGTAAAAAAAGTTACCGTGTCTTTGTTCAAGCCTGCATGAATGTGTACTGTGGAGCTGAGTCATTAACTCTTTGTTGCCCGGCTTTAATGCTGAAAGCATGAATCTGTTACTCGTTCTATTTTTACACATACATTTTTGTGGGAACCTTGAGTCATGTTTTGGGTGCGAACTAGTTGAGCCTAGTGTGTGTTCATTTCAATCGGGACAGGGAATTTGACACAGATTTTGGTACTTTGAATTCATAACCCATTACAGGAATCAATTTTCTAAGTTTGGAATTGAAGAAGTGTGAAAAGTGATTGTTGAGTGTGTTCATTTCAATTTAAGATTGTGCACTCAGGAATGGGATATAAAATTGAATTATATTTTAAGTTAAAAGTTCTATTTTTCTTTTGAAGGTTGGTTTTGCAACTGTGAAAAGGCAATGAAGAAGTTTCTAAGAGATAAGCTTCAGCCTTGAAGATGTCTGGCAGAAATCCAATTTGAAGTTTAAAACACTGCTTTAATTGGACCAAAGTTTAAAATCTATTCTTGATTTTTTGCAGTTTAAATTTAGGACATGTCTTATTGACTGTTTTTAAGTAGTAAATGTCAGGAATTGGATATTGCTTTAAGGGAGAGAAGGACAAACAATGGAGATATGGGAAAGATTGGACTGTTTGAAGTTTGTGTAAGAAGTTGGTGTGAAACCTTTTGTTTTAAGAATGTTAAATAACTTTTCTTTGGTTTTTGGGTTTTATTACAGTCATTTGAAAAGACGCTTGAAGAAAGAAAAAAATTACGTAATGTACCTTTTCTTAAAAAAAAGCACATGCTATTCTGTTCGATTAAGTTTATACTATTAAGGTTAACTAATCTGTTAAGTTGTGGTGGCCACAATGAACTTTCAAACTTATTTTGTCAAGTTGAGGGAGTCTTTAATTACAAAAGATGCTTAAAGGTTTAGACCAAATTGGAGTTTAATCTAAAATGCTATCTTCCTTAATGGAGAATGCTTTCCTTTGAAGTTGATAATGTTACTAAAGATTTTGTTGTTTTAAAACCTAATGATACCAAAAGAATTGGAAAAAGAAACAGTTTAAAATGGAGTTTCATTCTTTTCAATCGGGAAAGTTTGTTCTAAAAGTTACGTAAAGTGACACATCTGAGAATGTTTGGCTCCGCCCCCTTGGAGACAGGCAAAGAAATTAACCCTGCTGCAGCTTAGACATTATTAAATTTTAAATTTCTAAATTGACATATAATTGGACAAATTAACCCATTTGACTCAGGGGCAGAGCCACAATGGATTCTTTGTGTTTTTTAACGATGACGGTAGGTTCCAAGGCCACATGAGAACTGAGGCCACAGCAAGAGATCCAGCAGCTTTAAGAACATAACTGCAGACAACAAATGTCACAGCATCTTTATCTATGAGACGAAGTGCTTGAGAAGGAGAGATAGTTGCAAGCACTTCTGTCTTTAATGTAAAAAAAAAAGCAATACCACCAAGTCTGGGCATAAGAAATTGGAATCGATAAACAAAATTAAATTGTTATGAGTGGTAATTTAAAGCACTCAAAGGGAAATTTATCTGACATTTAAGAGGACAATCAAAGTTTTAGAAAACAGAAAAAAAGTCTAGTTGGTTCCTAAGTATAAAAAACAAAGTTTCTTTTGGGGAGATATTAAATGGTACATTAATAAAATCTGTCACTCCAGCAACACTGTTATTTGATTTTGGAATAATTTGAGATGTCGAAAATCCAGTGTAATTTAGCAGGTTACTTTTAAGAAATTAAAATGTCATCTAAGATAGAGGAAAAAACAAACAAAATATGGTAATACCTGGAATCAAATGGGAATGTTTGATTTCTGTTTTAAAGAATTATAATTGTACAGTTTCTCCAGGGCTCATGAATGAAACAGAATTAAAATTAATGGGAATTGGCAATTAGATCTGACTGATGCAGGAGCTAACCAGAATTCAATATAGTGTAGAATTTCCAAGAGGCCTAGAACTTTCCAGTGAAAGTCAGGAAAGTGTAGATGAGACTGGTACTTTGATAGTTTTCTCTTGGAGACATTTGTATCCTTTCCTATGAGGTTTTTTTTTAAAGAGAGCTACATTTGAAAGCCTGGCCATGACCCGAGACATCAGGACCCTGCAGGGGGAGGTAAGCAAAGATCTTAGACAGACACCACCAGCGACCCCCACTCCTGACATTTGACCTTTTGATAAGATCACCTAAGAGATGAGAACGTGTGGCATGATATTGCGATACCGGTGTAAGTACGCAGATGTGATTAGTTACATGTAGAGCAACTGAACTAATGACTGGAAGGGTGATGAGACTGCCAAGGTATGCTGTAGCAGGAACGGAGCAAGTAGGACCCGTGAGAGAAAGGGTTTAGAGATTTGTGAAGGAGCTGTGCAGACAACTGCATGAGCTGAGGCAGGAGGTTAGAGATCAACAGATCATGCAGGATATAGAAATGGACATGAAAGAGAAACAGGCAAAGGTGCCTGTTCTGGGAGACAAAGTAAATGGTAAAATGCCCGAGAAACTAGGATTTGCGCCGAGGTGGATAGGACCCGATGAGATAATAATGACCAGCGACAACTGCACCTATGTGGGCATTAGAGGGAAGGGACACTGGAAACACTGGATGCAGCTAAAACATGTAACTGACTGAATTTGTTTTGCAGAATTTAGTTTTTTTTAGTTTAGAGATACAGCACTGAAACAGGCCCTTCGGCCCACCGAGTCTGTGCCGACCATCAACCACCCATCTATACTAATCCTACACTAATTCCATATTCCTACCACATCCCCACCTGTCCCTATATTTCCCTACCACCTACCTATACTGGGGGAAATTTATAATGGCCAATTTACCCATCAACCTGCAAGTCTTTGGCATGTGGGAGGAAACCAGAGCACCCGGAGGAAACCGACGCAGACACAGGGAGAACTTGCAAGCTCCACACAGGCAGTACCCAGAAATGAACCCGGGTCGCTGGAGCTGTGAGGCTGCGGTGCTAACCACTGCGCCACTGTGCCGCCCTAATCACAGCTGACCAGTGACAACTGGAAGGCCCATTTTATCTTAGAGAATGGTATACACTATATCAATACTCCTGGGACTGGGAATCGGCGAAGGTTCAACTTGCCAAGAGGCAAACAGATCATACCACAATAACTCATAAGACCTCAAGACAATAGAACAAAGAACAGTACAGCACAGGAACAGGCCATTCGGCCCTCCATGCCTGCGCCGATCTTGATGCCTGCCTAAACTAAAACCTTCTGCACTTCCGGGGACCGTATCCCTCTATTCCTGTATTTGTCAAGATGCCTCTTCAACGTCTCTATGGTACCTGCTTCCATCACCTCCCCCGGCAACATTCCAGGCACTCACCACCCTCTGTGTAAAGAACTTGCCTCGCACATCACCTCTAAACTTTGCCCCTCGCACCTTAAACCTATGTCCCCTAGTAAGTGACTCTTCCACCCTGGGAAAAAGCTTCTGACTATCCACTCTGTCCATGCCGCTTATAACTTTGTAAACCTCTATCATGTCGCCCCTCCACCTCCGTCGTTCCAGTGAAAACAATCCGAGTTTATCCAACCTTTCCTCATAGCTAATGCCCTCCAGACCAGGCAACATCCTGGTAAACCTCTTCTGTACCCTCTGCAAAGCCTCCATGCCCTTCTGGTAGCGTGGCGACCAGAATTGCATGCAATATTCTAAGTGTGGCCTAACTAAGGTTCTGGACAGCTGCAGCATGACTTGCCAATTTTTATACTCTATGCCCCGACCGATGAAGGCAAGCATGCCGTATGCCTTCTTGACTACCTTATCCACCTGCGTTGTCACTTTCAGTGACCTGTGGACCTGTACGCCCAGATCTCTCTGCCTGTCAATACTCCTAAGGGTTCTGCCATTTACTGTATACCTCCCACCTGCATTAGACCTTCCAAAATGCATTACCTCACATTTGTCCGGATTAAACTCCATCTGCCATTTCTCCGCCCAAGTCTCCAACCGATCTATATCCTGCTGTATCCTCTGACAATCCTCATCATTATCCGCAACTCCACCAACCTTTGTGTCGTCCGCAAACTTACTAATCAGACCAGCTACATTTTCCTCCAAGTCATTTATATATACTACAAACAGCAAAGGTCCCAGCACTGATCCCTGCGGAACACCACTAGTCACATTCCTCCATTCAGAAAAACACCCATCCACTGACACCCTCTGTCTTCTGTGACCGAGCCAGTTCTGTATCCATCTTGCCAGCTCACCTCTGATCCTGTGTGACTTCACCTTTTGCACCAGTCTGCCATGCAGGACCTTGTCAAAGGCTTTACTAAAGTCCATATAGAGAACATCCACTGCCCTTCCTTCATCAATCATCTTCGTCACTTCCTCAAAAAACTCAATCAAATTAGTGAGACACGACCTCCCCTTCACAAAACCATGCTGCCTCTCGCTAATAAGTCCATTTGTTTCCAAATGGGAGTAAATCCTGTCCCGAAGAATCCTCTCTAATAATTTCCCTACCACTGACGTAAGGCTCACCGGCCTATAATTTCCTGGATTATCCTTACCACCCTTCTTAAACAAAGGAACAACATTGGCTATTCTCCAGTCCTCTGGGACCTCACCTGTAGCCAATGAGGATGCAAAGATTTCTGTCAAGGCCCCAGCAATTTCCTCCCTTGCCTCCCTCAGTATTCTGGGGTAGATCCCATCAGGCCCTGGGGACTTATCTACCTTAATGCTTTGCAGGACACCCAACACCTCCTCCTTTTTGATAATGAGATGACTGAGACTATCTGCACTCCCTTCCCTAGGCTCATCATCCACCAAGTCCTTCTCCTTGGTGAATACTGATGCAAAGTACTCATTTAGTACCTCGCCCATTTCCTCTGGCTCCACACATAGATTCCCTTCTCTGTCTTGAGTGGGCCAACCCTTTCCCTGGTTACCCTCTTGCTCTTTATATATGTATAAAAAGCCTTGGGATTTTCCTTAATCCTGCTTGCCAATGACTTCTCATAACCCCTTCTAGCCGTCCTGACTCCTTGCTTAAGTTCCTTCCTACTGTCTTTATATCCCTCAAGGGATTCGTCTGTTCCTAGCCTTCCAGCCCTTACGAATGCTTCCTTTTTCTTTTTGACTAGGCTCACAATATTCCGCGTTATCCAAGGTTCCAGAAACTTGCCAAACTTATCCTTCTTTCTCACTGGAACATGCTGGTCCTGGATTCTAATCAACTGACGTTTGAAAGACTCCCACATGTCAGATGTTGATTTACCCTCAAATAGCCGCCCCCAATCTAAATTCTTCAGTTCCTGCCTAATATTGTTATAATTAGCCTTCCCCCAATTTAGCACCTTCACCCGAGGACTACTCTTATCCTTATCCACAAGTACCTTAAAACTTATGGAATTATGGTCACTGTTCCCGAAATGCCCCCCTACTGAAACTTCGACAACCTGGCCGGGCTCATTCCCCAATACCTGGTCCAGTATGGCCCCATCCCTAGTTGGACTATCTACATATTGTTTCAAGAAGCCCTCCTGGATGCTCCTTACAAATTCTGCCCCATCCAAGCCCCTAGCACTAAGTGAGTCCCAGTCAATATAGGGATCAACGAACGGAACAGTGACGCCAAGAACACAATTAACGGACCCCCTCTTGCCCAAACCCTGGGCCACAGATTGGGCTAGTGTTAACAAAAAACTAGTAAGACTTTGTATGATAATGTACACCATTACCTGGTACCCGCTGTCCTAAACATTTCTGACATTAAATTACCTCAGTGGTGCCCGGAGGAAACCCAGACATTGCATGAGGCTTTGGTAAAACAAGTAATAACGCAGGCATCTTGGTTCAATGCTGGGGGGCGACCAAAGGAAGCACCCCTCGCTCAGGGGAGGTACCGACGGAGGAAGAGTTTATTAAATGATGCTGCTACACTATTTAACTAATCTTGGAAGAATAAATTACACGGCTGCCCAGCAAATTAACCTGTTACTTTTTTTTAAGTCCAAGTGGCAGTACTATGAAAACTGATTTAAATGCAGGAAAAGTTGCAAGCATCATTGATTTTAATGCAGGGGTTGCTATGAGAATTAATTTAGAATCATAGAATGATTACAGCAGTGAAGGAGGCCATTCAGCCCACGGTGTCCATGTCAGCTCTCTGTAAGAGCAACTCAGCCAGACCCACTCCCCTGCCTTTTCCCCAAAGCCCTGCAAATTTTTCCTCTTCAGATTATCATCCAATTCCCCTTGACAGCCAAGACTGAATCTGCCTCCACCATGCTCTCAGGCAGTGCATTCTAGATCCTAACCACTCTGTAAAAATGTTTTTCCTCATGTTGCCTCTGGTTCTTTTGCCATTCACCTTAAATCAGTGTCCTCTGGTTCATGGTCCTTCCGTGAATGGGAACAGTTTCACTCTATCTACTTTGTCTGGACCCTTCATGATTTTGAACATCTGTATCAAATCTCCTCTAAAGCTTCGCTTCTCTAAGGAGAACCACCCAGCTTCTCCAATCTATCCAAGTAACTGCAGTCCCTCATTCCCGGAACCATTCTCATCAATCTTTTCTGCATCCTTCCTAATGCTTTCACATGCTTCCGAAAGTACGATGCCCAGAATTGGACACAGTACTCCAGTTGAGGCCAAAGCAGTGTTTTATACAGATTCACCATAACCTCCTTGCTTTTGTATGCTATGTCTTTATTTATAAAGCTCAGGATCCCATATGCTTTATTGACTGCTTTCTCAACCTGCCCTGCCACCTTCCAAGTTCTATGCAATATACTGCCAGGTCTCCCTGCTTCTGCACCCCTTTAGAATTGCACCCTTTATTTATACTGTCTTTCCTCATTGTTCCTATCAAAATGGCATCACTTCACAATTCCCTGCATTAAATTTTATCTGCCATGTGTCCGCCCATTCCACCAGTCTGTCTATGTCCTTTTGGAGTTTATCACTATCCTCCTCACAGTTCACAATACTTCTAAGTCTTGTGTCATCCTGTTACGACTAAGACTGGCGCAATGCACTGTCAATTCAGCCCCATCACTCCACAGGTCGCAGCATATTAGTAAAGTTTTCACATTCAATCGGAAAACAGCCAAGTTAAACACTCTGGTAACCCCCAGAATAAAAGAGACCAATCCAGGTATCTTTAGGCAAAAATAAATTAACTATTTATTAAAAATTAAATCTTAAATACCATTAAGATAAACCTATGTATAAAGACCTTATACTTCTTATTTTAACCTAACTCCCCCATTCACATACATACACTCAAAAATCAATGGTTAACCATTTTTTTAAAAAAAGAATGATGTTTTAAAAAATTAACTGTTTAAGAATAAATAAATAACTGAGTTGTTAGTCTTTGTGTTCCTGGTGGGTGAGGTATCCTAGTGTAAAAATAATCAAATGCCACTCTAAGTCTCCACGCAGATTTGATGAAAGAGTCTCTTAGTGGATAGGCATTCGGCTGCAGCAGGTATCACACAGTTCTTTCAACAATGAGCACAGCAACAGGTCTACTTGAATTTTTTTTTAAATCCGCAGTCTCTCAGTCGAAACTTTGCTCCAAATTCCAGCAAACACAATCAGTCAAGAGAGAGTCAATCTTGAAGCAAAGACATTTAGATTGCAAGTAAAGATAAAGGAATTTTGCTAGCTCCAGCAATACAAATAATCTCTTCAAAGGGTTTTTTCCTCCTTAGGCAATTAACATGGCCTGTAATTCATTATAGAATTTCCGCTGAGAAAAATAGACAGCTCTTTCCTTCAGGAAATACGCTTCGCTGGGTGTCTCTCTAAACTGGTTTTAGCCAGTGGGAACAGTTTTTACACACAGTTAAATTGAAACATTATAACCATGTGACCTCCTCACTCTCCTGCGGTTGCCTAGTTAACAAATGCAGCTGTGACACACTGTTCTCAGAAATCTAACACTTCTCTCTCTGCCTTAAAGGTACACTATTTCAAACAGAGGAGAAAATAAATACACTTCCGTGATAATCTGCAAATTCTGAAATTGTGCCCTGCACACCCAATTCTAGTGGCTGGATTTTACCATAGGTGGCGGGACTTCTCCACTGCTTCCACCTAGCCTGGGGGATCCGACCCGCATTTTACAGGTCCCCGGGCTTTAACTGTCCCGGAGGCGGGACTTCCACCCTCCTGAGGGAGAAGGTCCCGCCTCAGCAAGCTGCCTCCAATCAGTGAGCCGGCAGCTCTTAGTCCCAGCAGCACCTTCGGGAGCGGTGGCCACTGCAGCCCAGCCGACTGAGGAGGATGCCATGGAGCCGGGATCCAAGGTAGGTTTACGATGTCTTACCGAGGAAATCGAGCGCACCCCGACGAGGCAAGGGTGGTCATTTGGGGGGGAAGGGGGGCATCTTGGGTCCCGGGGGTGGGTTGGGAGGCGGGGGCAGCCCTCAATCAGGCACTCTGTGCCCGACTTCCTTGGCACCGCCCCCCGGGCACACAGAAAGGCCAGTAGCTATTCTTGGCCAGCCTTTCACATCCCAGCATGCCCGCTTGCCATGGGTAAAATACCTGTGGAGGCGGGCGAGGGCCCTTAAGTGGCCAGTTAAGGGCCTTGATTGACCTCGGGCGGGCAGGCCAGCTCCCCGCACGCCCCACCCGACCACCATAAAGTTGGCCGGAGGTGGGAGCGGGGCGGGAAGACCTCCCAGAGCCGCCAGCTCAATTTTACGCCACCCCGCACGCCACCATCCGACCTGCTGGAGCGGCATAAAATTCAGCCCTGAGTCATCAATATAGATCAAGAAACTGTTTTCAGCATAGATAACTGCGGAGCGGCATAAATGACCCAGGAAAATATGGAGTGGCATAAATAATGGTGTAATTCACTTAATCCACAACGGCCTCTTTCTTTTGTGTGATTCAGGGGTCCCTAGGTGTGCCTATGGATGTGCTATGGCAGTACTGCATGCTCCCAGGACAATCTGAACAATTCACTCCACCTTAGAAAATGCTGAAACCATCAAGTCTAAGATTTCATTTGAAATTATTGGGAATTCCATTGAAAGGTTTGCTGATATAGTCCAACTAATTACAGCATCACTAAGCTACAATTTTAGCAGTCAAAAGAATATACGCTATCCAATAGCTTGGTTGACATTCATTTTCCTTAGACAACCTGAGCTTGTATTGAAATTCAATGCGATTGTTTCCTTAATAAAATTTGTTATTTGGATTCAAAATGAAACCAGTTTATCATCTGAAACAATGGAATTGATTTCTGTGCCATATTCACAGAAATATGGGAAAATTAAATAAGTATAGGGACAAACTATACAGTCAACCATGTACAAAAGGGTCTACATGTTATTCAAATATAGGACAGAGAAATAACCAAAAATGAAAAGCAGTTCCTGTAATATTTACAAGCTTGTATCAAATATATATACAAAACTTTATAGAGCTGCAGTTCCAAAATGTATTTGCATTTTCAATGTGTCATGTTTACGTAGCAATTTAATATATGATTTGTTAGACAGTGGAACACGATGAGCCAATGCACCACTAAGCAGAGAAGAAATATTTTCAAAGATCAACCAACTCTCGAATCCAAGCCACGAGAAACGGTTCAATTAACCATAACTCCACAAGGCACTTGACAAAGTTCCACACAAAAGGCTTTAAGTTAAATTCTAAGTCGTGGGGATTTAGAGTAACCATGAGAATAGATAAGAAAATGCTAAAATGTCAAAAATGGGTATTTATTAGGAGTTTTGTTGAAGTAGGGAATGAAGTGTTGAGTAGGGTATCTCATGACTCAGTGTTCGGAACACTACTATTCCAATATACTCAAATGATCGGGATTCAGAAACTCAATGTGAAGTATTAAATTCACAAATAGTACCAAATTGAGAGAAGCATTCAAATCAGCTAAAAATATAACAAAATTGGTTGGACAAAAATGCATGAATGGAAAATGAAATTTGGTGCAGACATTTGAAAAGTAATGCAAATAGGAAGAAAAAATAAGCAACATGTGTACTCCTTGAATGGCTTTGAATAAACTATGGATAAACCTGAAAGAGGCTTAGGAGTCTTGGTAGACCTGGAACTAAACATGTCCAACCAATGTAAAGAAGCAATCAACAAAGCCAACTGAATGCTGAATGACAGAGACAAAACAAGCACATAAAATTAAGGTTGCCCATACTGAAATTGTAAAGTAATCCTTTCATTTTGTGATTATCCCGGTTACACCACACAGAACTTACTTCCACAACACTGTCAGAAACATATAATATGAAATGTGTAAATAAGAAGTGTATCAATGTGCCAATATACTGTTTTTAATTCCAAACGAGTAAGTGTAATGCATCAGCCACCTTGTCAAGTATGCACCTGTATTTCTAGACATAAATTGCCCATAATTTGTCAGAGTGCAATGGCACAATCCACACTCTGCTTTCAGTCTCAGAATGCACCTGCATATACAACAATTACTTGTATTTATATAGCATTTTTAACATTATAAAAAGTCCCAAGGCGTTTCACAGGCGCACTATAAAGCTAAATCTGGCTTTGAGCCACATAAGGTGATATTAGGGCAGATGGTCAAAAGCTTGATCAAAGAGGTAGGTTTCAAGGAGCATCTTAAAGGAGGAAAGAGAAGTAGAAATGCAGGACTGAATTTTACCAGCCCCTCGATTGCAAGTGTCGCGGCACGGGAGCAGGTAGAATGCTGCGGGGAGAGGCCTCCCTCGACCCGCAACATCGAGAAGGGCCCGGCGCATATTACCGGCTGTGGCAGGACCTCAGTGTGGTCCCACCACCACCCCCCAAGCGGCGGACCCTTCATCAGCATATGTAAATGAGCATTTAAAATATTTAAATAAACTTACCTGCAGGCGGCGGCCATCCCACTCCGATATTACGGCCGCCGTTCATGCTCCACGCGCCTTCGGAACGCCATACGGAGTTCCAGGCGAGAAGCTGGTGGGGAGGAGGGAGTAATAAAATTTTCAGGGTGGGGGGGGGGGAAGAGGAGCGGAGAAATCAATTTTTATTGGATGTGGGAATGGTGGGAAGGGGCTGAAGGGCAAAACATTGAAGGTTGGGGAGAAAGTTTAGGTATTAGATAAATCAATTGTTGGTCATTTCACTGCCTGAAATGACCACTGGGGGGGGGAGGGGGGGTTGGGGCGTTGGGGAAGGGCCTCCATCATTAATTTGTAAATGTTTTAAAAATCGTTGATATGCAACCTTTAAAAATTATACTTATTTGTTAGAGCTTAAAGCCCTTGAAAAATGGCGCCGGTGCCTGTGCGGTGGTGGCAGACGTCGTTGCCGGGGATTTGGAGGCCGTCCTATCTACTTCACCGGGGTGGCCGCTCTGCCCCCTCTATTTAATTGAGCCCCCGCACGTAATATCACAGGGGCTCAGGGACGGCGCACCTGCACGCCATGCTTAGAGTGCACTGCCGCAAACTGTGGTGCACTCATAAAATTCAGCCTGTAAAGTGGTTTAGGGAGAGAACTACAGAGCTTAAGGCCAAGGCAGCTGTAGGCACGGCCGCCAGTTGTGGAGCAATTAAAATCGGGGATGCTCAAGAAGAATTAGAGGAATGCAGACATCTCAAGAGGCTTGTGGGGCTGGAGGAGATTACAGACATAGGTAAGGGAAAGGCTTTGAAATGATTTGAAAACAAGGATGGGAGTTTTAAAATCAAGGGGTGGCTTAACCGGGAGCCAATGCAAGTCAGCAAGCAAAGGGGTGATGGGTTTAGTGCAAGTCAGGACACCGGCAGCAGAACTTTGGATAACCTCAAGTTTAGGGAGGTAGAATACAAGTAATGCGAATATGTATCAAAAATGTAAAGGGAAAAAGAATGGCTCCCTGCATTCAACCTTCCTCCTACTGGACATATGTACTTTGTAAACGTGTGGAAAATAAATAAACTGGAGATAGTCTCAGCAAAACCAAGGTAGCAGCCTTCCACTGATCCTGATGAATATTTGCTTTAAAAAAAAACACTTGTTGAACTACAGATACTATTCTACGGAGCAGGTAGTTTCCATCTTGTGCACACATCACAGCTACAAAAATTAATTTAAATACTGAAATCCTAAATAGAAATTAGTACATAAATTAGCCCAGTTTTTTTTGGGGGGGGGGGGGGGAAAGAGATCAGAAACAAATCTCAACAACAATTTGCATTTGTATAGTGCCTTTAATGGAATAACATCTCTCAAGGTGCCTCTCTCTTAATATTCCATAAAACATACAGTAGCTTCAACAACAAATGAAAAATGGAAGTACTGAAGTATTCACCTGGAAAGCACTGATCCACAGTTTCTTGAAATAGTTGCTAACACAGCTCAGAGGCGGAACAGTTTTCAATATGTATTTTTTAAATTATGACAGATTATATATTTGAAATCTGCCTACACACTGAGTTTTAAAGCAATTACCGCTACCCAAATCCTTTAAGGTTTTAAAAACAATAATGTCACTTACCAGCACTGAAAGAAGAACAGATCATTTGAACTCCTGGCCTTGGTCGCTCAGTAAATTTAATTGGCCGATGGCTGTAATAAAAACAGAACGTTAAAAAATTATTAGAATTTCTATCGTCTTATCAACTTCCCTTTTTTCTAAAAAAAACTGAAGCAGAGCACATTTCCCATTTAGGTTAGAGAGCATTTTGTGGTTTTTTTTCCCCTCCTGGTGGTTAATATTATTAAAAGTAAAAGTTGGCAATAATTAGTATGGACTGACATGAAGCTTTTCTTATATCAATGTCAAATTTACATAATATTAACAGCACAGGTTACATTAAATAATAATGTAACACTTCGAAACCAAATTCAGAGCAGTCTTCTGGTACAACGTCTGAAAGAAAAAAATAAGCTCAGTAAAGTCTTTTAAAAAAAGATGTATAATAGCTTCATGAATTATAAAAATGAAAGTAAACCCTAGGAAATACAATACAAAAATAAACAGCCACTTCGGAGGCAAGAGAATTGTATATATTTCTAATACAGCAACCGTGGAAGAAGCACAATAGGGTACTCCGATCCATCACACAATCTATAACAATTCTATTGAAGGAGTCTTGGTAGAATTGAAATCCACAAATATTGTTCAATGTTCTCACAAAACAAATATTTCACCTAAATAGATTAATGTGCTGAACATATTTTTAGCATCTTTCAACACAAAGGAATTATAATTAAAATGTTAGATCAATGTTCTAATGTCCATCAATAGGATCACAGTCCCAGCGAAGCCTAGTGCTTGAGGCTTTTTCCAGCTCTGGAGACAACACCACCCCTGTCAATGGCAAGTCATTAATGATGTATATTACCTCATGCATCCTTACACATTTGCAGCAATCCCTGTCAAGTAGGTTATTGTGAAACTACTTCTCTCCATATGACGGCCCTTTTGGTTGTTAACCATGTGATATTGTGACCATCAGACAAGATACTTATTAATAGGTCATTTTAAGTCATAGCACAATAAAAACACACTCCTTTACTGGTGGATAATACTGATTTGTACATAAATAGTTACAAAGAAATTGCAAACATAACTTGAAATGCCAGGGACGACACACACACATGCACACAAACGGTTAAATTTTGTTTTCCCGCTGCCAGGAGTGGCGGTGGGCGTAAAAATGGTGTCTGGCACACACGGGCCACACGCTGTCACAATCTTGAGCCCATCGGCTCATTAAAATCACGTGGTGGGGGCGGCCTCGGCAACGCCATGAATGGCATCAGCTGTCTCTGCACAGGCAATGGCGCCATTTTTAAAGGGCTGCCAGCCCTACTCAGAGAATGCACAGTTGTCCCAACCACCCCCCCGCAATTACACTGAAAAAGGTTTGCCCCGTTTCCCCTTCCACTACATTGAAATTGCAGAGCTGATCCCTTCTCACTCCAACTGCAGAAAGTGCAGAGTTCACCCCTTGCCCCCCACACTAAAAATGCAGAGTTGACCCCATCCCCCCACCACTTTTTTACTACTTTCAATAGCCGAAGTAAAAGTAAAGGTAGGGAATTTAGATTGTAGTAGGTAGTGTATTTGGAGTAGAACAAGGTCCCTATTGTAATTAGCACTCTAAATTAAAGGGAATAACTAAGGAGCTTAATCTAAGGCTAAGTCATGGCAGGAGAGCTCAGACCCGTGGCATGGACCTCCTGTGCTATGTGAGAAATCAGGGATGCTTCCAGTGGCCCTGGCGACCATGTGTGCAGGAAGTGTATCCATCTGCAGCTACTAGCTGACTGCATTGCGCAACTAGAGCTGCGGATGAACTCACTGTGGAGCATCCGCGATGCTGAGGACGTCGTGGATAGCACGTTTAGTGAGGTGGTCACACTGCAGGTAATGGCTGCAGGGGCAGAAAAGGGATAGGTGATCACCTGGAGGAGTAGTAGGCGCAGACAGGTAGTGCAGGGGTCTCCAGTGGCCATCCCTCTCTCAAACAGATATACCGCTTTGGATAGTGTTGGGGGGGATGGTCTCCCAGAGGAAAGCAGCAACAGCCACGTTCGTGGCACCACGGATGGCTCTGCTGCTAAGGAGGGGGTGAAAAAGAGTGGGAGAGCCAGACTGATAGGGGATTCAATCGTAAGGGGAACAGACAGGCATTTCTGGGGCCGCAAACGAGACTCCAGGATGGTACGTTGCCTCCCTGGTGCTCGGGTCAAGGATGTGTCGGAGCAGCTGCAGGACATTCTGAAGGGAGAGGGTGAACAGTCAGAGGTCATTGTACACATTGGTACCAATGACATAGGTAGAAAAAGGGATGAGGTCCTGCAACAAGAATTTAGGGAGCTAGGTAGCAGATTAAAAAGCAGGACCTCAAAGGTTGTAATCTCTGGATTACTCCCCAGTGCCACGTGCTAGTGAGTATAGGAACAGGAGGATAGAGCAGATGAATGCGTGGCTGAGGAGGTGGTGCAGGAGGGAGGGCTTTAGTTTCCTGGATCACTAGGTCTGTTTCTGGCAAAGGTGGGACCTGTACAAGTTGGACGGGTTGCACCTGAACGGGACCAAAATCCTTGCTGGGAGGTTTGCTACTGCTGTTGGGGGGGGTTTAAACTAATTTAGTAGGGGGATGGGATACAGAGTGGAGTTACAGTAGGGGGTGATGCACAGTCAAATACAGAAGAGAAAATGAGTCAGTCTGGAAGGCAGAGCAAAGATAGACCTGTTAAGGCACAAATGAAAAATGCAATGCTGGATTGCATCTATTTTAATGCAAGGAGTCTTACTAGTAAGGCAGATGAATTAAGGGCATTGATTAGCACATGGCATTATGATATTATTGCTATCATAGACATGGTTGAGGGAGGGGGTAAAAGAGGAGGCGGCATTGCAAAGAGTCAATTACTGCAGCAAGAAGGGATGATATCTTAGATGGTTCCTCAAATGAGGTCATATGAGTAGAACTTAAAAACAAAAGGGGCAATCACTTGGCTGGGAGTGTATTAGAGGCACAGTGGCGCAGTGATTAGCACCGCAGCTTCATAGCTCCAGCGACCCGGGTTCAATTATGGGTACTGCCTGTGTGGAGTTTGCAAGTTCTCCCTGTGTCCTCTGGGTGCTCCGGTTTCCTCCCACATGCCAAAGACTTGCAGGTTGATAGGTAAATTGGCCATTATAAATTGCCCCTAGTATAGGTAGGTGGTAGGGAAATATAGGGACAGGTGGGGATGTGGTAGGAATATGGAATTAGTGTGGGACTAGTATAAATGGGTGGTTGATGGTCGGCACAGACTCGGTGGGCCGAAGGGCCTGTTTCAGTGCTGTATCTTTATCTATCTATCAGTCAGGGAGAGATAGAGGAGCAGATATGTAGGCAAATCTCAGAGAGGTGTAAAAATAACAGGGTAGTAATAGTAGGGGATTTCAACTTCCCCAATATCAACTGGGATAGTCTTAGTGCAAAAGGCTTAAAGGGGGCGGAATTCATAAAACGCATATAGGAGAGTTTTTTGAGCCAGTACGTAGAAAGTCCTACAAGAGAAGGGACAGTACCAGACCTAATCCTAGGGAATGAAGCCGGACAAGTGGTAGAAGTGTCAGTGGGGGCACATTTTTGGGGATAGCGACCATAACTCTGTAAGAATTAAGGTAGTTATGGAAAAGGACAAAGATGGACCGAAAATAAAGGTACTGAATTGGGGGAAGGCCGATTTTAAGATTCTAAAACAGGATCTGGCCAAAGTGGACTGGGAGCAGCTACTTGTAGGAAAGTCTACATCAGAACAGTGGGAGTCATTCAAAGAGGAAATGGTGAGAGTTCAGTGCCAACTTGTACCCATTAAGGTGAAGGGTAGGACGAACAACTCCAGGGAACCCTAGCGGTCAAGGGATATAGAGGATTAGATCAGTTAAAAAAAAGGAGGCTTAGTGGCAGGAGGCAGAGGGTGATGGTCAAGGGTTGTTTTTGCGAGTGGAAGCCTGTGACCAGTGGTGTACTGCAGGGATCTGTGCTAGGACCCTTGCTGTTTGTCGTGTACATTAATAATTTAGATGTGAATATAGGAGATATGATCAGTAAGTTCGCAGATGACATCAAAATTGGTGGTGTCGTAAATAGTGAGGAGGAAAGCCTTAGATTACAGGACAATATAGATGGGCTGGAAAGATGGGCAGAGCTGTGGCAAATGGAATTTAATCCTGAGAAATGTGAGGTGATGCATTTTGGGAGGACTAACAAGGCAAGGAAAAATACAATGGATGGTAGGACCTTAGGAAGTACAGAGCGTCAGAGGGACCTTGGTGTACTTGTCCATAGATCACTGAAGGCAGCAGCACAGGTAGATAAGGTGGTTAGGAAAGCATATGGGATACTTGCCGTTATTAACCGAGGCATAGAATATAAAAGCAGGGAGATTATGATGGAGCTGTATAAAACGCTAGTTAGGCCACAGCTAGAGTACTGTGTACAGTTCTGGTCACCACACTATAGGAAGGATGTGATTGCACTGGAGAGGGTGCAGAAGAGATTTGCCAAGATGTTGCCTGGGCTGCAGCATTTCAGCTATGAAGAGAGACTGAAAAGGCTGGGGTTGTTTTCCTTTCAGCAGAGAAGACTGAGGGGAGATATGATTGAGGTATACAAAATTATGAGGGGCATTGATAGGTTAGATGGGAAGAACCTTTTTCCCTTAGCGGAGGGGTCAATAACCAGGGGGCATAGATTTAAGGTAAGGTGCAGGAGGTTTAGAGGGGATTTGAGGAAAAACGTTTTCACCCAGAAGGTGGTTGGAATCTGGAACGCACTGCCTGAAGAGATGGTAGAGACAGGAACCCTTACAACATTTAAGAAGTATCTAGATGAGCACTTGAAACGCCATAGCATACAAGGCTACAGGCCAAGTGCTGGAAAATGGGATTAGAATAGTTAGGTGCTTGATGGCCGGCACAGACACGATGGGCCGAAGGGCCTGTTTCTGTGCTGTATAACTCTATGATTCTATGACACTACACTACAAATCCTGACTTCCCCCCCCTTCCCCACCTAGGTGGCGTCAGCTTTCCCTGGGCGGGAAAGTGAAGGCCCGTGTGTACCGCCCATTGCACTGAAGAACCGGAACCGAAAGTAAGATCACTGCAGGTTAGGTTTTGATGCATGCAAACGCCTCGTTTAAATATTTAAAGTCAGGTCCCATTGCCAAGTGGCAGAGGGGCCGCTATGGAGCCTCGCCGCCACCAGGAAAGACAGGCCCGGCAATCCCAGTATCGGGCTCTGTTGTGGGCCGCTGCCGCTCCGATCTTCCAGCACCTCCGCCACGGGGAGCAGAACAGAATTCAGCCCAAAGTCTCTATTTGCAAATCAGGCTTCAAACTGTTTTACAGAAGAGGTAAAGGAAAATGACAGTACAGACAATATGTTATATGATTCCTGTTCTTTTAATTGCCCTTGTAACAGGTTCAACAGCCATCAGAAAGCTCAATAATTGATAATGGACTGCTTCCATGCATCACTCACTCTACATCGTTATCTTGCTTCACATCAGAGCAATGACGCACTGAGCTGACTCAGCTCATTTAATGAGTCAGAAGAAGAGGCAGTTCATTCAAAACCACTTTGAATGACTCAAGGAAAAGTAGTGGATATTTAGAGCTACAGGAGTTATTCAAGTTCATGCAAACTGGATTTTGTCATGCCCAAACCATATTCCAGATCCCTGAGAAACTCAGACTCTATGGAATTCTAGAAAACCCTGAAGCATTAACACTGGAATCTGGTTAGTCAGCTCAATGATCAAGCAAAGATTCAGAAGCATTCACACTCAGATCAACAAATGAATGGAGTGCACTATTCTCACAGCTAAGATTATCAACATATCCAACAGCCTGAACAGGTAATTAAAAACAGGATCAATTTATCTGGGAATCTAGTCAAGTGATCATCAGTTTTAGCTTTTAAGATGATGTTGAAGTCCGGATTTATTGCCCTGCCTATGGCTAAAATGCTATGGTCAAAGATAAATTTTAAAAAATTACCAGATGATCTGAACATGTGAAAACTGACCATCCAAAATTCCCAACATACATGCCTATCAAAACTGACTGTCACATTGGATGGGACACATACAACCAATCTAGACTTTCTTAATTGAATGCTGAAGCTTAAACACAAAAAGGGTATTTTTCAATGATAGTTAAGATACTGAAGGTCGTTCATTGACTTCCTCTCAGTTCACACATTTGCAAAGTTAGACAAAGGCATGTCAGGCACCAAACAGCCAATCAGGCCAAAGCAATCAAACAGCCAAGTCAAGAGTCAATATGGTTGCAGACAATAACAGTCAGAGAAGCTGCAGAATGGTTGGGTAGAATCAATTCAGGCCAGAAAGTTAAGCATAAAGATTTTACGAGTTGAATTGTACGTTATTAGAGTTTCAGTATTCAATCTAGCAATTTGTGTTTGCTGGTTAGCTGAACCAGAATCAAAACATAGCAAATAGGAGCAGGAGTAGGCCATTCGGCCCTTCGAGCCTGCTCCGCCATTCACTACGATCATGGCTGATCCTCCAACTCAGTAACCTGTTCCCGCTTTCCCCCCATATCCTTTGATACCTTTCGCCTTAAGAGCTATATCTAACTCCTTCCTGAAAACATACAATGTTTTGGCCTCAACTACTTTCTGTGGTAGCGAATTCCACAGGCTCACCACTCTCTGGGTGAAGAAATTTCTCCTCATCTCAGTCCTGAAAGGTTTACCCCGTATCCTTAGACTATGACACCTGGTTCTGGACTCCCCTACTATTGGGAACATCCTTTCTGCATCTACCCTGTCAAGTCCTCTCAGAATTTTATAGGCTTTTAGTGAGATCCCCCCTCACACTCTGAACTCTAGCAAATATAATCCTAACCGACTCAATTTCTCTTCAAATGTCAGTCCCACCATCCCAGGAATCAGTCTGGTAAACCTTTGCTGCACTCCCTCTATAGCAAGAACATCCTTTCTCAGATAAGGAGACCAAAACTGCACACAATATTCCAGGTGTGGCCTCACCAAGGCCATGTATAATTGCAGTAAGACATTCCTGCTCCTGTACTCGAATCCTCTCGCTATGAAGGCCAGCATACCATTTGCCTTTTTTACCGCCTATTGGACCTGCATGCTTACCTTCAGCGACTGGTATACAAAAACACCCAGGTCTCGTTGCATATTCCCCTCTCTCTGTTTATAGCCGTTCAGGTAATAATCTGCCTTTCTGTTTTTGCTACCAAAGTGGATAACCTCACATTTATCCACATTATACTGCATCTGCCATGCGTTAGCCCACTCACTCAACTTGTCCAAATCACCCTGAAGCCTCTCTGCGTCCTCCTCACAACTCACCCTCCCACCCAGTTTTGGGTCATCTGCAAATCTGAAGATATTGCATTTAGTTCCCTCATCTAAATCATTAATATATATTGTGAGTAGCTGGGATCCTAGCACCAATCCCTGCGGTATCCCACTAGTCACTGCCTGCCATTCGGAAAAAGACCCATTTATCCCTACTCTTTGTTTCCTGTCTGCCAACCAATTTTCTATCCATCACAATACACAACCCCCAATCCCATGCACTTTAATTTTACATGCTAACCTCTTATGTGGGACTTTGTCCAAAGCCTTCTGAAAGTCCAAATAAACCACACCCACTGGCTCCCCCTCATCAACTACTAGTTACATCCTCAAAGAAATCTAGTAGATTTGTCAAGCATGATTTCCCTTTCGTAAATCCATACTGACTTTGTCCGATTCTACCACTGTTCTCCAAGTGTTCTGCTATAAAATCTTTGATAATGGACTCTAGAATTTTCTCCACTACCGACGCCAGGCCGACTGGTCTACAATTCCCTGTTTTCTCTCTACCTCCCTTTTTAAATAGTGGAGTGACATTACCTACCCTCCAATTTGTAGGAATTGTTCAAAAGTCTAGAATCTTGAAAGATGACCACCAATGCATCCACTATTTCTAGGGCCACTTCCTTAAGTTATCTGGGATGTAGATTACCAGGCCCTGGGGATTTATTGGCCTTCAATCCCATCAATTTCCCCAACACCATTTCTCTACTAATACTGATTTATTTCAGTTCCTCCTTCTCACTAAACTCTGTGTTCCCCAACATTTCCAATATGTTATTTGTGTCCTCCTTTGTGAAGACAGAACCAAAGTATGCATTTAGTTGGTCAGCCATTTTTTTGTTCCCCATAATAAATTCCCCTGTTTCTGATGAAAAGATGAAGAATGAACCACACAAGGAAGACTGTTAGGGATAATGAAACATTGTTAAGGTTTGAGAAAGTAAACTGAAGTTTTCTGAATAAGTGATCAATTGCACAGACAGAAGGAGTGCTGCAGCTGATACACTTACACTGAAATTGTTAAGCCAAACAGCAACATTGGGCTTTAAACTAGTTAAAACTTATAGTAACTCAATTATAGAGGAGATAAGGCAACACATTTAAATTACACCTGTGGCTGTAATATTTAAACTCTATTAATAATGTTAGTGTTGACTATAAATGGATTCTGCTGCAAAAATTCATGTTGAACTCAGTGCCTGCTGTAATATCAATATCTTATAAAAATGCCGGTTGTACAGACTTGGATGTTGATTAGTTAAGTAATAGTGACTTCTCTGTCCAGCAAGGGTGAGTTGGTTCTCTTCACACAGGTTATACAATTATTTTATAAATCTTATATGTACCTGGTAAATTTGCAATTTAGTCTGTATCCACAAGGGAGGAGAAAGGACAAAGGTTGGTCTGATACCTCTTAACATATTTAAACTAAATATCAGAAGGTCTGAAAGTATATTCCAGAAGCATGGGATGTATTCTATCATATGTACTAATTACCTTGCACTTTGTTAAAGATAAGTCACATATGAAAACTTAAGAGTTTGTTGAAGTAACTTATTGCATAGAAAAAGGGAATATATCTATATGGATTTTCAGAAGGTGTCTTGCAAGAGACTTATTAGAAAAACTCAGGCATATGGCTGCAGAGGAAATGAAGCAGCACTGATAGAAAGTTAGCTGATAACCCTAACCTTTTGTTTCTTGTCTATCAGTGCTGCTCAAATTCAAGAAAGGTTGGAAGTGGTATACCCCAGGGGTCAGCGCTGGGTTCACATTTATTCCGGATGATTATCTTGATGATTTAGATTTGAGCATAGAGAGCACAATATCAAAATTTGCTAATTACATAAAAGTAAGGCTATCAGCAAGGTGGACTGAATGTCTTCATGAGAAGATGGACAGGTTACTAGAATGGTAATGGATGCAATTTAATGCAGAGGACTGTGAAATGATGCATGTTGAATGAAAAACCAATACACATGACGAAAAGACACTGGAGGTGCAGAGACCTGGAAGTGCAAGTACATAATACCCTGTAAGTAAAAGTGCAGGAAGATAAAACCATAAAAAAGGCTAATACCATTTTGGGTTTTATCAACAGAGGCAGAGAGTAGAAAAGCAAAGCGATTATAATGTTTTTTTTTTACAAGCCTTGTGTTTTGACCACCACATTGCAGAAAGGACATTAAAGCCACAAAAACAGACAGCATGAATTCATCGGGGATGAGAAACTATGAAAAACATGAGAAAATAGATGATTTCCATTCGTGCACAGAAGGCCAAGCCAAGATTTAATGAAGGTTTTGAAAATTATTTAGAATGAAAAGGAAAGACTGTTTGCTCTAGTTGGAAATCAGTAGTGGGGACAGGGGGTTAATCAATTTAAAATGGTCACGAAGAGATTCAGAGAAATTAATAGAAATGTATTTACACATTGAGTTGTTAAAGAACGGAAGGCTTTCCCACAGTTGAAGCAGAGATCACTACATCTTTGAGGGAACATTGGATAAATAATTGTAGCAGAAGAAGATACAAGGCTATATCGGAAAAGAGCAGAGAGGTTGGATTTGTTTTAGATTGCTGCCGTAAAGAGCCAGCACAGGCACAA
Organism: Heterodontus francisci; assembly: GCF_036365525.1. Lineage (NCBI taxonomy): Eukaryota > Metazoa > Chordata > Chondrichthyes > Heterodontiformes > Heterodontidae > Heterodontus > Heterodontus francisci. The sequence goes on along the minus strand of NC_090373.1, from coordinate 147,386,451 downwards.
TGGGCTGAATTGCATCCTTCTGAGGTGTAAACCATTCTGAAATTACTCAAGGAGACTTTCCTTCAAATAAAGAAACCTTACACACTTGCAAACTGATTCAGCTGAGAACGGGGGGGGGGGGGGGGATGTGAAGAGCAGACGATCATAGTAAAAAATATGCAGTCCTGAGTTAGCTTTGTGACTGATTTGCAAACCTGTTAACCCAATCAGAAATCCCATGCATTTGTGAAATTTATCCCCAAACCACCCACCATTTTAATATGTACATGCTACTTTACCCTTACCCTTCATTTCCATCTGTGAAGTATTAGCTGGGTCACTGTGAGAGAATTATGAGATGAGGGTATCATAAAAAAAAACAATAGTAGTGAGGACATGCCATTCATGAGAACAAAAGCTATGTGAAAAATGATCTTCGTGTTGTGACATAACAGCAGGCAGTTTCTAAGGACGGGATATGAAATACCTTCAAGTTATAGATTGTTCAATGGAAAAGGACGTTTGGCTTAGAATAATCATAAACCTCAAATTATGCCACCAATGGTGTGCTATGTCAATGTCAGAGTTGGAACCTCAGTCAAATCACACTCAGCTGCCCTTGAATTTGGCCTATGGAATGCCCTAGTTTAAGAGGTAGCCATTTCTCATTCAGTTTCATTCTGAAGAATCACTCTAGGACTGAATACATTTACTATTTATGTTCAAATGATTTAAATGTACATACAGCTTCCACACAGCCTGAACAAATTTACAAGAACATGTAGAGGAACTGCTAAGTTGTATACCCATATGAACGAATAGTTCTTTATAAAAACAAACATTTGCATAATTATCGCCCTTCGAGTGGAAATCAAATTGTTTTTCATTCTTCAGGGGATAAGGGTAGGATGCACTATTTGTTCAAAATACTCCCCCTTTAACAGAACAAAATAATGCACTTAACATTCCTTTGAGTTTATTTTGAAAACATCCAATTTTGCTGCGCATTTCCCAGCATGTGTGGCTTCCTGGGGCCAACTGACTCCAAAACAGTCCTCAGGTCCATCTGAAGTTGCATAAACACCCTTCCCCATTGTTTCTAATGGGGCGCACACAGACGCTGCTCAAAAACTACATCACAGAAACTGCCTGGCAGAGAAGGAAACCAAACTCAAACCACTCCTTGTCTTTTATATATTGCTATACATATATAATATATATTTATATATATATGCATATAAAAATATATGGAATATATATATATAAATATAATTTATTTATTTAAATAGTCATTTGGTAGAACAGAACTTGAGCGTTGCTGAAAACAGAAACATTTTGCGAAGCTTTTTGTCTTGCACTCATCAGGACAAATTGGAAGAATACCAATGTAAGGGAAAGCAACAAATTTATACTGTATAAGAGAGTGCTGATTGGTGGGCAAATGGGCTCCAATTGGTAGAGGTATTGCCATGGAGAATGCACCAGTTTATTTATTTATATATTTATTTATTACTGTTTAAATTCAATAAATCTCAGGTAATAGTACAGTATACCTTAAATTATTTAATTATCTATTTGGTAGGGTACAGGAGCATTGTAGCTACATTAGTGGACAGGTAATCCAGAAGCCTGGCCTAATCATCTGAAGACATGTGTTCAAATCCCACCAAGGCAGCTGAGGAATTTAAATTCAACTAATTAAATAAAATCTGAAATAAAAAGCTAGCATCTGTAATGGTGGCCACGAAACGACCGGATTGTGGTAAAAACCCATCTGGTCGTCCTTACCCAATTTGGCCTATATGTGACTCCAGCCACGTGCTTGACTCTTAAACTGCCCTCCGAGATGTCCTAGCAAGCCACTCAGTTATATTCAAGAAGACAGCTCATCGGTACCTTCTCATTGCCAATTAGGGATGGGCAATAAATGCTGGCCTTATTAAAGACACCCACATCCCGTGAACGAATGAAAAGAAAATCAAATTGAGATTTTTCAAATAAAAAGGCCTCCTTGCACTGTTTTATTAAAATTGCTCAATTCATACTATTGGGATAGTTGAATTTTTTTCAGCAATGATGACTTGACTGAACAGAATACAAATTATTCTGTTCTGTTGAACTCAATGACTTTTAACAAATTAAATACCAAAATATTTATCAGCAATTAAGTACAGAATGTCATTTGCTTTAAGAAGCTCAGTTAACATTTTCTTAAAAAGAAAGCAGTTACTGACCTAAATTTGTACATGCCAGCATCCCACTGCCAGAAACAAATTGTGCCATCTGCCCCCGTGGAAGACAGGAACCTCATGGAGCCAGTGCACATTGGTGAAAACTGAAAAACAGCAACATTAAAAAGGTTAGCATTGAGCAACATACAAAAAGCATATTTCACTGTCAAAATGTGCAATATGCTTCAACAGAAAATGTTTGTTAGCTGCTGTTGACTAGCTATAAAGACAACCAGCTTTCTCACAAACTACCCCACCAATGATCCAGATGCAGTCATTTTCAGGCACTTGCAGCTTACAATATTCTGACTAGTAAGGAAACCAGGGATTTAAAAATGTAGGAGACAGGAAGAATTTTTCCCAGTGACTGTGTGAATAGATAAAAGCATGTGGCACCATACTGAGTTCAGAGATGAGAAATGTCCCAGGTTCTCATCAGGCCGAGTGCCTTGAGATGGGGTTACAATGGGACACCAATATTGGCCTCAGTATCCTCAAGCTAAGAAGCGTTTTTTAAAAAACCTCAGCCAGATGCCCATGACCACTACTGAAGACATAGCCACCAGTCAGCTTGTGAAGGAAGGATGCCCAAGAGGCCAGAATCTGAGAAATAAAGAATAGCACCAGAAAAGGTTGCACAGTTAAGGAGGAGTGATGCTATTTAAACACAAGAATGAGAATTTTAAATTTGACATGTTGGAGAACCAGGAATCAATGTCAATCAGCAAGGACAGGATTAATGGACTAAAAGTACTTGGTGCAGGATAGTTTTAGTTGAGCTGAAGCTTACGGAAGGTAGTGGTTGGAAGGCCAGTCAGGAAAACACTGGACTAATAAGAGTCTGCAGATGACAAATGAATGGATGAAGATTTAAGAAGCAAGTGGAGAACTCCCAATATTATGGTGTGGCGGTGGGAAGAGAAGTCATTGCTGTGATCAAATAGGGAAGTAAGAGTGGAACCAGCATGGCAATCACACCAAGCTGAACAATGGAACATAAGCATTGGAGGAAGGTGATGTGACCAACTGTGTCAATGGCTGCAGAGAGGTCGTGGAGGGGTAGTACACCATGGTATTACGTAGTACTTACAGATGAGAAACGAACCATTCAGGCCAACAGATCCATGTCAGTGTTTTTGTTCCCTACGAGCGCCATCCCCCCTTATTCATCTAACCTCATCAACACTACCTTCTACTCCTTTCTCCATCATGTGTTTATCTAGCGTCTCCTGAAATGTATCTATGCTAGTTATTCCACCCAGTCCTTGGGCTGGATTTTGTTGAGCTCCTGACATCGGGCTCCATGGCTGCAGGGGGGGGGGGGGCGGGCAGAGGGCAAGTTTGCACCTGCACCGACCCGCCATGAAGCCTGATGCCAGGACTGCCGGGCCCAATCTACCGGCGGCGGCGAGGCTCCGTGGCAGCCCCCCCACACCCTCGGCAGCGGGACCCAACTTAAAATATTTAAATGAAGGATAGGCATACATTTACATACCTTTCACAGCGATCTTGCCGGCTGTTCGCGATCTTCCGTGCGATGGCAGGCACTCATGCGCCTTCACTTTCCTATCCAGGGAAAGCTGTTGCCACCGAGGTGGGGAAGGGGGGAAACTTAGGATTTTTAGTGAAGTTGGGGACGGGGTGGGAAATGGGGTCAACTCTGCATTTCTAGTGTTGGGGGGGAAAGGAGTGACCTTGTGCAGTTGCGGGGGGGGGGGGGGGGGGGAAAAGAGAGGTCAGACATTGAATGTAAGTGTTTTGGGGGAATGGGGCAGCCATTTATGTTCTTTATATTGGGGGACAGGGGGTGGGGGAAGACTGCAACTGTTCAGGTCTGGCAGCCCTTTAAAAATGGTGCCGGCACCTGCAAAGAGGAGCCAGAGCCTGCCCTGCATATGTAAATGAGCCGCCGCAATAGGCGGCATGCCATTTTTTTCGCCTGCTGTCACTCCTGGCGGCAAGAGAATAAAATTCAGCCCCTTTTGTTAGCAAGTTCTACATTCTAACCACTTACTGGGGAAAAGAAATTACTCCTAAATTCTTTATTGTATTTATTTGTGACTATCTAGTATTTATGACCATAGCTCTGATCTCCATAACGGAGCATCATTCATATCTTTGGTTAGAACCATTTTGGTCTGTAGGAGTGACGGAAACGTAGGAGAGATTCATACAGGTAATTAAGAAAGATGGGGCACGCAATTAAGGCAACATGATGATCATGAGAGAAAAGGGAGGTTTAAGGTGGGAGTGATCATTTGCAAGGGAAAAGGGATCAAGGGTAGCAGCTTCGAAAGGGAGGAGGACAGTGCCCAAGGAGGCTGAACCACTTACAATCTTACTGCTCATATGGAGTTATCATTTGCATTTATTTCAGATGGTGATATATGCAAACTCCTGTTGAAGGTGAGTTTTATTGAACAAAACTATTGGTTTCTCTAGGATCATGCTGTGTTAGCATAAATACAAAAACCAATAGATCCAATCCCTTTACCCACTTGCTCCAAGATCTTGCAAATCTGCTCTTTCAGTACCTATAACAAGCTTTTTACAATTTGCTTGTGCTGTTTTAACTGCTGCAGCCCATGCCTCATGCAGCCAGTGGAGGATGTAGCGAGAAGCGTCACTGCTTTCTGGACCTTACACCAGTTTCCACTCTAATTGTAGCCGATAAAAGCACTGCACCTTTGGCAATACAATAGAGGCACAGTCCTCCCATAACATCATCGCGTACATAGCCCCCATCCCATATTTGGTCTGTCAATATGTCACTAGATGCAATAACACTGCATATATAATGGTCAATTTGTCATGACCGCTCTACCTATGTTAAGAACATCAATCTTGCTGCAAATTTCTCAGCAAGTATGAAATCAACTGACTTCAAAGCATGAAATGAGTGGCATGATTTTAAAGTTAATCTCTGAGATCAGTGTTATTTGGCTGTTCTTTCAAGAATTGGCCTATATTAAAAAAAGGCCTTTTGCTTAACAATCTGTCCTCTTCATTCAGATTTGAATGGTAGAGCTTGGTCAGCTCCTTTTCCAGTGTGGACAGTGTTACAAATGCAGGCTGGTTACTGATGTATTGGAGGGACAGATCTTCAATATTATCAGTCAACCATTCAGGCATCCCCTGTAATTATTATCTTTGTCCCTACTCCAAAGGGAAAAAACACTCCTGCTCAGCCTATGGAGCCTGAGAATTATATTTCTGTAATGAGGGGACAAATGCGTCTTGCCCAAGTGGTCTTTCTTCATTTGTGAGCCTTGGTATTTACAGAAGGCTCTCTGATTGGGAAGAACAGTGACAGCTAAATGCAATCCTATCCTTCTCCAACATTGATACTTCCATGCTTCCAGCAGGATTGACAGCAGAAGCTCAATTATTCCTTCCCTAATCCAGAAATGTTAATGCAAAAGCAAAATACTGCAGTGTGAACAGATAAAAAAATGCTGGCAATCTGAACTAAAAACAGAAAATGCTGGAAATAGTCAGCAGGTCAAGTAGCATCTGATGCAAGGTCATCGGCCTGAAACATTAATTCTGTTTCTCTCTCTCTACAGATGCTGCCCAACTTGCTGAGCATTTCCAGCATTTTCAGTTTTTATTGCAGAAATACTAATCTGGATTTTAAATTGAATTCTATTTTGTTCTTCCCAGCTTGTGTCTTCAGGATATTATCCTGCTTTGAACATTCTATTTTTTCACAAATGGATCATCTGTTAAAAAAACTAGCACCCACGGACAGCCTCGAGTTGAAAGGTCTTTGGGTTTAGTATTGAAAGGACTTTAGCTATAATATTATGAGACAGTGAAGCTACAATTACAGGGTTTTTTTTAGCACTAGACATATTTAAATTGTGCTCATTGTCTTGACTGGTCTTGCAAAAAGCTCCATTGTCATTTGTTGACACTATTTCCCCTGATTTAGCAAGAAATTGGCAAAGGCACTCCATAGCTCAGATCCAGGCTCACTCAGTGGAATAAAAAGAACTCCCTGCCCAGAGTGGCCATGCCAGACGCATGAATTTGATAGATCAAATATCCAGATAAGCAGTCCTTGTCACAAGTCAGTTTTCTCCAGTCAGACAGGTACTGGGTGGGTTTTTTTCTATTTGTAAAGACATTACAAAAGTTATATAAGATCTAATTGACACATTATAGAAAGATGCAAGGACTACACAGTACAAATTAATGGGGACTTCAAATACCCGAATTCATACTTGGATAGCAACAGTGTAAAGGGCAACAAGGGGGAATAGTTCCTGAAATGTGTGCAAAAGAACATTCTTTATCAGCCCATTTCAATCCAATGAGGAAGAAAGCTGTGCTGGATCTAGTTCTGGGGACTGAAGTAGGGGGAAGTGGAGCATGTTTCAGTAAAAGAGCATTTAGGAAACAGTGGTCAGAATCATCAGGTTTTAAATAGCTTTGGGAAAGGACAAGGTATAAATCAAGCATAAGTATATTTAACTGGGAGCGGATTAACTTCAGTGAGTTGAAAGGGGGTCTGGCCCAGGTGGATTCGAATCAAAAACTGGTAGGCAAAACAGCAACAGAACAATGGGAGGCCTTCAAAAAAGTTATGGCATATTCCTATGAGTGGGAAACAAAGGGCATCCAAAGCTAGAACTCCCTAGATGACTAGAAATTTAAATATTATAATGAAACAGAGAAGGGAGGCTTCTGGCAAATGCAAGTTACATAATACTGTAGCGAACTTAGCTGAATGTTGATAGTAAAGAGATCAAAAAAGGAAATAAGAGGGGCCAAGAAAGCGTATGAGAAAACAATTTCTTTTGGGCCTTCTTATCTCGAGAGACAATGGATACGCGCCTGGAGGTGGTCAGTGGTTTGTGAAGCAGCGCCTGGAGTGGCTATAAAGGCCAATTCTGGAGTGACAGGCTCTTCCACAGGTGCTGCAGAGAAATTTGTTTGTTGGGGCTGTTGCACAGTTGGCTCTCCCCTTGCGCCTCTGTCTTTTTTCCTGCCAACTACTAAGTCTCTTCGACTCGCCACAATTTAGCCCTGTCTTTATGGCTGCCCGCCAGCTCTGGCGAATGCTGGCAACTGACTCCCACGACTTGTGATCAATGTCACACGATTTCATGTCGCGTTTGCAGACGTCTTTATAACGGAGACATGGACGGCCGGTGGGTCTGATACCAGTGGCGAGCTCGCTGTACAATAGAAAACAATAGAACCATAGAAAAGACACGGCACAGAAGCAGGCCATTCAGCTCATCGTGTTTACATGGGCTGAATGTCGCAGATGACACGAAAATTGGTGGTGTCGTAAATAGTGAGAAGGAAAGCCTCAGATTACAAGATGATTTAGATGGGCTGGAAAGATGGGCGGAGCTGTGGCAAATGGAATTAAATCCTGAGAAATGTGAGGAGATGCATTTTGGGAGGACTAATAAAGCAAGGGAATATACAATAGATGGTAGGACCCGAGGAAGTACAGAGCGTCAGAAGGACCTTGGTGTACCTGTCCATAGATTACTGAAGGCAGCAGCACAGGTAGATAATGTGGTTAGGAAGGCATATGGGATACTTGCCTTTATTAGCCGAGGCACAGAATATAAAAGCAGGGAGGTTATGATGGAGCTGTATAAAACGCTAGTTAGGCCACAGCTGGAGTGCTGTGTACAGTTCTGGTCACCACACTATAGAAAGGATGTGATTGCACTGGAGAGGATGCAGAGGAGATTCACCAGGGTGTTGCCTGGGTTGGAGCATTTCAGCTATTAAGAGAGACTGAAAAGGCTAGGGTTGTTTTCCGTAGAGCAGAGAAGGCTGAGGGGAGATATGATTGAGGTATACAAAATTATGAGGGGCATTGATAGGTTAGATAGGAAGAAACTTTTTCCCTTAGCGGAGGGGTCAATAACCAGGGGGCATAGATTTAAAGCAAGGGGCAGGAGGTTTAGAGGGGATTTGAGGAGAAAAGTTTTTCACCCAGAGGGTGATTGGAATCTGGAATGCACTGCCTGAAGAGGTGGTGGAGGCAGGAACCATCACAACATTTAAGTAGTATTTAGATGAGCACTTGAAACGCCATAGCATACAAGGCTACGGGCCAAGTGCTGGAAAATGGGATTTAGATTAGTTAGGTGCTTGATGGCTGGCACAGACACGATGGGCCTGTTTTTGTGCTGTATAACTATGAATCTAAAAACATATCCACCCAATCTAATCCCAACTTCCGGCACCTGGTCCATAGCCTTGCAGGTTACAGCACTTCAGGTGCATGTCCTTTTAAAAGAATTGAGGGCTTCTGCCTCCACCACTGTTCCTGGCAGTCATAGAGTCATAGAGAGATACAGCACTGAAACAGGCCCTTCGGCCCACCAAGTCTGTGCCAACCAACAACCACCCATTTATACTAATCCTACATTAATCCCAAATTCCCTACCACATCCCCACCATTCTCCTACCACCTACCTACACTAGGGGCAATTTACAATGGCCAATTTACCTATCAACCTGGCTGTGGGAGGAAACCGGAGCGCCCGGCGGAAACCCACGCGGTCACAGGGAGAACTTGCAAACTCCGCACAGGCAGTACCCAGAACTAAACCCAGGTCGCTGGAGCTGTGAGGCTGCGATACTAACCACTGCACCGCCCGATATTTGAATTCCAGATACCCATCACCCTCTGGGTGAAAAAGCTTTCCTCATGTCCCCTCCAATCCTTCCACCAATCACCTTAAATCTGTGCCCCCTAGTAACTGACCTCTCCGTTAGGGGAAACAGGTCCTTCCTGTCTACTCTATCTAGGCCCCTCATAATTTTGTACACCTCAATTAAGTCACCCCTCAGCCTCCTCTGTTCTAAGGAAAACAACCCTAGCTGATCCAATTGTTCCTCATAGCTGCAACTTTCAAGCCCTGGCAACATTCCTGTAAATCTCCTCTATAGTCTCACCAGAGCAATTAGGTCCTTCCTGTAATGTGGTGACCAGAAGACCAGAACTGTAAGCAATACTCCAGCTGTGACCTAACCAACATCTTATATAGTTCCAGCATTACATCCCTGCTTTTGCATTCTATACCTCAGCCAATAAAGGAAAGCATTCCATTTGTCGTCTTCACCACTTTATCTACCTGTCCTGCCACCTTCAGGGACCTGTAGACATGCACTCCAAGGTCTCTCACTTCTTCTACCCCTCTCAATATCCTCCCGTTTATTGTGTATTCCTTTGCTTTGTTTGCCCTCTCCAATTGCATGACCTCACACTTCTCCGGATTGAATTCTATTTGCCACTTTTCTGCCCACTCAACCAAAGCATAGGTATAATTCTGGGGTCTACAGCTATCCTCTACACTATCAACTACACAGCCAATTTTTGTCTCATCTGCAAATTTCCCAATCATGCCTCCCACATTTCAGTCCAAATCATTAATATATACCACAAACAGCAAGGGACCCAACACTGAGCCCTGTGGAACGCCGCTGGAAACCGCTTTCCATTCGCAAAAACATCCGTCAACCATTACCCTTTGTTTCCTGTCACTGAGCCAATTTTGGATCCAACCTGCCACATTCCCCTGAATCCCGTGGGCTTTTACTTTTCTGACCAGTCTGCCATGTGGGACCTTGTCAAATGCCTTACTAAAGTCCATGTAGACAACATCCACATCAATCCTCCTTGTTACATCCTCAAAAAATTCAATCAAGTTAGTAAGACATGACCTTCCCTTAACAAATTCACGCTTACTATCCTTGATTAATCTTCGCCTTTCTAAATGACAGTTTATTCTATCTCTCAGAATTGATTCTAATAATTTGCCCACCACCGAGGTCAGACTGACTGGCCTATAATTATTTGGTCTATCCCTTGCACCCTTTTTAAGCAATGGTACAACGTTTGCAGCCCTCCAATATTCTGGTACCTCACCTCTATCTAGATATTTATATTTTTTATAATGTTCTAAAGAAGCTGAAATACCAGTACACGGTAGGTGATTATCCATTTGTTCATTTTATTTATAACCATTTTGTGTTTATTTAACTTCTAATTTTCGTGCAGTAAGTAAATAATTCGAGGCATGGCAGGACTGCTCACATCCGTCAAATGCACATCCTGTGCTATGTGGGGACTCCAGGACCCCGCCCATGTCGTGGGCACTACATGTGCAGAAAGTGCCACCAAATGCAAAAACTTAAGCGCCAAATCTCGGAACTCGAGGAGCGGCTGGAGTCACTGAGGTGCATTCGCGAGGATGAGAGCCATGTAGATACCACGTTTCAGGATGTGGTCACCCGCAGCTTAAGAGAGTGCAGGTAGAGAGGGACTGCGTGGCTGTCAGACAGAGGAGGAGGACAAGACAGGCAGTGCAGGAGACCCCAAAGGGCATCCCACTTTCTAAACCTGTATTCAGTTTTGAGTACTGATGGGAGAGAGGGCTCCTCTGGAGAGTGCACTGAGAGTCATGACCACAGCCATGGGTGGCTCAGTTGTGCAGGGAGGGAGGAGAAATGACAGGACAGCAATAATGGATTCTATAGTTAGGGGAACAGACAGGTCGCAGACATGATTCCAGGATGGTATGTTGCCTGCCTGGTGCAAGGGTCATGGATATGCTGAGCGACTACAGAGCATTCAGGAGAGCGAGGGTGCACAGCCAGAGATCATGGTCCACATTGGTTCCAACGATATAGGTAGAAAAAGGGATGGGATTCTACAAGCTGAGTTCCAGGCGTTAGGAAGGAGATTATCAAGCAGGACCTCAAAGGTAGTAATCTCCGGATTACTCTCAAGGCCACATGCGAATGAATATAGAAATTGGAGAATACACCAGATGAATGCATGGCTGGAGAGATGGTGCAGGAGAGAGGGCTTCAGATTTCTGGGGCATTGGGATCGGTTCTGGGAAAGGTGCGACCTGTACAAGCCAGATGGTCTACACCTGAACAGGACCGTGATGAATATCCTTGCAGGAAGGTTTGTCAGTGCTGTTGCGGATGGTTTAAACTAGATTGGCAGGAGGATGGGAACCTGAGGGCAGTTTCAGAAAGGACAAATTCAGGGCAGGGAACGGGAGGCAGAAAATTAGCGAGTGACTCTGAAAGACAGAAGAAGCAAAGGTTAAAAAGTGTGCAGCACAGGAATGTGGCAGTGTTAAAAGATATTTATTCAAATGCAAGGAGTATAGCAAATAAAGCTGATGAGCTGAGGGCACAGATAGACACATGGCAGCATGATATCATTGCTATAATGGAAACTTGGCTTAAAGAGGGGCAAAAATGGTAGCTCAACATCCCTGGATAGAGAGTTTTCAGGCAGGATAGAGAGGGGAATAACAAGGAGGGGGTGTAGCATTTTTGGTTAAAGAATCAATTACAGCTTTGAGCAAGGATGATATGCTAATTGAATAATCAAATGAGGCCATATGGGTTGAGCTCAGAAATAAAAAAAAAGGCAGCCACACTACTAAGAGTGTACAATAGATCCCAAATAGTGATAGGGAGATAGCAGAACAAATATGTAGGCAAATTTCTGAGTGCAAAAACAATAGGGCAATAATTGTTGGGGATTTCAACTACCCTAATATCAACTGGAATACAAACAGTGTGAAGGGCAGAGAGGGCACAAAATTCTTGAACTGCATTCAAGAGAAATATTTTAGCCAGCATGTAACAAGCCCAATGAGAGGGGGTGCAATTCTAGATTTAGCCATAGGAAATGAAGCTGGACAAGTGGATGAAGTGGGTGACCATTTTGGAGATAGTGACCATAATATAGTTAGATTTAGCATTATTATGGAAAAGGACAAAGATAGAACAGGAGTACAAGTTCTAAATTGGGGGAATGGAAATTTTATGAAGCTCAGAGGTGATCTAGCTAAAGAGGACTGGATACAGCTACTTGAAGGAAAATTAATGGCAAACCAGTGGGAGGCATTCAAAAGTGAGATTGTAGGGGCACAGTGTAGACATGTCCCCACAAAAAAACGTGAGATACTGCCAAATCCAGAGCCCCTTGGTTATCTAGAAACATACAGGGTAAGATAAACAAAAAAGGAAAGCTTATGAGAGTCACAAAAACTTAATACTTTGATGGCCAACATGAAAGGGAATCCAGAAGTTGAGTATTGCTGAAAATAGAGACATTTTGTTGACATTTTCAGCAATACTCAAGGTCTGTACTACCAAATGACTATTTGAATCCAAAAGTCTTTGATAAACATATAAATAGTAAAAGGGCTGACAAAGGAAGGGTAAGGTTGATTCTGACCAAAAAGGACATCATCTTGTGGAGGCAAAGGGCATAGTTGAGGTATCAAATGAGCACTTTACATCTGTCTTCACTGGAGAAAAGGATACTGCTCATGCAGTATTAAAGGAGGAGGCAGTAGTGGTATTGGACAGGATAAAAATAAAGAGGTACGGAAACGGTTGGTAGTCCTCAAAAGTAGAAATGTCACCCAGTCTGGATGTGATGCATCCTAGGTTTCAACGGTTAGCCACAATCTTCCAATCTCGTTGAATATGGGAACTGAACAGAGGATTGCAAACGTTACACCCCTGTTTAACAAAGGGGAGCGGGATAAATCCCACAACTACAGGTAAAGTGTGGCTACCCGACCCGAACCCGACTAGGCCCTACAGGTGTCGGGTTCGAGTCGGATCGGGTCTCTCTTCCGAGTCCAGCATTCGGGTTCAGGTCAGGTCGGGCTGGACCTGGACGGTGCTGCCTTGCTCCGGGAAGTAATTTTCAATTGAACATTCAGGTTAAGATGGGAAACGTGCAGTCCAGACTCCGCACTCTGCAGTAAGCGAGTGAACGTCTCTATGACATCATGCTGTAGCTTCCATGCATCCAAGAATGATTCTACACCACAGTGCACTATGGATGCTCGTGTGTGAAACTTGGAGGGCGTGCTGTTGGTTCCTAGTGACGAGATCAAGCTGAGATTCCCAACTCCATCTGCATGACTCTGCAGGAAAAGCCTGCTGCCGCAATGGAAGAACAGGATCACAACATTTGGACAAGTTAGAGCACAATAACCTGTTTGATATCATTAACTTTATTCTGCTAGTCGGGTCGGGTAGGGTGCGGAAAAAAATTAAAGGATTCGGGTCCGGGTTGGATGCGGTCGGGTTGGGCCCGAGTCAGGTTTCAATTTTATACCCGAGCAGGCCTTTAACTACAGGTCAGTCAGCCTAATGTCAGTGCTGCAGAGACTTTGAGAGATAATAACCCAAGTTAAAATTAGCCGGCGTTTCAAAAAGTATGGTCTAATAATCAAAAGTCAGCACGGATTTTTCAAAGGCAAATCGTACTTGACTAATGATCAAGATCATTGATGAAGTAACAGAAAGGGTTGATGAGGATAGTGTGGTTGATATTGAGTGTATGGGCTTTCAAAAGATGTTTGACAAAGTACAATTAAAGCCCATGGGATTAAAGTGACAGCGGCAACATGAATACAAAATTAGCTTAAGAGCTAGAAAGCAGAGTACTGCTGAATGTTTTTTTTTAAGACTATAAGAAGTATACACTGGTGTCCCCCAGGATTCGGTACTAGGACCACTGCTCTTTTTGGTTATACATTTTAATGGCATGAACTTGGATAGATAGGGCACAATTTCAAAGTTTACAGATGATTTGAAACTCAAAGGCAGTAAATGCTTTCAAGAAGGTGCAAAACAGATTTGCGAGAATGTTGTCAGGGATGAAAGACTTCAGTTATGTGGACAGAGTGGACAAGCTGGGTTTTTTTCTCTTTAGACCAGAAATGTTAAGAGGAAATATGTTCAAAATCATAAATGGTTTTGATAGAGTAAATAAGGAGAAACTGTTTCCAATGAGAGAAGTGTCAGTAACCAGGCAACACAGATTTAAGATGATTGGTAAAAGAACCAGAAGCGATACGAGGAAACAGGCACAACGGAACCAAATGGCCTCCTTCTGTTGTGCATCACTGTAGCAGTACTTATTAGTTTAAAATTAACCAGTTATTCAAATACTAATGAGAGCAAGCAAAAGGACCCAATACTGATTTCATGAGGTATTCATAGTTTTACTGCATCAACCACATGCAATTAGACATGCATAAGATTAACCAAATACGCAATGAAGATATTTTTATGGGAATAAAACAATATATTGACAGCCAGACGCCACATGAATATAAAAAATTAGTTCCCTCTGGTTTTAAAATGACTGTGCGAGTGCCTTCTTCCTCAAATCCTTCATGACTCGGAAACAGGCTGTGAACATTCAGTTTTAGGTGCATAACTTCAATGGCAATAAGATAGCTGAATTTTGTTTAAAAATAATATAGCATTTATAGAAGAACACATCTGAACGAAGGTCATGGGCCAGAAAATTTGGGAAGTGTATTAATCTCCCACTGCCCCCAAAATAGGTGGGAGGCAGCCAGATTACAGATTAAAAATTGCGGGAAAAAACCCCAACCCACCACGTATAACGCTTCCAGCGTTCCGGACGACTACATCTGCAGGAAGTGTACCCAGTTGCAGCTCCTCACAGACCGCATGGATCGGTTGGAGCAGCAACTGGATGCACTTAGGAGCATGCAAGTGGCAAAAAGTGTCATAGACAGGAGTTTTAGAGAAGTGGTTACACCCAAGATGCAGGCAGATAGATGGGTGACCACTAGAAGGGGCAGGCAGTCAGTGCATGAATCCCCTGTGGCTATCCCCCTCTCTAACAAGTATACCGTTTTGGATACTGTTGGGAGGGATGGTCTATCAGGGGAAAACAGCAGCAGGCAGAGCAGTGGCACCACAGCTGGCACTGTTGTTCAGCAGGGAGGGACAAAGCGCAGAAGAGGAATAGTTATAGGGGAATCTATAGTCAGGGGCACAGATAGGCGCTTCTGTGGACGTGAACGAAACTCCAGGATGGTATGTTGCCTCTCTGGTGCCAGGGTCAAGGATGTCTCTGAACGGACAGGGGGCATTCTGAAGGGGGAGGGTGAACAGCCAGAGGTTGTGGTACACATCGGTACCAATGACATAGGCAGGAAGAGTGATGAGGTCTTGCAGGGGGAGTTTAGGGAGTTAGGTAGTAAGTTAAAACACAGCACCTCTAAGGTTGTAATTTCAGGATTACTCCCTGTGCCACGTGCCAGTGAGGCTAGAAATAGGAAGATAGTGCAGCTAAACACGTGGCTGGGCAGCTGGTGTAGAAGGGAGGGTTACAGATATCTGGACCATTGGGATCTCTTCAGGGATAGATGGGACCTGTACAAGAAGGACAGGTTGCATCTAAACTGGAGGGGCGGAAATATCCTGGCTGCGAGGTTTGCTAGTGTCACTCGGGAGGGTTTAAACTAGTGTGGCAGGAGGGTGGGAACCAGAGCAGTAGGACAGCAGGTGAAATAAATGAAGGGGAACTAGTAAATAAGGCCAGTAAGACTAAGAGGAAGAGCAGGCAGGGAGATGTTGCGGAGAACAGCGGGACTGGTGGTGTGACGTGCATTTGTTTCAATGCAAGAAGTATAACAGGTAAGGCAGATGAACCCAGAGCTTGGATTAGTACTTGGAACTATGATGTTGTTGCTATTAGAGACTTGGTTGAGGGAAGGACAGGATTGGCAGCTAAATATTCCAGGATTTAGAAACTTCAGGCGGGATAGAAGGGGATGTAAAAGGGGTGGGGGAGTTGCATTACTGGTTAAGGAGAATATCACAGCTGTACTGCGGGAGGACACCTCAGAGGGGTCATGCAGCCAGGCAATATGGGTGGAGCTCAGGAATAGGAAGGGTGCAGTTGCAATGTTGGGGGTTTACTACAGGCCTCCCAACAGCCAGCGGGAGGTAGAGGAGCAGATATGTAGACAGATTTTGGAAAGATGTAAAGGTAACAGGGTTGTTGTGGTGGGTGATTTTAACTTCCCCAATATTGACTGGGACTCACTTAGTGCTAGGGGCTTGGATGGGGCAGAATTTGTGAGGAGCATCCAGGAGGGCTTCTTGAAACAGTATATAGATAGTCCAACTAGGGATGGGGCCATTCTGGACCTGGTATTGGGGAATGAGCCCGGCCAGGTGGTCGAAGTTTCAGTGGGGGAACATTTCGGGAGCAGTGACCATAATTCCATAAGTTTTAAGGTACTTGTGGATAAGGATAAGAGTAGTCCTCGGGCGAAGATGCTAAATTGGGGGAAGGCTAATTATAACAATATTAGGCAGGAACTGAAGAATTTAGATTGGGGGCGGCTGTTTGAGGGTAAATCAACATCTGAAATGTGGGAGTCTTTCAAACGTCAGCTGATTAGAATCCAGGACCAGCATGTTCCTGTGAGAAAGAAAGACAAGTTTGGCAAGTTTCGGGAAGCTTGGATTACACGGGATATTGTGAGCCTAGTCAAAAAGAAAAAAGCATTCGTAAGGGCTGGAAGGCTAGAAACAGATGAAGCACTTGAGGAATATGAAGACAGTAGGAAGGAACTTAAGCAAGGAGTTAGGAAGGCTAAAAGGGGTCATGAAAAGTCATTGGCAAACAGGATTAAGGAAAATCCCAAGGCTTTTTATACATATATAAAGAGCAAGGGGGTAACCAGGGAAAGGGTTGGCCCACTCAAGGAGAGATGGGAATCTATGTGTGGAGCCAGAGGAAATGGGCGAGGTACTAAATGAGTACTTTGCATCGGTATTCACCGAGGAGAAGAACTTGGTGGATGATGAGCCGAGGGAAGGGAGTGTAGATAGTCTCAGTCATCTCATTATCAAAAAGGAGGAGATGTTGGGTGTCTTGCAAAGCATTAAGGTAGATACGTCCCCAGGGCCTGATGGGATCTACCCTAGAATACTGGCAGCACAGTGGCGCAGTGGTTAGCACCGCAGCCTCACAGGTCCAGCGACCCGGGTTCAATTCTGGGTACTGCCTGTGTGGAGTTTGCAAGTTCTCCCTGTGTCTGCATGGGTTTCCTCCGGGTGCTCCGGTTTCCTCCCACAAGCCAAAGACTTGCAGGTTGATAGGTAAATTGGCCATTATAAATTGCCCCTAGTATAGGTAGGTGGTAGGGAAATATAGGGACAGGTGGGGATGTGGTAGGAATATGGGATTACTGTAGGATTAGTATAAATGGGTGGGTGATGGTCGGCACAGACTCCGTGGGCCGAAGGGCCTGTTTCAGTGCTGTATCTCTAAAAACTAAAAAAAAACTGAGGGAGGCAAGGGAAGAAATTGCTGGGCCCTTGACAGAAACCTTTGCATCCTTATTGGCTACAGGTGAGTTCCCAGAGGATTGGAGAATAGCCAATGTTGTTCCTTTGTTTAAGAAGGGTAGCAAGGATAATCCAGGAAATTATAGGCCGGTGAGCCTTACGTCAGTGGTAGGGAAACTATTAGAGAGGATTCTTCGGGACAGGATTTACTCCCATTTGGAAACAAGTGGACTTATTAGCGAGAGGCAGCATGGTTTTGTGAAGGGGGGGGTCGTGTCTCACTAATTTGATTGAGTTATTTGAGGAAGTGGCAAAGATGATTGATGAAGGAAGGGCAGTGGATGTTATCTTCAGTAAAGCCTTTGACAAGGTCCCTCATGGCAAACTGATACAAAAGGTGAAGTCACATGGGATCAGAGGGGAGCTGGCAAGATGGATACATAACTGGCTCGGTCATAGAAGACAGAGGGTAGCAGTGAAAGGGTGCTTTTCAGAATGGAGGGATGTGACTAGTGGTGTTCCGCAGGGATCAGTGCTGGGACCTTTGCTGTTTGTAGCATATATAAATGATTTGGAGGAAAATGTAGCTGGTTTGATTGGTAAGTTTGCGGATGACACAAAGGTTGGTGGAGTTGCGGACAGCGATGAGGATTGTCAGAGGATACAGCAGGATATAGATCAGTTGGAGACTTGGGTGGAGAAATGGCAGATGAAGTTTAATTCGGACAAATGTGTGGTAATGCATTTTGGAAGGTCTAATGCAGGTGGGAAGTATACAGTAAATGGCAGAACCCTTAGGAGTATTGACAGGCAGAGAGATCTGGGCGTACATGTCCACAGGTCACTGAAAGTGGCAACGCAGGTGGATAAGGTAGTCAAGAAGGCATACGGCATGCTTGCCTTCATCGGTCGGGGCATAGAGTATAAAAATAGGCAAGTCATGCTGCAGCTGTCCAGAACTGTAGTTAGGCCACACTTAGAATATTGCGTGCAATTCTGGTCGCCACACTACCAGAAGGACGTGGAGGCTTTGGAGAGGGTACAGAAGAGGTTTACCAGGATGTTGCCTGGTCTGGAGAGCATTAGCTATGAGGAGAGGTTGGATAAACTCGGATTGTTTTCACTGGAACGACGGAGGTGGAGGGGCGACATGATAGAGGTTTACAAAGTTATAAGCGGCATGGACAGAGTGGATAGTCAGAAGCTTTTTCCCAGGGTGGAAGAGTCAGTTACTAGGGGACATAGGTTTAAGGTGCGAGGGGCAAAGTTTAGAGGGGATGTGCGAGGCAAGTTCTTTCCACAGAGGGTGGTGAGTGCCTGGAACTTGTTGCCGGGGGAGGTGGTGGAAGCAGGTACCAAAGAGACGTTTAAGAGGCATCTTGGCAAATACATGAATAGGAAGGGAATAGAGGGATATGGGCCCCGGAATGCAAAAGGTTTTAGTTTAGGCAGGCATCAAGATCGGCGCAGGCTTGGAGGGCCGAATGGCCTGTTCCTGTGCTGTACTGTTCTTTGTTCACATTTAGCAGCATTTTTTATGGCAGTTGCTTGCTTGGCATGCATGTGTCCCATCTAGGAGAGACAAGACATCTCACTATAATATTTAAATCAGGCTCCTCGTTGGGAGCAGGATTTAATCTCAATGGTTGCCAGCTGGGTTTCCCAAAGCTCAGAAAACCTGGCAGCTAAATGGAAATGGGTGCTGCTGGCTGCAGAAGTTACGTGCTTTTTGCAGCACTCCTGTGAACCTGGAGGAGCAGGAGTGCTCCCCCGAGCCCCTCAAGCAAACCTCTCCTTGCTGCTGCAATCGGCTGACTGCCCCAGAACCCACAGCCTCAAGCCTCCAAGCCTCACGAACTGCCAATCCGCCACAGCCCCCATCTCATTATTTCCCTCCCTCCCTCCCTCCCAATTGCTGGTCCAATTACCACCCTCCTTAACCAGGGAGCTTTCCTTCCCTCCGAATTGCTCGTGCAACCATCTCCAATAGGCCCCAGCTGTGGATTTCTCGTGCTGGTTTTCTCGCCTGCCAGCTCGGCAGCCTTTCAAACTACCTGGCTCTGCCGGAAAGGTAATAAAACAGAGAAATGATAATGAGATCCTGCTGTTAAATTTGGCAGGTCCTCGCATCCTTGCAATTTCCAGGTTTTGATGCCACCCCCGAAAACACTGGACTCAATAACTCTGTCTATCTCTCTCCACAGATGCTGCCAGACCTGCTGAGTGTCTTCAGCATCTCCCATTTTTATTTCAGAATTCCAGCATTTGCTATATTTTGCATTTGTTTTATTTAAAATTTCAGCTAGGACTAGATTTCTTTTTAAATGTTTATAGCTTGTCAACCTAATGTTCTGGAAGCGAGTTTTAGATGGCAGGACCACTAACGGTTGAAACAAATCAATCAGAAAGCAACTACAATTGTTCAGATCATACAATTGCACATTCATAGAATAACAAACTTATCTATTATGTAGGGAGATAAATTTTTGTCTCAACAATTCCACAATGAAATGCATCAACATAACACGGAGCAAACAGCTATTAACTCTGAAAATATATTCCTTTTCTGCAAACACCAAACATTGAATAAGTAGGAGACTGCTTGTTACTGGTTCGAATACATGGAAATCTAGGAATTCTATGAGCTTTATATTAATGTTCTTTTCTATCAGTAGGAACACAGGATGCACATTAACATTTTTACTAAATCTGCTAAAAAAAATGCATCCTGCGTAAACATTTGCAGTTTTCCATTAATTTTAAGCAGCTCTCGCAAAATTTGGTACCATCAGTGAAAAATACTGCTTAACAATCACTCCAAAGCAGTTAGCAGCTTCTACCAGGCAAGCAAAGGTATCTAATAATTCTTATTATGTAAAGATAAATTCACTGAAAGTGTTGTTAGAAACAATGTATTTAAGGAATTTCAGTCTTTTAGAAGTATTCATAATTAAAATTTGCTTTTAAAAGTGTTACTTAATGCCGAAAACGTCTCTGAGCAAATTAAAAGTACATTTTGCTTAATATTGCCAAAACTCTAACTTTAGGTCCAGATTCCATTGAGCTAAATATATCAGTCTGCATTTGATACACTATAAAGTTATTTTTATGGCAAAGTTTTAAAAGCCATTATTTGGGATGTTGGTTTAACATGAATCTGGTAACTATTATGTTTAGATATTTTAAGAATTACACCAGTAAGAGACATAGGCCCAAATCTCATGTCTACGAGATTCCATAAACTGGCAAACACAATTCATAATGGACTGCAAAAAATGCGGAAGACAGTAATGCTGGGTCTCTGCCCCTTTGCATCTTGCGCACTTTCCAGTGGCATTTAGAAATGGCCAGAAAATCCTGGAACTCCCTCCCTAAAAGCATTTTGGGCGTACCCGCACCAAATGGACTGCAGCGGTTCAAGAAGGCGGCTCACCACCACCTTCGCAAGGGCAATTAGGGATGGGTAACAAATGCTGGCGCTGCCAGCGACACCCACATCCCACGAAATGAATAAAGAAAAAAGAAAACTCTCACTTGTTTCAGATGGGACCATCACTAAAATATTAAAATAAGGATGGGATGATATTATTTCATTCTGTACATTTTCCACTATTTTAAAGTGCAGGATACCAGGTATATATAATAGCCAAAAACAACCTGCATGCTGGGGATTTTTTTGTTCATTCCTGGGATGTGGGTGACACTGGTTAGGCCAGCATTTATTGCCCATCCCTAATTGCCCTTGAGAAGGTGGTGGTGAGCTGCCTTCATGAACCGCGACAATCCATGTGGGGTAGGTATACCCACAGTGCTGTTAGGAAGGGAGTTCCAGGATTTGACCAGCAACAGTGAAGAAATGGTAATATAGTTCCAAGTCAGGATGGTGTGTGACTTGGAGGGGAACTTGCAGGTGGTGGTGTTCCCATGCATCTGCTGCCCTGGTCCTTCTAGTTGGTAGAGGTCGTGGGTTTGGAAGGTGCTGTCTAAGGAGCCTTGGTGCATTGCTGCAGTGCATTTTGTAGATGGTACACACTGATGCCACTGTGCGTCGGTGGTGGAGGGAGTAAATGTTTGTAGATGGGGTGCCAATCAAGCGGGCTACTTTGTCCTGGATGGTGTCGAGCTTCTTGAATGTTGTTGGACCTGCACCCATCCAGGCAAGTGGAGAGTATTCCATCACACTCCTGAATTGTGCCTTGTAGATGGTGCACAGACTTTGGGGAGTCAGGAGGTGAATTACTCGCCACAGGATTCCTAGCCTCTGACCTGCTCTTGTAGCCACGGTATTTAAATGGCTACTCCAGTTCAGTTTCTGGTCAATGGTAGCCCCTAGGATGTTGATAGTGGGGGATTCAGCGATGGTAATGCAATTGAATGTCATGGGGAGATGGTTAGATTCTCTATTGTTGGAGGTAGTCATTGCCTGGCACTTGTGTGGCACGAATGTTATTTACCACTTATCAGCCCAAGCCTGGATATTGTCCAAGTCTTGCTGCATTGCTACACGGACTGCTTCAGTATCTGAGGTGTTGCAATCATCAGCGAACATCCCCACTTCTGACCTTACGATTGAAGGAAGGTCATTGATGAAGCAGCTGAAGATGGTTGGGCCTAGGACCCTGGGCCCTGAGGAACTCCTGCAGCGATGTCCTGGAGTTTAGATGATTGACCTCCAACAACCACAACCATCTTCCTTTGTGCTAGGTATGACCCCAACCAGCGGAGAGATCCACCCCCCCCCACCCCCGATTCCCATTGACCTCAGTTTTGCTAGGGTTCATTGATGCCATACTTGGTCAAATGCTGCCTTGATGTCAAGGGCTGTCACTCTCACCCCACCTCTTGAGTTCAGCTCTTTGGCCCATGTTTGAACCAAGGTTGTAATGGGGTCAGGAACTGAATGGCCCTGGCGAAACCCAAACTGAGCGTCACTGAGCACGTTATTGCTAAGCAAGTGCCTCTTAACGGCACTGTTGATGACACCTTCCATCACTTTACTGATGATTGAGAGTAGGCTGATGGGGTGGTAATTGGCCAGGTTGGATTTGTCCTGCTTTTTGTGTACAGGACATACCTGGGCAATTTTCCACATTGCAGGGTAGATGCCAGTGTTGCAGCTGTACTGGAACAGCTTGGCTAGGGGCGTGGCAAGTTCTGGAGAACAGGTCTTCAGTATTATTGCCGGTATGTTGTCAGGGCCCATAGCCGTTGCAGTATCCAGCGCCTTCAGTCGTTTCTTGATATCACGCGGAGTGAATCGAATTGGCTGAAGTCTGGCATCTGTGATGCTGGGGACTTCAGGAGGAGGCCGAGATGGATCATCAACTCGGCACTTCTGGCTGAAGATTGTTGCAAATGCTTCAGCCTTATCTTTCGCACTGATGTGCTGGGCTCCCCCATCATTGAGGATGGGAATATTTGTGGGTTACCACATCATCGGTGTAATGAATTCTTTTATGTTGCAACATAAATGAGATGCATGGAGTCCAGTTGATTGAAGATCTCAAACAGGTTTACTTACAACTTTTGGATACCTCTATGGGGTAGCCATGTTCTCATTGTGGGATGTATGACTCTGACCTTTTATCCAACGTGTAGTTGAGGTAGTTCTGCCCCTGCGTGTCGGTCATGCAGCATCTTCATTCTCCCCTGTTTTTCAAGCAGTGTCGCCTACATCTCGGAGAATCTGGACAGATGGGACTTGGCAGAGTGGTCCACATTTGTCTACCAAACATGATCTCTGCTGGTGACGGTAAGCCCACATCCATAGATGTAGCTCTGAGTTGGAGCATGGCAACACAAAAATCTTGTTTCATTATCCTATACTTCGGGATAAGGGCAAACCATTTGCTCGGCAAGACCATTAGATCTAGGATAATGCAGTGAGGACGTCACATAGTTTACACCCCATTTGGTGCACTGAAAGGTTTGCCCATATACTGTGGCCCACCGTCCAAAATGATTTCTTCAGGTGCACCAAACAGACTGAATATGGCGCTCAATGTATCTGTGACGACCGCGCTTGAAGTGTCTTTTACCTGTCTGATAATTGGAAATTTGCAGAAATAATCAGTGACTGAGATAAAGTCGTCTCCATTAATGTAAAACAAGTCAGTGGCGATTTTGGAGCAAGGGACTGACGGAATCTCGTGAGGGTGAAGAGGTTCTTTGCGTTGTTGTGGCTGGTGGCTCTGGCATGCTTCACACATCCTCAACTGACCTTTCGATGTCACTGTTTATCCCTGGCAAATAAATAGTGTCTTGTGCCAGTCATCTTGTTGGCTCTATGCACTTAGTGAAGTTGTGACAAATGCCCTGTCAGAGAGCTTTGGGCACAATCACTGGTTTTCCCTTGAAGGTGACGCCTCTCGAGATTCTGAGTTCATCTCTGTAAGGCCAAAAGCATCTGAGAGTTTCTGGCACCTCTTTTACCACGTCAGGCCAGCCTTTTAAGATGACTCTCCACAGTTCCTTCAGTTGAGTCATTTCCTGTTTCTGACTGTAGTTGGTCACATTTGTGCTGACCAAAATGCAATAAACCAATTTTGAGCACTTCTTCCACCTCGATATAGAATTAGAATTAGAATACTCTATGCTGTCTATTTGTAGATCCAGTGGAACTTCTTCATTCTTTCTCGGGTTTGGCAATCTGCTCAGCGTATCCAAGGTGACCATGTTGGTACCCGGTTTGTAGCAGACGTTGAAGTCATATCCCTTTACCTTCGCGAAGAGTCGCTGTAGACAAGGTGGCGCGCTTGTCAATGGTTTGCACCAGATCATCTCCAGTGGTTTGTGGTCAGTTTCCACAGTGAACTGCTTATCGAACAGGTAGGCGTGGAACCTCGTGATCCCAAACACCAGAGCAAGTGTTTCACACTCTATGTTCGAGTAATTGGACTGTGCTGAGGATGAACATTTGGACCCGAATGCAATTGGTTTGCCATCCTGTAAGATGCAGGCTCCTAGCCCTTTCTGTGAGATGTAGACTTCCAGGATTGTCTTCTTCCTTGGGTACTTTAGGGTACAGGTTTCTGTTGACAGTGCTTGTTGGAGAGACTCAAACATATGTTGATGGTCCTCCTGCCATACAAATAATATGTCATTTTTTTAAGACCT